>NC_092862.1:7190865-7295445 GCF_032062135.1 Pyxicephalus adspersus | reverse complement strand
TTTCCAACTTCGATGCATTATTGCCCAGATGGGGAGTTCTTCCATGTGGCATTGCTTCCCATGTTTTTTCAACTTTCATGATCAGATACTACAGAAGTTATATTTAAAGCTCATTGTAAAACCTCAGTCTCTCAAACCTTCCTTCTGGTCATCACATTGAAGGACCACACTTGGAGGAAGAGTGGAGAAACTTTTATGGGAAACTTTTATAAGTTTTAGTATAACTTCAGCTGGATCTAAAGATTGTTGGGGCATATGGATTTCAGTGGATGGAACTGTTTTTGTATTATTTTATCCTTTTTAAATTGCCCAAATTTGGGATGGGTTTACTTTATTTGGGAATATTTTATTTACTTTTAAAGCTATTTAATTGTGTATATATTTTTTCAGTCTTATTTCATTCAATTTTAAAAACTTTTCTTACAGTGACATAAACAGTATTCCTTTGATTCGTATTATAATACTCTACGATAACATTTCCTCCCCGTTCCTCACATCAGGTGAGTAGAATACTCTACCAGCCAAAGCAGTAACAGATCATATCACGCTTGCTAAATCAGCTTGATTCCCTGCATGAGAGCAGGTTGTTTTCCCTGTAGAGGGGAAAATTTTAAAGCAGGTTCCACTTCTTAAAATGTTTTTTTTTTTTTATATTGCAGGATTCTACCCTGCTGTGCCAAGGCAGCAAAAAGCATATCAGTGAATTACTCTAAACTTATGTTTTTTTCATCCTTTTTTGCACTCAATGTATAGGCATGAACTCAAGGGATTTCAGACTGCATAAAACTTTGTTGAACAAGTCACAATGGGAAGTCCGCCTTTCGATAAAAAAAGTATAGTTTATGTATAAATCTAGCGCAAGAGTCACGTTGCACATTCTCTGAGAAGAGAAATAAGTCTACATAATTAATGCTGTTGCCTTCCAGCTTAAAGAACCTCTAGACAATGAAAACATGATTTGACATTTGAATTAACACTGTTTGAAAGTAGCAGATGCAATGTGTTATCTTATTTAATGTGTCTGGCACAGCACAATATATATTGCAATATGTAAGTACTAGACGATCTTTGTAAAGATGTAAACATGAGCCGGACTATAAAACTTAGATTACCAAATCTGTCCGGAATGTGTCACAAAATGTAATACTTTTCTGTTAAGTTAGCAAATGTGTTGTGGTGATTGATGCTATTCAGCTTCATGAAAAGTGAATATGCTGATCTGTGAAATAAAGCCAACAGGGTCTATTGATGAATAGGCAAGTATTTTACCTAAGGGTTCCAAAAAATGTAAGGATTAACCACACTAACCGTCAAGGTAAGGGGCACTACACTGACTACTAATGTAGGGAGGTACTTCTCTGCTGAGTTCATTGTGGGGCACACCACCACCTACAGCAATGAAGGGGGATACATCTCCATAGACCCCAGTCATCCCCACTCATAACCAGTGTAAGAGGGACCTTGTCTACCGATCACCAAACAAGGAGGGCTTCTGTACTGACCATGACAATAAAAACTAACTTTTCTACTGGCCACCAATGTAAGAGGGATCTTTTGTGCAGACCACAAATGCAAGGGGAAGCTTCTCTCCTAATCATTGATGCAAGAGCAAACTTCTTTATTGACCCATCAATGTAAAGGACACCAAATTGACTATCAAAAATATTTTGGAGCTCTTTTGACTGTCCTCCAATAGAAATGGGGCACAACAAAGACCACTAAGGTAGGAGGGCAACTCTTCCACTGGCCACCAATGTATAGAACAGGGGTAGGCAAACTCCAGTCTTTAGGCCAGATATGGTTGAGCCAGTAGTCAGTTCCAGGCCCCCCCTGGTCGATCCGGCCTAATTCCGGCTGGCAGGTGTCGGTAACCTGTGGCTCCAGAGTAGCATGCAACTCTTGAGCCTCCTTGTTATTATTATTATTATTATTTATTACACAGTATTTATATAGCGCCATCATATTACGCAGCACTGTACAAAGTCCAAAGTCGTGTCACTAACTGTCCCTCAAAGAGCTAACAGTCTAATGTCCCCACCATAATCATATGTCATCAATGCAGTCTAAGGTAAATTTTTGGGGGAAAGCCAATAACCTCACTGCATGTTTTTGGGATGTGGGAGGAAACTAGAGTACCCAAAGGAAACCCGCACAGACACGGGGAGAACCTGCAAACTCCATGCAGATAGTGTCCTGGCTCAGATTCGAACCTGGGACCCAGCACTACAAAGACTGGAGTGCTAACTCCTGAGCCACCGCGCTGCCTTTGTTATGCCTCCCTTCCCTAGTTACTGCGGCAGACGTTAACACTTCCGCCGCTGGGGTAAAGGGACATTACCGATCCTCCTTATTCATTGCGGAGGAGAAGGATTTCCCTTCAGGTGCGTTCCTGGTGGGGGCTGGAGCCATCAGCACGGGACTCAAGAGAGAGTCCGGCCTAGTGTGCCTTCTTGAAAAAAGTTTGCTGACCCCTGGTATAGAAGAATCGAGTAGAAAAATGGTGCACTACATGGACAATCTGTATAAGGGGGTGCTAGACTGACCACCAGGGTAGGGGGTACTGCACTGATCACCAGTGTAAGAGGATTTACCACGGTAAAAAAATAAAAAAATAAAAATACACTTTTCTCCTAACACGTGTATATTGTGATTTATCAGGGTGCCTATTTCAGTCTGTTACATAAGTTACAAGTCATTAGAGAAAAAATCTTCACAAGGTGCTGTCTACAATTATTTGTTTCATAATTCACACAACTCCAGGCACTTCTCTGGATTCTCTTCTATAGTCACATGACTGGTACATGGATTATAATAGGAAATAAACTGCTGGCAAGAACACTATAGTGGAGTTCTGTATAGAAATTTCCTGATACTTTTCCTAATTAAAACTGATTCTTGTTGTCTAAAAAAAACCTCTTTCTTGGATTTTGGACCTATATTTAGAAAGGAGAGCGAGCCAACCACTTAAATAAAAAGTGTCATTTATGTGAAGTGCTCTATGAAAAAAAAATGTGCTCCAAAACACCAGTTTTACATTGGATGCATTGGTGTCAGTTAAACTGACATGAGAGGTACACATTGCATGTCTCAAGGACCTAAGAGCAACCTCTGGAGAAATGCTGAGGTTCCACAAATCCTGGGTTGAAAAACAATGAGGTAGAGTCTGAAGGAATAAGAGCACCTGACATGTTGTTTTGGCTTCTGCAGATATTCCTTCCACCACTTGTCACGGTGACAACAGTTTCCTACCTCTTTATTTGTTCTCTTCTATGCTCAGCCTTACCACTTGCCAACTTCCAATGTTCTTCAACTTCTATCTCTGCACGTGTCCCATTCCTCACCTGATATCTTTGCGCTTGTGTATACTATATTCAAACCCTGGCTAATTCGTCATGAACATGCTGTATGGCAAAATTGGAAGTAGAATGTAGAAAAGTAGAAACCGTTTTCAGTGGTTTCTTGGAAGACCGAATGAGCTAAGGAGGAACTAAGAATACAGATTTAATGCAATATCTCAATGCTGGGTTGGCCAGTGAATACCAAAAAATACATGAAATTAACACAAATATACATAGTTACATACATACATCATACATACATACATCAGGTTGAAAAAAGTCCATCAAGTTCAACCACTAATATCACTTAACAGTTCCAGTCCCATTTATATTTCTTGACTTTTTATGACCCATTTATGTCCTCTTTGCTCCTCTAATGACCTACTTTTAACCTCCTTACTGGTAACCTCCTGCCATACATGGCTCCAAGACCCCTTTGGTCCTGTCCCCTACCCTCTGGAATCTCTTCACCTGCTCACATACCTGCTGGACCACATGGGCTTCAGAGGGACCCGAGTGAAGGCAGCTGTAGTGGAGTCTAAAATACGGGGCTGGTACATGCTTGCTTGAGTTCTCCCATGGAGCGCATGGATGGCCAGAAGTCAGTTGATAGCAAATGTATTTGAACAGAAGCTAGAGTAAGGAACACCTCCGAAATAAACCAGGTCAGAAGACTTTTGGGCTTGATTTATTTAAGGTCTCCAAGACTGACTAAAGAAGACTATCATGGGAAAACCTGAATAATGTATCAAACCTGGAATAGATTTTTTTAAATGATTTACTCTTGGTTGGCAAATGATGTCAATCCTGGACCAGATCTACTACTGATTAGTTGGATCACCCAGATTCTCCCATGATCTATCTATCTTCTAAAGTCTTAGAGGGCTTCAATACCTTAAGCTCATTTGGTGTAGTACAGTCAGCAGAGGAAGGCAGTGTCAAATAGATAGTTGGGGGCAGTAAAGTGTATGAAGTGCCATTCAAATAGTAAGCAGGAGTAGGTCAGGGGTACAGACTGAGGTCAGCAACAGAATATCAAAAAACATAAGACAGGTTGGGTATCTTTTCTTTTGTTGTATCTTTATATATGTAGGTTTGTCATTAGCATACCTATTTATAGCATAGCTCTGTAAAGGATTAGTAAAAACAAGCAGTTGATTTTCATTAAGTCATTACATTTTACATAAAAAAAAAAGAAAAATGAATTATCCACATTTTACAAGTTTAACTTGTTGACTATAAAAGTTTATTGTGAACCCTTGAACATGGCAATGCTAACAAAATAATACAGTCAAAAACAGGAGTGTCGACGGGTTTTGGGAACATGTCCCAAGTTAACTTGAAAATTAAAATGGCAATAAAGTTTTTTTTTAAAAAGTATTTTTAAGCCACTTGACAACTTTTCCAAAAATTGCTGGGAAGAGGGGGAATGTGGACTAGAGAGCTGGTGGTAACATAGAAAAAGTTATTTTCACTTCAGAATGGCACGCCAACAATTTTGGGTGATAATAACTGAGCTCAGGGATTTTCCAGTTAACTCAAATTTGGTGAACATATTTTTGTGAAACTAAATTTCTCACTTTTGTTTATCCTTTCTAAAAAAGTATGATTAACTATTAATAATAAAACAACACTTCTAATATATACATATGCATTTATGCAAGACAATGGTATGCATTTCATTTCTATTCTTTGCTCCTTTAAATGTGTTTTCAATTTCCTGATAAAACAAGGTGTACATCACTCCTAACAAAGTTGCGGTCTGAATAGAAAACTCATTTCCAGTTAATGCCGCCAACAGCTGTGGCTCTTTGAATAGATTCATTTGTTGTTTATCTCCCAGGGACAAAAAAGAAATGACAGTGAAAGATTAGAGAGTAAGATCTGCAATAATAAATTGCTAGAAAAAATATGATCTGTTGTTTGATCACATTCTTTTTTTTTTGCATGCGATTTCATTGTTTTATTGTCTGTTACAGAGTTTTCCACTGAACCAAAGAAAGGAAAAAATTAATGCAAATGTTATTTTTCACACAACTGGCAATAGATTATAATCTATTTCCCACATTAAAACCGAATGACCAGGGTATAAAAAATGTTCCCTTTTTTTTAATTATGACTTCATAAAAATGGCAAATAGTTTTCCAAAATAGGAAACGTAAAATGGCAGAAATTTTTTTTATTCTTCACTTTTTTTAAACAATTAACTAGTTTGGAGTCTACCCCATCACAGACCTGATCTAACAGTATTCTTTCAACTTGGGAGTTTCTTCAGTAATGTTGCTGTTCAGATTCAAATTTGACTTTCAGTTTACCGTATTTTCCGGCATATAAGACGACTTTTTAACCCCGAAAAATCTGTGCCAAAATCGGGGGTCGTCTTTTAGGCCGGGTACTTACCTACAGCTTGCTTCCCCTTGCTTCATATGTCCGGCGCATATGGTGGGGGGTGCCGCGGCCGAGTCCCCGCTCTGTGCGGGGAGTATGAAGCAAGGGGAAGCAAGCTGCACACATCTTCCTGCACCTCAAGGAGGAGAACGTGAGCGTGGATTGGCGCTCCACCAGAACCCGCCCATTCGACTCGGAGGGCTGCGCGTCTTGGTGTTGAGTGTGGAGCGCGCCTTAAAGGGGCAGTGTAGGCTGGCACTGGCTATCTGCCGGCATTTAATAAAGTGCCTGGCTGTCTGTGCCCTGCCTTTTAATTTTTATTGGGTGTGCGTTGGAAGAGGGGTAGTCTTATACGGCGAGTATATTCCAAACTCAATATTTTAACTGGAAAAGTTGGGGTTCGTCTTATACGCCCAGACGTCTTATATGCCGCAAAAAACGGTAATTAAAATATTACCCATTTTCAAGGATATGAGTGTTTATTGGCTGGTGACACTTATCTTATTCATATAAAAGGGGAAGGTGGGATTGGCCTGCTATTTAAATTTAAGGGCTCCCAAATCTTGCTTAACTGGACAACCAAGTAACAAGAAAATCCTTTTTTTAGAAAAAAGACCCTTTGCTACCACTGTATTCAGATGTATTCAGACCCTTTTGCTACCACTGTTCAGATCTGTTATGGTACTCACTTAAACTGTTCCCCAATCACCATAGGCATCATCTTCTATTCAGGGTTGGACATAGGAAGGTACAAAGTGTGCCACTGCTGGAGGGCCCTGGATCTTTTTCAGCCCACAGGACCCACAGGGAACCAAAGTCAGTTCAGCAAGGGAGATCCAAGTCAATTCTGCAAAGGGGTCCACTGTTGGTTATGTCCACCAATGCTTCTCTCTTTTCCTGGTACTAGTGAGTCTGATCCTACTCTACAGCCCCAACCATTCGAGGGGGAACCAATGATGTGTTGCAATAACACATGAGTTTACATACACATGTATACATGAGCACTGCATGGTAATGCACATTACATGTATTGCAATTCTATTCATTTTAAAAGACAACCCAACACACCAACGCACGACAATGCACAGAAACACAATACAGAAAAAATGCTGCACCTGCACGGCTATTCATTTCTGTAAAAATGAAAGGGTTGTTTTCAAAAAATGCACATGAATGCATGGGTGAACACAACACAAATGAACGAATGAAGTGTGAATGAGCTTTCATGGTACCCATGTCCACGTTAAAACCTAATATCTCCATTCCATCTATTCAGACAATGAATATTGTTGATTGATTTATCACGATAAAAAAAAAGAAATGAAGTCTATATTCCTTTTGTCAGTCATTTTTTTCTTAACTCAATTTCTCCATTTGTCATGTTCACTTTGCAGAAGCTACCCGCAAAATAATGGTAATCAAACAGAAATGTCAATCTTTTTTTTATATACTTTCATTGAAAATTCAGGTAAATCAAAGCAACAGTGTGACCAATCAAAAAAAAAACAAAAAACAAAACAAAAGGCGGACAATGTAAGGCCCCCATCTAAAAACAAATATATTTCTTTATATAAAGGTTTAATGTAAATTTATAATAACAAAAATAATGTGCACAAAGCATTTTGCTAGGGTACAGAAAGCAAGCAAGGAAGGGGGTAACAAAGTCATCAAAAATAATTTTATAATATAATGAAAGGGATATTTTTTTTATTCTAACCCCTTTATCTTGTATTATTCATAAAAATCATGGTCCCCTGCAATACAGAAAATGCCATATGCACTGTACATACCGTTGGTGTGCAGAATACTCCCAATTATCCTATGTCACACTCCAGGCATCCACTGCAACAGTTGTTTCATATATGGTGAGATATTGTCTAAGGTTTATCATACTCTAAAGCAGTGTTTCTTGAACTTTTTATGGAGGAACCCTTGAAATGACTTTCAGAGCTTTAGGGATCTTTTCTATCATTACAATACACAGCTCACAGTACATTAGTGTGGTGGTCAGTGCGAAAAATGCCTGACCATTGGGAAGAATGTCACCCTTACAGATAGCTAAAAAAATCATTGGTGTCACTTAAACTGACCTGAGAGGCACAAATTTCTCATTGCTCAAAGAACCCCTAAAGGTCCCATTTTCCATATTCAGAAATTATTGCAGGGACATAATGTAAAACTTTGGATTTTGAAACTCTTTTTAAGCAACAAAGCAAAACTTAATGTCATTTCTGCAATAAAACATACTTACCTGCCTGATCGACATTCTCCTCGGACAAAAATCACTGAACTGGTTCCCGCTGCTCCCCAAATAAACTAGGTAGAGGAATAAAGAGATAGTGGCATTTGCGATGGAGCAGGAAAAGGTGAGTGCAATTCAAAAAAATGTAATTATACAGGTAAGTTTAACTTTGCAGATGGAACATTATTTGTCCTTTTTGCAAAAAAAAACACCTGCATTTTTTTATTTTTGGTGTTTAGTTAAACTTTAGTTACTTTCAGTAAAATAATACTTTCTGAGGTTAGTTTTTAACTTTCCTCCTTCTAGTTTGAGGCCATGTTTTTACTGAAAATAATGCCCTCCGGATCCTTATAGGCACTAATTACAAAACAGAAAATCTTCCAGATCTATGTGTGGAGGGTCTCCTGTTCAAAGGTTAAAACAAAGTTAAACAAATAAAAGGGTTATCGTTCCCTTTTATATACAGAAGAACATGTGATGATAGGTCTGCTTTAATATGGAAATTATTAAAGAACATTTTGTGGACATCCAACAGTGAAAGTGTTAGATGATGTAAGAATTTTTTAAATACTTAGATTTACCTAAACAAAACTAAGTCAAACAGCTTCTATATCTGTAATATTAATAATATTGATAATAAAAATAATAATACTATATATATAATAATATATATAATATATATTATATATATAATATATAAAAATAATATTTATAATAATAAATATCTATATATATATATATATATATATATTAATACTAAACATTTTCTCAATAGGTGATTTTCAAATCTTGATTCAGGAGGGAAAATCTGCTCTTTCAATGCATTGTCTGCCAAGTTATATGTTGGAACTACATTAAACCTGAAGAGCAAGCTTTTGGAGACATTTCTCCATGGAGCCCCAGCCTTGCCTTTTGACATACAGATGAACTCTAATAGAATTATTCATAATAAAATTGCAAAGAGGAATGACAATGTGCAAAGTGCGCTAATGTAACCCAGTCTCATGTAAACATGAAACAGAGAAGATGGAGAAGCACACTGGATGAACTTCATTGCAAATGCCAGAAAATTCTGTAAATTAGTAGGAAAGTTGGACAAGGGAAATACTTTAAATCTGCTCTTTGCAATACTCAGTTAAAGCATACCTAATATCAGGTATGTATTACCTCTCACAGAGATCACAGTACTCCTTCTGAAAATTAGCCTGATTTATCTCCAGTCTTGGACAGCTTTAATAAATCAGGCCCAATGATACACTTTTATCAGTAAACCTGGTTGATCCAGAAACCTGGAATGGATTTCTTAAATGCCATTTGCTATTTGTTAGCAAATGTTTTCAATCCATTCCAGGTTTGCTGGATGACCCAGTTTTACTGATTAAAGTGTATCCTCTCCAGCCTTAGAGAGCTTTAATAATTTAGGACCAATGACTCAGAACAGTCTGAAATAATTAGTTGACCACAAACGCCAGTAATGAAATCCACAAAGGCAGCTGAAGTATCTGTCTTAGCACAGGTTCTCTTAAAGTCAAAAAAATAATGGGCAGATATAGTATAGACCAGACAGCAAAAAGAAACAAAACATACATAAACACAAAACAAAAAAACACAAAGCAACAAAACTTCCATGAATTAATAAAAATAATACAGAGAAAGTAATATTAAATGAACAGACTTGGCGGAATAAATAGGAAATAATATATTAATAAGAAGTTTCTATTGGTGCTGATAAACCGTGTGGGACTAATTAGCAGTCTGGTGACATGCAGACAGGAACAGATGGAGGCAATCCTCAGATCTAAGGGAAAATCCAAGAGATACCAGCTCACAGAACACCCAGAAATCTTAGTTTTTTAATCAGAAATCATCATGAGTTTCCTAATAGTAATAAACAATGAAAAAGGATGGATAAAAACAGGGAAAAAGACTGCGGGAGATCCGAGAGACCTGGAAGCAGTTTTGGAGTAAGGTCTATTAGCACTAAAGATGGAAATGCTACAGTGCCCCTCATCCTTTTTGCACCACAGCCTTCCACTAAGGCACCCAGGGCTGCAGCTCTTTTTACCTGTACCTTGGCCCAGTCTTGTTTACAAGGCCATTTTATGGGAAAAAAATATACCAAACCACCTAGATGATGATGGAAAAGGAAAGTGTCTGAGATGCTTTGCTTCGCCTGTACCTTCCCTTACAGTAAGCTATAAAGAGATTGCTTAAAACCCTAATGGCACTCCAATGACACTGAAACAGGGGTTGCAAAGGTCCGAATCAAGACCAGGCCACTTATTCCAGGGAACCCATGGGGCCTTCTTTGGACTACTGGCTGGCTCTAGAGGAGATCTCATGCCATTGGTGTCCTCCGGTTTTGCATTAGATGGTGTCATTTGCTAGAGCCTGCCAAAGGAAGTCAGTAGAATACAGAAGTAGTAGAAGATCTCCTCTAAAAAGGGTAGTTGGATGGAAAGAGGGGCTTCTGATGATGAAGGATGTCTGTGATGTCAAGGGGGGGGGACCTTAATGTCAAGGTGAAATTCTTATGTGAATGAGAGGGAGGCTCTGACAAACCAGGAGGGCTTAGGTGAAAGGGATTTCCAATGTAAATGGCGACTCTGATATAAAGGTGGAACTCTGATGTGAATGGCAGAGGGGACATTGACATGAAGGAGGTGGGTTGAGGTGAAGGGGGTTTCTGATGTGAAGGAGGACACTAATGTGAATTTGAGGCCTAAAAAAGAGAAGGAAAGTATGAAGTGAATTAGGACTCGTATGGGAAAGGGGAGGGGTGTCCGGATTTGAAGTGGGGGAAGTGTCCAAGGCTGGGACACTAATGTGAAGGGTGAGTACTCCTGATAAAGGAAATTTCTATTGATATAGATTTTCTTTAGATTGTCCTAAATTACAGGGTCCTTGTGAAAAATGAGTTTTGGTTCCACGGACCTATTTCTAGGTCAGTGGTAGTACAACGCTGGCATGAAAGCGAAAGCTCAAGTTCGAAATTCTTATTGGGCACCTATAACTCTGTATTCTATGCCATTGTCTTATTTTACATACAGTCATTACAGAAACCTTAGCCCAGAGCAACACTGGTGGCCTTGAGTGGCTTATACGTCCTACTAAAATTTCGATCTTTTGATCAATGTTTTTGTGTGTAGCACCTGATTTTAGAGGGCCTATTTAATAATCAATAGTGCTTCCACACAAATGTGTTAACACATGTAATGATGGGTGTTTGCATTGTATTAAGATTGCCAGAATATACTAACATGCGATCGTACATGACCTTTTCTTTGGCATACAATGCATGGCAATGGTGTAACAAAAGACCCAAAACTTTGCATATATGTGTGCAAAACCTCTATTATTTTTTATTATTTTATTTATATCATTTAAGGATTTATATACTGCCAATACATACCAATATGCCTCCACCAAAGGCATGAAACACCTACATTGCCCATGATAGAAAATCCTTTATACTTTTGTAGTGCATGTCACCTTTGACTGATGCAAAGTGCGAATATTTGTGATGAGTCCAGTTTAATAATTTGCTCTTTTATGTTATCTGTTCAAAAATGTATAACAAATTTCCATTGTTAATGCAGGAGAAGAATGAAAGCACAGAATGTTGCCGGGAACCTCGTTCATGCAGAGATCTCAACGGCTTTAACTTCTTTCCATATATTTGTTAGAGAGGGAAAAGTGGAGCCCTGGGTGAGCTACGCTGGAAAGCATTAAAATGATGAATATGTTGCAAAATTCACTCAAGAGATGTGATGGTGTTTTATAGAAAATGATATGGGTTTTCAAACCAGCACCACGGGGAACCAGGAAAACACAAAATACTACACCAGCGATAAGATGATTGCATCTATCAGAGGGCTTCAGAAAAAAAAAAAGAATCATGCTAGGATACATAGCTTATACATGTAAATGCACAACTGACTGTGATATACATTATCCCAAAATGTGTCCTTGGGAAGTCATTTTTATCCTTTTTACTTCCTAGGCTTGTTTAAGGCTGAACTCCAGAAAAAAAGCTTAAAACATTTTGAAAGAACTATTTTACCTGCCCAAATGTTTTGCATTTTTGCTTACTGAGCTTTGCAATTTTCACAACCCAGCAGGCAGATACAGACGCCCTAATGACCTTCACTATCAGTTGTCTTTAAAAGAGTAATTAATGTTTTTTCAGAACCCACAATCAGGCAGGTCATTATTGCAGAAAGGGACAGGCAATGTCTGGCAAAAAGTCAAGCTGGCCATACACAGTGTCAGCTTTGGTTGTTAGGATTTCCAGCAATCCTGGCTTCCTCTGTGTGTGCAGGGAGTGAATGAACTCCTGCGTGTCTGCACAGAAATTATGTTTTCCTAGCCCAGCTAAGTACAGCTTCCCACAGGAATTGACCTGCATGCATGTGCAGGATGAAACATACCAGGTAAAAAGGTTATTTGTAAAAAGATGGAGCTGAGTTACAGTAGCTTGAATAGGGAGCTAACTATTGACCCAGGTGGCTCAATATGGGCATACCAATATGGACAACTTGTGCAATCCTTAAAGCACCAGTTACGCCACATTTTTTACTGTATCTTCAGCTTTGTATGCATCTGACCCAACCTACCTTCCTGGATCACTTGTGGGGGCTTGGATTGTACTCTGACTTTGCTCCTGGATCACCCTCCTTTTATCTTTATATGCACTTCATATAGCCAATATATGAATTATATTGCTTATATATTGCTTAGCCTATTGTTCTGTATAACTCCCAAAAAGATGTTCCAGACGTCAACTTGTTCCATGACCATCACTTGTACCCTGTTTTTTGGCACTTATGAGCTCCTGGTGCCCGGTGTCTCCTGTAACCAACATAAGGGCTGCAAGGGCCAAAATGTCAAATCCTTGGGCATTCACCATGTACAGAACATACAGGAACCACGGTATATAAAATCAGGCCTTATATTATGAAGTGGGGCCACAGATGCACAGCATTCAAGTTTACTGCACCCCCACTTTTTTTGTCATTTGGAGCCATAGAAAAGTGGGGGCCAAGTTTGCCCTGCAACGTGACCTTAGCTATGGCGAGGTTTGGCATCTTCATTCACCCAAATTTGCTGGCCATGGATGGCATGCACACAAGAGTTATTTATAATGTCAGAAGGGCCACATGCACTGCTCAATGTACTTTTTAAAAGAATCAAAATATAATTTAGGTTTCTAATAAATAATGTACAGAATAAATAATGCTACAGAATTATTTAGCCAATTTTTTGAAAAGTGTGAATTTTTAGTAGGCCCCAAGCAAAAAATACAAATAAATTGGAGAGGGGCCACATGGCAGGGTGAGGGGGAAGGCAAAGAGGATGGAAGGAGAGATTTGGGGCTGGATTTTGAGATGGGGTGATAGTTGGGGTAAAGTGGGGAGGAGGGGTCAAGGACAACAGGGGAGAGGTCATTATTTCAGCGGAAAGACAGGAGTTTTTTCCCCACCCACCCTCTCTTAGTTTAGATGTTGTTGTAATATGTCATGACAGCTATGGCGGTTTGGGAGTTCATGAGGGTTGGGTTTCAAGACATTCAAGGCAGCAGGGGGTGGGAACCCATTAAGATATGGTGTTCCGGATGAATGGGGGGCTCATGGGTTGTCATGAGGCCCAGAGGGATGGAGGGATACCTGTTCTTTGTCCCCAAGGCGGTGTGGTAGCAGCTGGGGGCCCTTCATGGTAAGCAGTAAGTAGTATCCCAAACAACAAGGTAGTAAAACGGGTAGTACCCTCATTGACCTTTAAAGTGTTAAGAGGTACATGTATGTATGGGTATTGTTATTATATATGGTATTGAGGTTTAATAAAAATTGTCATTGTTAATAAAAGGCTGCTAAGGCCAGGTAACCCCAAAATACAGTGTAAGTGTGTTTTTTCCAGGGGCAAGAAGAAGTGAAGAGTTTCGGGGTGTAGGCCGTGGTAGCTAAGATACAAGTGGCTTCTTATACCCTATCCTATATCCTATACCCTAGTCATGTGTGCCCATCTTATTAACAACAAATTTTTAAATGTATGCCAGGGCAAAACAAATGAATAATGTATTTTCACAAGTTGATCAACTAGAAATTCAGTTCTTTTAGCTTTCTGTTCTAGCTGACAACACAATACACAGAATTTCATTTTGTTTCAGTATAACACTACTGTAAAAGGAGAAAATGCATTATTTTTTATTTTACCATATTCTTTTTCAGATTCATTGTATTCCCTGCAAACACATGAAAGTGTACAATGTATTGCTGATGTTACATCCTACAAGCGTGGCCTGGGGTGTACCAAGGACACGTCTTTTTTATAAAAGTTTTGAGCTGAAAGCTTCACTCATATCAGACTATCGGATGTATGAGACTGCATTAACACGCTGAATTCTGCAGCAAGCATAAGTGCTCTTCCATAGGATCAGACTATGACCTTCTATAACACTGCAGGGAGATTGTACGACTGTTTGGCCTTTCTGTTGTTTTCATTTTAAAACCCGCACAAAGTATTGTTACCGTTTATAAAGATACGGAGGAAGAAAAGCCTTTTGTCTATTCTGGGAACTTTGGTGCACAAAAGCAGAAGCGCAGCAAGAAGTTTAATGACAGCATGTTACTTATTCTTCATACCTTATAATGTAAACTTTGCAAAACTGCTGGGAATAATTCAACCTTATTATAATACAAGACATTGTACGGTATTTAAAGATAGTAAGGTACATGAAGTGTTATGGATCGCTTGAGGCAAGCCGTGTCGTTAGTCATGTCTTGCAAACGTTTCAGCTGGAATGGATAGTGTGGCAGCAGGTTGGGAAGATTCAGTGGTCTGATCCAGGATGGGAAGTATGTCTCTCCCAGATGCAGGCAGTTTGCTGAATCTTTTTGTTTGATTATGATAAATGTAGTTGGGCTGAGTGCTGGGTTAATGAGCCCATCTGAAGCAATATTGATAATCCAGGGCTCTATTTAAGCTCCCAGCCCGCTTAGGAAAACTGCTCCAGTTTGGAACCAATTCAGTGTCTGGAGAGCAGTAACTACCTGTGTAGGAGAGCAAGATCCTGGACTGCAGTAAGTTGGCCAAATTGTTAGTCGGTGGCCTGCATGGTAGATGTCGGACAGGCACCTTTTTTGTTGTGATATTTGGGAGAACCGGGATCAGTCCAGTACACAGTACGCAGTCCAATACAGTGCAGTTTATTGAAAACAAAATAAGGCTTTTTCAGCTTACCATATAATAAAAACTTTGTTTTCCTTCGGTAGAATATTAACAAAACACAAGCTTCTACGCTGAAAGCTTAAAGTCCTAAACTAGCAAAGAAGAAATTCACAATATAGTCCCAAATATGTGGTCTGTAGCTTCAATTGCAGGGGTGCTTTCCACTGTGCTAGCAGATTAACACACCTGAGCATTCACATCAACTCAGGTAACACACACCTGTCTCTCAGAACTCCCTGGCAATATAAAGCTTCATCTACCTCACAGGTAACCCTAGAACACCAGGTCCTACCTGGTGGAAGCTTTCTCCTTAGGCAGGTTTTGGGGTAAAATAAATGGGCCAACCCAACCTTTCATTTTATTTCAGGTCCAGGGACCCTGGAAGTTTCCACCAAACCTGCAATCATTGGTGGTTATACAAACCCAGGGCTCCTTTCCCATCACTCTGCCACCTGTCTAAGGGGATTGGAGGCCAAAAGTGAGGGGGGGGGGGGGGAAATACAGCCCGAAAGCCATCACTGTATTCCCGTACAATGTTTTTGTCTTATTTTTTTTTTTGCTCGTATACCATTTAAATAGTATTGTAAAGAAATTACACACAAAAGTGAGAATTTGCTGTGCCTGTTTGTACTTTGGGCTCACATAGAAAGCCCTGGGGCACCCCATCATTGAGCTGATCCCACAGTAGTATACACTTTTACAAATAAACATTAAATATTTAAGACATTCTGCAACAATGTTATGAATGTTTCATGTGTTTATATGTACACTACAAATTCCCCTGACTCCCACTTTCACGCAGAATATACTATGGTCAGAGACTTTGAATAGGCAGATTGAATGGCATTAAAAAACAGCTATTCCTCTTATACTTAAAGGCTACTTTTAAACTTTTTGTGTTTCCACAGGTCCCACATTGCTTTGCAATTACCTTAACAACTTTCCAAAACTTTTCAAATCAAAAATCAAACTTTTGGTAAAAAAAATGTTGTGCATCTCTAGAAAAAGGAGAATATCTCCAAAGTAAATTATTATTTTTTTTATATAGAACAGGTATCCCTGTTGGAAAGTTTTTCTCTTTCTCTAATAGATAGAGGACATTACTCTAATGATAACTAAAATAGTTGCTTTGTCTCAATTTTTGCCTTGGTGACAATAATGATCAGGATAAATGAATGGTTTGAATCTCTAATAGGTACGAGCGAGAGTGCTTCTGGCATTCTCACAAAAAATTCTGCAAAAGCATCAGAAATCACTGTAGGAGGATTATCACAGCTGCATTCATAAATACGGCCGTAAGAATCCTGTCAGTGAGCGATCCATGGGCACTACGGGTCAGAATGAGGGCAAGCCCCCATTCTAATCTGTAGTGCCGGGGGACTTCTCACTGAGAGGAGGAGGAGGAGAGAAATGTGTGGACTCCTGACCATTAGTGTTGCTCAGATAAGCCTCTGTTCAGATGAAATAAAATTCAGACAAGCAGATTCTATACAATTATGTACCATTGTTTAACGTTGGTAATAATAATATAGGCAAGGAGGTTGCAAGCCCAATGAGGGAAACAGAAGTAAGCATTTTAAATGGCTGTCGATCATCAGGGCCCTGGATTGCCCCTGACAACACCAGCCAATGAGTATACCTAAATCAATGACCACCAGGGCCAAAATGGCAAATGACACAGGACCATTTTATATAAAACTGGTCTTAAGAAGTGGGGCCAGGAATGCACAGCATTCAAGTTTCCTGCACCCCTACTTTTTTGTCAGTTGGGGCCATGGAGACGTGGGGGGCCAGTTTGCCCTACAACCTGACCTTAGCTATGGCAAGGTTTGGTATCTTCATTCACCCAAATTGGCTGGCCATGGACAGCATGCACACAAGAGTTATTTATCATGCCAAAATGGCCACATGCACTGCTCAAAGTACTTTTTAAAAGAAACAAAATATAATTTAAGTTTCTAACAAATAAAATACAGAATAAATAATGCTACAGAATTATTTAGCCAACTATCTGAAAAGTGTGACACCAGAACAGAAGTGAGCATTTTAAATGACAGTCAGTCAGCAGGGCACTGGACTGCCTCTGAAAACACTAGCAAATGAGTATAAGAAAATCAATGGTTGCTGTATCCTTGGAAGTTCAATGGGCAACTGTTATTTGTTACCAAAAGAAATGGACGCAAAAAAATGTGCACATATAAGTGACAACACCCTTCCACTGTGTACATTGAACATCTGCCCAAAGTTATCCCAAATAGTTCTAATGTTCAGGTAGCTTAGAACTTAACAGAATGTTTGATGTCCAGGCTGATTTCAATTTCTTTGCATCCAAAATACAAAAGTTATTGACTATGTCACCAATATAAGCATGTTGGACATCGTATTTTCACTCCATAGGCAATTTTAGTTGCCCCACCACTAATGTGTAATGCTTACAGTCTGCACTTTTCTGGGAATTCTTTCCATTGGGTTTTAAGTATGCCTGTGGGAATTTGTGCCTATTCAGTCAAAAGAACTTTTGTGAGGTAGGATACTGATGTTAAATAAAAGACCTAGCTTATAATTAGCATTCCAATTTATCCCAATGGAGCTCATAAGGGTTGAGGTTAGACCATCAAACCATGTTGTGCTGGAGTCCCTTTATACACAATGGCACGGTCATGCTGAAACAGAAAAGAGATTTCCCCAAATTGTTTTACAAGACTACCAATGCTCATTTGACTATGATTTATATCTTTTGTATGCTGTAGCATTAACAGTATTCTTCAATGGAATTACCTTAACTCAGCAAATATTTTGGTGGGAGATCCACACATATATTTTTGGACATATAGTTAAGTGTAATAGATGTCCACAACAGTACAAAAGCAATAAAATCATAGACTTAAAAAGCAAGAATTAAATATGTTGGGAATATAATAATTACAGTTTGCAATGACGAACATTTGTTCCATAAATATCCAGAAGGAAAAGGAAATATAAAAAGCAGGCCTTTGATTTATGCATAGTACAGCTGAGGATTGGGAATTAGGTGTGAGCTCTGACCTACATAAATTCATTTCCTATATTTATTCTCATGTATGTACAATATGTGGGTTGACATTGATGAACCCCAATCCATGGTAAAATTGTATTTATTTTTGGACAGGCCTGTTTTCATATAATTGGTTTCTAAACCCACTGTTTGGGTTCTTATATGTATTTTTTTTATCTATCACTGGTGGAATTAGCATTTTGAACTAATCAGTGTACTACAAATGCTAGGGTTTTATTCCCAACCCCAGACTATAGATGTTAAAAATAATCAGACTTTTTTCTTGGAAAAAAGCCATATTTAAAAAATTCACATTTTATTTTTTTTTTTTACCAAATATATCTGTAGAAAGGGATGCTCTGGCCTCCACCATGAACACGAGTGGTTCGAGAAACCGAAAATATTTGTAGTACCTAGACCAAAATATTAAGTCTTGTAGAACATGATGATAACAAGCCATAAAGGTAAGTGCGGATGGCTTTAGTTTGCAACAGAATGGGTACTCTGCCCATTCTCATCTATGAGAATGCAAAAGCAATCTAAAGCAGGTTGAATGCAGTTCAGAAGGTTGTCAGGTCAAATGCACCAGTTATTTCTATTCTTGAAGCATCTCAAATTGATGTAAAATAATAAACAAAAACAAGCTGCATTTGGCGTCCAAAGCCCATCTACAGAGTTTTCTAAAAGAAATTACCTTTGGAAGAGTTTGGGAAAATGCATTACACAAATCAACCTATGTGATGGAGGTATAGTAAAATTGTCAAAAAGTGGACATAACTTTTTGTCACACCCCTTACATGCAGCCAACACCGGACTGTAGAGTGCTCTTCCACTCCATGAAGGTAGGCTATATAGCAAGTGAACAAACTGTGGCATTGCGGTAGCTTTAATGCCATATAATGGTCATAATGCCTTAGGTTTACTTATATTTGGCAGTCAACAAAGTACTAAAAACCCTACATGGAGTTCTGCCCCCTGGACCACTTCACTGTGCCTACAACCCTATCCCTCCTTTACGGCCCCCACCCTATATATACTGTATGTGTATATTGTGCCATCATAGTATGCAGAGCTTTGGAGACAGAGATGTCATTAACTCAGTGGTACTCACAATCTGTCCCAACTTTAGTTGTTTGTCCCATAAAGTCTACGGCCATTTTTTTTCATATTCTTTTTTTGACCCAGGTCCATGAAGGCATGGTCAAATCTATTAATAAGGAACTTGAGTGGCTTGCATAGATCTCCAAACCTCAAGCCTACTGAGCACCTTTGGGATGAATTAAATTAAATTAATGGTGAGCCAGGTCTTCTCATCAAGCCTTAGCACCTAACTGCATAAATTCTCTTTTGACTGATAGGGCACAAATTCTTGTGGAAAGCCTTCACAGAAGGATAGAAGCTCTTATAACAGCAAAGGGGGTACATATTATATCAATTGTTTATTCCATATTCATATTCATTGTTTCGGAATGGTATGTCCAACAGACTTATGTACTGTAGATGGGAAGGTCAGGTGTTCATAAACATTGGAGCATGCAAGACCTCCCCTTTGGGCCCCTTCAAACTACCAGGATTGGGACAACCCTACATTTATACAACTCTCTCCATTCTTCATTTTGTTTCATGGTTTATTAATTCAAATCTTTCAGTTGTATCTAATACTGAGTTCCAGTCCACAGTTGAAGATGTTTTCCTAAACAAGGATCAGCGTCACATTCCTTTTATTTATTTATTTCTGGGATATAACTTACCTATTTTATGTGAGATAACTGTAGAACTCAGACAGGCAATATATTTTTCACAATGTTTTTCTGCTCGTCCATCTTTTTTCCTTTTTTTTTTCAATTTTCACACTGTTCTAGTCTTGTACTTCACATATAAAATTTAACAATCTATATCCAAAAGGCGATAGATTCTACAAAGAAATACTTTTCTTGTCACTGTGGCTCGCAAACTTAAATTTTAAATGTTTTGTGACTTGCGTGTGCTGTGTTTTTAAATGATTTTCCAATACTGATGACATATTTCAAAGAGACTAAAAGTCATGGTAAAAAAACTGTATTTCACAATGCAACCAAAAATGAAATGCTTTTTTTTAAGAACAAAAATAATTCTTTTTTTGTACAGTTGAATAAACGTACTTACTAGTCTACATTTCAAGGACAAACTTAACATTGTCCAACATTACACTTAACATGTGAGTGGTGCTCAGTCATACAAAATATCATCAGGCCAAACCCTCAAACCCCTCCAACCCACCCCTGAAGGTCAAACATTTCCAAACCTTGTACACCTTGTACACCTAACTCCACAATTTAGATCCTATTGAACGACCGTTTACTCTTAAAGGAGCAGCAGATCCATCAAAGTGCCTATGCTGGTTGGTTCTCTCTATCCTCTCATGCTGATTATAAATTCTGGTCCATTCAGAAATGGCCCTCATTGAAGACAGTAAATAGGAAGTGTTCATTTAATGCAGACCTGCTGCTGGTTAGTTTTACACTACTGTATCATGCGTTATATATTTTATTGTTGTACTAAAACATCTGCCTGCATCCTGTGTCTCTAGTTCTTCTCATAAAAATGGTCCTGCCACTTGCCACTTTCACACTATTGTACTATCTGTGATCTTTAAATTTAATTGAGACATTACATTACATTAGCAAAAATGAGGACAGCCTCAGCCGATTAATGGCCAGTTTCTATGACAAAAACAACTCAAATATAGCTTACAGAAAAATCAGGTGTCCTTTTTGGTAATTCAAAAGGAATCAGAATGAGGTTCTACTGCTTTATGCAAGGAAATTTTAAAAGAAAACATTTTGTGCTGGCAGAGAACAGAATACTGTTTCAAAATATGTACAATTCTAAGGCTTTTTTTTAAGTCACCCAAAGTAAAATGAAATCGATAAGAGCCTTAATTTCATAATATGTATGGATGTATTAAAAAGAGTCAACCATGGGCAAAAGACTTAGAATAGCCATTAGGGTGGCATTTTGATATGCTAGAACCATAGGCACAAAGCAACCATAGTTATTATGAATATCAAACTGCTGTAGGCCGAGCATAGGGTAGGTTGCCAATCTGCATAATTTCCCTGTTGCAATCATACTTAATTTATCAAATTTAGGAAAAAAACTATAGTAAACTTCCTTTATGGAAATACTTAGCCGGCAGAGTAGCCCTAAAGTCTAACCATAATTTACTATTGTCCTGGCATAATAGTTTTTTGAGTTTGTTGGTCAGTTTGGGAGTGCCATATTATAGACAGAATTTGCCAGACCTGGGGAAAATCATACCTTTGATTTATCTTATTTTTCATTCTGCTTTGTGATGTTGATTAGGTTAGAAGGTAATAAATCCACCGTACAAGCCTTATAGCCAAGAAATTAGTATTTTCCGAAACACGTCAATTATTTCAGCTAATATATTTTTCACAGCACACGCTTCCTATTTACAGCACTGTGTTTCCTGTCTGATCAGTTCAATTAACTGCTGTCTGGCCTCCCACCTTCATTTTCTCACTTGCCAGATCTGCTTTTCATCCCTTAGTTCTGTGCTTCGGGTTATCTGGAGGCATGCTGGTTTAAGATCCTCGTTCACACTTCCTGCAAGCAACAGAATATAAGAAAATCATTCATCTCATACCTTTAAAGTCCAGCTCTCTAGGACTATTTACGGAAAGCCCAAATCCCATTAATCATAGTCAGATTGAGTCGGGGGAGGAGATGCTAATTGCGATTACTTTCTTTTTATAGGAAAAGGTTGCAGTGCACATCTATTAGAAATATACATTTTTAGGTACTGCTGCCCCGCAGTTTCAAACATAGCGTTCGCCTTTAACTTAAATCTGCCCTCCAGCTTTCCCATCAATTTTTCAGGCTCCTCTCCTGGACTGAAATTGCTTACTCCAGCACAATTTGAGCTTCTAACAGGATGCAGTAGGCACTGCAGCAAATCAGCCTAGTTTGCATGGGGTATGTCCAGCATCATCTAACCTAGGGTTTCTCTACCAGGGATCCTGCAGAGGTTGCTAGTCCTTCCTTGATCAATGAGCAATTTGTACCTCTCAGGTCAGCTTAACTGACACCAAAGATCTTTTTGTCAATCTGTAAGGATGACATTCTTCCCATTGGCTACCAATGTAAGAGCCATTCTTCCCACTTACCACCATACTGTGATCTGTAGATACAGCAATTATATCGGGGGTTCCCTGAAGACCTGAAGGGTATTTAAAAGGTTCCCCCATGTTAAAAATGTCTAGTAAGGTTAATCCAGCCCATTCTTTCCCAGAATAACTGTCTGTTCTCCCCTCCTGTTATTAAATGCATTTCAGTTTTCTCAATCATGAAGGCCCATCAGAACATATAGGAATAACAAAGAGTTGTTCCATACATATAGGAAGCTATTTGTAGGCCCTTCTACCATTGGTGATCTCCCTACATTGCATTTTTGAGACCCAATAATGCTTATTCTGAGATACAATAATCATTGCTGGCTCCAAAACAATGTGTGCAATGAAAAACGAAAGGTTTAATATAAAAAATCTAATTTGCATGGTTTTGTATAGGGTTGGGTTTAAGTATGGCAGAACATCAGAAGATAAACCTTCAACTGTGTAGTGGAACTAAACTACCAGAGCATAATTTTAGGCTCTCAGGGAGAAATCTTGCCATAATGTGAGGAGTATTTGAAGGTAATAGCATGCTTACCAACCAAAAGGACCCCTACGGCACTGCCATGTTTGACTCCTACTCTGTTGTTGGAACCCCATTACACTGTTCACCTCTGGGTTCCGAGTGTTCAACCTTCTTCATTAGCTGGGTTACATAACTCCAGCACATGCAACTGTAACTACTAGTGCATAGTTCACACTTGTGCAGGTTGGTACTGTAATACTTGGGGCAAAAGCAATTGCCCTGTTATGCCATTTAATAAAAATGGTACCCTATCAGCTGACCTGTGGTGCATCTCAGGCAGAACATGGTACCACATATATCATGCATATATCGCGCATTGCTATAAGAATGTAAATTAAGAAAAAACATGCTCTTCTTTTTTGTGTGCAGCCCTGTGGTAGTCAGTCTATTTTATGAATGGGACACCTTTGCCCACTGCACTCAATGCAAAATAGAACACACATGTATGTGAGCCACATACAAAAGAACTGAACCTTCCAGAAAAAAAAGTTATTAGACCTGAGAGTCACATAATATCTCTTCTTTTCTTAAAAAAGCCCCTTGACCCTTCGACACCGTTGGACTCAATAATCTCCAACAACTAATTTTTGTGTCAACTTGAGCTTTTTGTTTGAATCACCCGAATCTGCTATTATATATATATATATATACGTGCTCTGTATTCTAATTACTGTTTATGATTTTTATTGTGTATTCTTATTTGTACATATCACAACATCCTAAATGAAGATATATTTGTAAAAAAAAAAAAAAGCCTGCCAATTAGCATTTTTTATCAAACCAACTTTAATTCCACTTTCCATAAAACTAAGCACCCATCCACACTCGTTGCATTCCATATCCAATGATTGTATTCATTCCTCTGTATAACAATGCATACATGATCATTACATGGAGAAGGTGACTTTTATAGCTTTGAATCTCTTCTGTATTTTTAGCAAGAATCTCTGCCAACAATATCTCCAAATGGAAGAAGATGATAGTCCAATATTTGTGATGTATTTCGTGCTCAGTATTTTCCAGGGTGTTTTTAGCTTTCTATAGAGGAAAAAAGAATAATGTTTTCATTATGGTTTTAGACAAGGTATACATTTTAAGTGCTCACAATTTTGGGAATAAGAAAAAACATAGCCAGAGCACAAATGACTTCTTAATAGTTCAGGGTAATTTAGAGGCACTTAGACGTGACATTGCTGCGCTGCAGACCCATCGTGGAGGGATGTATCATTTATCAAAATGGTTTCCAAAACGCTCAGTTTGCAAGCATTCAGCAAAACTACAAATCAGTGTCAATCTCAAGTGCTTTTGTAAGTGTTTAAAGGAGAAGCGATGCATTTCTGTCATTTTCCAGGGTACTTTTGGTATTGCTATTCTCAAAGGTTGTTTTGTTTTATCCTCTGATATTACCGCTTATCTTAAAACAGAAATTGAGACAAACACTTAAATACACAGGACACGTGTAAGAGAACTTTTTACCTGCTAAAAGGATTGGTAATTCTGTTGAGCCATTATTGTGGTCTGGCACTCCTACCAGGCAGCATAGCTCCGCCATGGCCCTTACTTTTTTGTGCTGTAATAAGGTGATATAACTTGGTCACCGACCACCTTAATATGCCCGCTTATTGGAAAATGACAAATCTTTGATTTCTCACTCTAATTTCTCTTTCTTCTAACTTGATATATATTATTTTTTGTAGTTATTTCTATTGTGCTTTTTTTAATGTGAACATGGTCCAAACTATATAACGCTCATTCTGGTAGAATTATTTTCATGGTGCCTTTTAATTCTGCTATAATGGTTGTCTTCCTATTACATTAGTTATGTCATCCAGTGATCATTGCAAAAGCTGATCAATCTGGTTATTTACATATTGACTTTTACTGGAGTTCAGGAGTTCTGTCATTCATTGGTGGGTCTGTAAAGGGTAATGGGTCATCGTGCATGACTATGGATTTGCATCACTGGACAATCTGATTGACAATGGATCTACTTCTAGGGATTTCAATAAAGTATGTTGTTTCATGGATTTATAATCAAGAACGCACAATGTGCACGAACACGCGCTGTGCAGGAACTGTGGCTTTTTAAAACTCTATATGGAAATAGAAAAGGGATACAGAGGAAGACACGGGATATTTGGTCTTTCTCTAGTTAAAAGGGCTTGTAGATTCCACTCCAACAAACCCCAACATTCTTTTTGGGGAGAAAATACCCTGTCCCTCAATTTTGGGAACCCAATGTTGAGGGAAGGCATGTGACCTATTCTGGTAATGGACAGGCAGGGGGGAGAGGGACTACACTTTGCGTTTTTATAAACAAAAAAAAAAACACAATATGCAAAGTTAGGGCATCTCAAAGATGGTATTTAAATGATATGTTTGTTTGTAATGTTGCCCGGAAATCCTCACCCTTATAACATTTCCAAGTAATAATAGTAGAAGTGATAGGAAATCTAAAATATTCTAATAGGAAAGCTTGTTCTGGTAACAGCTGACTAAAAGAAAATATGCTCTGTATAATATTGCTGTGACAAAAAAAATAAAAAAATGACTACAATATTGTGAGTATGTCCAGTATTGTAGAGGTTTGCATCCTTTCGTAGGTAGTAGATCAGTGGGCACCAATTCTAAGTCAATGCTATTAATGCTCTTAAGCTGTTGGAGCAGCATAGATTGGGAAGCGTCTGCATCTGAGATCTCTTTTTTTAATATTTAGTAAAGTTTGGTTAGCACATTCAGTTCTTAAAGGGTTGGCCTAGCATTCCTTGAAGAACACTAAACATGATAGTCAAGTTAAACACTACTAAAGTCTATGGAACACAAATGAAACATTTTAATCATGGATCTAATGTTCTTGTAGAGTATTTTCTCTGCTGAGTAAATTCAGATACAACAAACCCATTTAGTAGATCCTTAATCTAGGGGATGTCTTTACTTGTATCTTACTGCAGACTAGGGATGATATCTGGTTCACCACAATGATGGGTATATAGTCAACTTTACCATTTGTGTGAAACTAACATTTGTGCTGGTGAATTTTTTACTTTTTTTATAACTGTATTAGTAGGGTCTGTACTAACCAAAATGTTAACATAAACACTACCCATCATGTACAATAGAAAGTTGCTAACATGGGCTAGCACTCTTGCCTTTGCAGCGGTAGGTTCCAGGTTTGAATCTCAGCCAGGACACAATCTGCATGAAGTTTTCATGTTCTCCCTGTGTTTGCATCATTTTCCTCCCTCATCCCAAAAATGTGCAGTTAGGTTAACCTACCAAGCGGTAAGCCCGAGTGTGATTCGAGATAAAAAAAAAAACAGCTGAAAGAGGTAACCCCAAGCCACACTTACCTGGCCCCATTGGCATCCTCCAGGGTCCTGCCATCCTCCGGCCGTGTCCCCTTCCTAGATCTATCCCCCGGTGAGTGCTCTGTCGTTCCCCCGGGAGTTCCTGGTGACTGGCGTGTACAACCGGCGTGACAGGAATTTCAAATTATTTTGTATTGCATTCAATACAAAATAACTGCATTGAATGCAATACACTGCGTTTATATGTCTAAAAGTGGTACATTGTTTTCATGAAAATTTATTTTACAGTATAATATATTATTATGAGTTTAATAAAGTTTGAAACACAAAACTATGTCAAAGTTTTTTTTTTTTTCTTTTTAATTTATTTATTTTATTATTTTGACATGATTTTGTGTTTCAAACTTTATTATACTCATACTATTATATTATACTGTAAAATAAATTTTCATGAAAACAATGTACCACTTTTAGACATATAAATTTAGACAGAAATGAACCGCCCAGGAGGGTAATTAGCTTCCTTTTAAAAATGGCTATAGACTGTCTTTTTGACATGTGATTATGGTAGGGTCATTAGATTGCAAGCTCCTTTGAAGGACAGTTAGTGATATGACTATGTACTTAGTAAACCGCTACGTATTATGTTGGTGCTATACAAATAAATACAATAAAAATAAATGTGTGCAGTGGGCTGTGATACCAGTGGTGGGATTTTGTTTGGGGCAGTATCTCTGCTTGCGTTGTATATAAGCAATATGTCTCCCATTGCTTACCAGGTACATGGCAGGTATTGTTTTTCCCTCATAGATTTCCAGCAAGCAGGTATGTTACTGTTTACAACCTTAGCAAACAAAAACAAAAAAACTAAACAATGATAACCACACTACTTAGAAAACCAGTGATACAATCATAAAAGCAAGAAATTATATTTTGTTGGCTTGCTATAGACTAATAGGATGCACAATGCCTCAAAATTTCTTCATGGCATTGCATTTTTTTTAACATTTAAAAAAAATAGCAAGTGCAGATTAAAATTTAAAAGTTATTTTTTTATGAAAATAAATTATAAACTGGCGTATATGGTGAAACTTTTATTTAGGCTCTCTGAGCAGTTTCTGTTGGCCGGGTGACTCCCCACATGACTGCTCTCCATTTGGGCAACATTTCCCATTTTCTATCTCAATACATATATACCCTGTCTCTACTTTTAGGAATGAGAAAACTCTTTGTACATCTGCAATAATATCCTATTCTATAACACTCCACCTCCTTCTTTTCTCTAGGAAATAAAGTGACTAAAATATTTAAAGCTGGTCTGGAGCGAATAAATTCACATCTACTTATCTTGGCATTCTAACGAGCTCTGTTGTGAAGTCATGGCTGAGATCTTGCTTTTCTGGCTATTTTTAAAGTATATTAATTTGACATATATTGTCGGAGCTTCTTCTATTGCACTTTCATTATCCTCTCCATGACAGACCAGTGACATTAGCGGTGGTGGACTTTAAGGAACTCATCACATGTGCCAGTTTCGTAAACTATGCTGTCTTCTTCTATAAAATTTCCATTTGCTGCTCCATATATTGGTTGTCAGGCTCAGGCGTTGAGATGTCAATATTTTTAAAATTCCAAGTCAGAGGTATATGTAATTGGAGAAGCACTCAGCGCTTGGCCGGGTGCCTGCTGATGAATCTGTGCCCCTGGCTTCTTACGTTTAGAAAGCAGATGACAAAAGACTCCCCATAGGGTCCTACAATGTACTTTGTTTGTTCTAGATAAAATCGTCAAGTGTTATATCATTTTTTGGGGGAAAAAACACAAAAATTTGTTAGCATAAGTGCTGATTTATAAAGCTGACAATGACTAATACATTTTCTGGTGGAGAATCTTCCAGGTCATGTGGCAGTAATTGATTCTCCACTAGGGAATATATTAATAAATGTCAGATATATTGCTTTATAAATGGGCTCTAGGTGTTAGTGGGCAATTAAAGTTCCACTGATTGCCCCCTGGAACTGTCAAGATCGCTGAGCTGCACATGCTTGCATACCCAGCAATCCCACCTTACCCTTCGGATGCTGGGACTGAATGGGTGTGTGGGAATAACTTTATCCAAACCTGGCCAATCAAGATGGTCAAAGATCGGAAGAGAAGAAGGAAAAAGATGGCGGGCCCCCCGCAATGCAACAGGGACAGGTGATTATACCATGGTTTATCTCTGTTTTAAAGGAACGCTATACTTTTTATGTAAATGATTTTTGCTTAATAAACTCATAAGAGATTTTCTGCACATACAGCCCTGATACTATGCTACAAAAAGTATATGTATATGTAAATGTATAATGTTTTTTTAACAGACTTTCTTGCTGGCATTTTTTTCTATAGAGTGAAAAAGAGTTAAAGTTTTTGTTAAGCTTTATTTTCTGCTTGTGACCCCACTGGGTAAGTTCCCCCTCTCTTTTGATGCCTGTGATGTATGAACAATAAAGGAACAAAAGGCTATAAAAGAAATGTCATAAGTTGCTCATTCTAGTAAAACATGTGTTTTTAATTCTATGCCTGTTGGTGAGATATGGTTAATGTGCATTTTATGACAAGAGGTATGTGGACAAACCCCAAGATACATTCCTCAGGTGGTTCCAACAAAGAATGTTAGTAATGGTGCAACGTACAAAAACACTTTAGTGTTTCTCAACCAGAGGTTCCTAGAGGTTCCTTCAGCAATGAGCAATTTGTGACTCTCAGGTCAGCTTAACTGACACCAATATTCAATTTGGCTATCTGTAAGGGTCACATTCTTCCCAATGGCCAGCAATGTAAGAGGAATTCTTCCCACTGACCCCCATACTAATATACTGTGAGCTGTAAATATAGTAATTATAGAAGGGGTTACCTAAAGACCTGAAGGTTAATTCAAGGGTTCCTTCATGTAAAATATGTCAAGAACACTGCTTTAGACAAATGCTGGCCTCTAATCTTGTAGAATGGTTTAGGAAAGTCCTTTTTCTGTTCCAAAATGACTGTTACGCCCCCACTGGTATGGGCGAAAATTTCCAGACAAACCTTAAAATCTTGGGAAAACCCTTTCAGAAAGAGTGAGGATTTTTAAAACCACAAATAGAGGATAACTCCTTAATAATGGTTTTGAAATTAGATATCGAACAAGCTGATAAAGGCTTTTTCAAACTTTGAGTCAAATTGTATACATCTACTGTATGTTATACTTTATTTTCAGATGAAAAGGTAAAGCGGAACTAAACCCTGTTATACTCACCTGTCCCCATGGAATTATAGCCAGCACTTTGCAAAGAAACTATATTAAGACAAATATATCAGCCACGGCTTGTTAACTTGTTTTTTACTTATTTCTTTGTCAAAAAAAAGATGTCGAACAGGCATATATGTTTTTTTGCAAAAGGGACAAATGATGATAAAAATCCTGCCTGCTTGCAAATTTTCATTGCAGAACTTCTTTAATAGTTGCGGTGCCACTTTAATATTTGAATCACTTCTTCCCTTTCTGTTTTATTACACCTTCTTTGTGTTGCTGAAAGTAGAATCTGTTGTACTAAGAAAAGATACATCTGCACGTGTTGTTATGAATACATCACATAGCCCCCATTTAGTTTAATTTCATGTTTAAATGTTCCTCGTTTGGATTTTTTAGCACAATGTATGCCAAAATTATTCAAGAAAGGGGAAAACAGCACCAGTAATACATATACACATCTCTCTCTCTCTCTTTTCCATTGAAACATCTGCTGTTCTGACACAAAGACTTGATTTTATAGATGCTGGAACATTTTAAAATGATTTCCACTGCAGTGAACAACTCAGAATGCAACTAAAAAAGATTTGATGGAGGGAGAGTCAATTGCACGAGATAGCTGCTATCTTCTCCGATACATTTATTAGTTTTGTCCAAACTCTAAATGACCGCCTATTGTGGACAGGTGACCCAGAATGAATTTGCCCATTTTCTCTGTCTTTTTCTCGACCAGAAAAAATTTGTGCAAACATGGAAACCGTGTCTATCCATCGGAGCTTGAAACATGAGCAAATGACCATAGCGAGTCATTTCTTAAAGATCAAAGTTCTTCTTTTTGTCTATCGTTGGTTACTATTTTATAGATTTAGATTTTCTTTGGGCTAATTTGCCTTTACTTTCAAATGACTTGATGGTTTTTGTTTCATGGATGGATGGCCAATAATTCTTTAAGTGGTTGCAACTGTTATGAACTTGATCAAATCAATGGTAACATAAATAGAATCTGCAAGGAGTGCACTGAAAATATTAGGGGTTTAAAATGCAATTTTCCTCCCCCAATATAAATTTTCTGTTTCACCTGAGTTTGATCCCTTTTGATATTTTCATCCTTTTAGGCCCACAGCTAAGAGTTTACTCCTGAATCACAAAATAATCATAATAGGTGTTGATGAGCTCCTGGTGTAACTTGCTTGAGTTCTCTATACATTTCTAATAAAAGTACAACTCGAGTTGTAGAAGAATTTCCATTTTCTGGGCTTTTTATTGGAGTGGAACTAAACTGAAAAATATTTCACATTTACGTTTAATTCAACAGATCCCTCAATCGCAATGGAGCTTTCCTAGATTGGGTCCCGCGTCGTCCTGGAATTCTTTCTTGTCCCAGTCCCTCCATCATCAGCCTTTTCCTTCCTTCTTCTGGCTATATTGGGGTTCTGTACGTAGGTATCCCAGGAGACTCTGCCGTGGCGATCAAGAAAGAAAGGGGAAGGTGCTTTACCCTTTTTTAATGTTTTATTGAATGTTCTTTACATGTAAAAAAAATATTTTTTAATTTAATTTTAAAGGGTTGTCTACTTTTTTATGTAAAGTAAAAACTTGAGTTTAGATCCGCTTAATTATTTGGCGGAAGATTGATCACACTTATTCATCCCAATAAATAAAAAGCCATATTACATACTTTAATGGTGAATGTCTTTCTCCAATTAACTGAAAGTTAAAATTTACCTATAACAAAAACACTATTTTTAGTTTTGGACAAAATTGGAAAAGCTTGAGCTTGTGGCAGGTTTTACTACTCTATGAGGTTCTGATTGAGAGATTTCCTTTCATTTCTTGATCTGGCAAGACAACCTTTTGCCACACAGGAAGAGAAGTAAGAAAAAATGCTGATAGAGGTTTTAATAATTCCATAATTATGTTTGTAAAATTCTTTGATTTCTGTTGCCATTAGAGAGTTCTTTCTCTTTTTGTCCTGACATAACAACCTTTCCATCATACAGGAAGTGAAGGAAACTCTCAAAGCAACCTATGACTGAAGCAAAATCTGACCACGGGTTTACTGGGCAGAAAATGAATCCACAATAACTTGGAGGAGGTCCAAAGGAAGTCTAAACTAGCTCACTTATATCTATGTGGATTGCAGATATCAACCCAACTGGTGGTGTTACCAAGCTCATTGGCAATCCAAAGGCCCATTATCAGGTCCTCACAGACAACTTCCTTCAAGGATGATACTCGAATTAAGGTAAAAAAAAACCCTACTAAATCCCAATATTGGTTAGTTCTATGACAGATAATGTGAATACCATGCTGTGTGCTCAAGTCCTTGCCATCTTGGCAAGTGATTCCACTTCAAACATTAATGTCCACTGCAACAAGTCATACTATCATGGTAGCTCTTCTTATCATGAAACCAAGTTTTCCCCCATGTTTCCCATTTCTATAACACCCATTGGAATAAACAAACCTTGATGGCAGCCTTCTTCTTTAGAGCACTGTTCTCCACAGATTGGTCTTACCATAGCAAAGGTCTTTAGTCTGGCCAAACATAGTTAGATATTGAGTTGTCACTTCAACCAATTTAATCAAGAATCATAAGACTTTTAGGGTTCAACTGAACTAATCTTAAAGTGGATTTTTAAAGGCTTTCCAAGCCTGCAAAATGAAATTGCTACATGCCACAATATATAGTACTATATGAAAAGGCTCCCCCATTTATGAAATGTCATCCTTGAAATAACGTGATGCTGCATCTGCTGCAAGCTAAGGGCAGTATTTCCCAACAGGAAGAGGTAAGAGGCAGTACAGGGGCAGATATGGATCAGGCATTTGTAAATGTAGCCAAGAAATGACCAGACACCAGGATGAGCCAGAATCTCAGTCCAGGATGTAAATGTTGGCCTTGAATGATGTCGTTACAAGGATGGCTTTGTTCTTCTTGAAACGAAAGCAGATGACGTCATTTTCAGAAGTGCTGCAATCTCTGAGATGTGATAAGTACCTGCAAGTGTTACACTCACCCATTACTTAGCATGCATGAAGATTTCCATCAAGTATGTTGCATTTTAAAACAGATGCCAAAGAATCTCCTGTCTCGAATGCCAAAGTTTCAACAGCTCTTAATGGTTTATCAAATCAAGAAGAGTTTAAACTTCAGCTTTATCAAAGGAATATAACATAACATTTAAAAGGTATTTCATCTCAATTTGCTTAGCATATGGCAAGATAAATTAAAAGCATTACTTACAATTACAAAGTAAAATAACAATCAACGTGACTAATTTAACTAATGTATACATCTCTTCATTCACCATATGGAAACGCGTTAGTTACGGTAGTTGGTAGCAGTGATTGCTCAGCATCCTGTTGAAGGCAGTTTAAATTAATAAAGTTCTTCATAAAAAACTGTAGAACGAGTAGAAATTGAGTTGAGTCTTTCAAGGGATTGGAAAAACTCATTATGAAAATCAGCAACGTGTAAAATGATGTAAAGCTGGACTCATCTACAGAATATACAAAGCAGAAATATTTGTGACTGGGCTACCTGCTGCCTAGTTTTGGGATCTAGTACCCATGCCAGGCAGAACACTAAAGTAACAAACCTCCACTGCAGCTACACCAGTGCAGCAGACCCAAGGCAGTCCTTCACCGTGTTCATTGAAGAATGAAAATAAGCAGAACCTGATGAGGTCTTTCAGTTGACAACTCTGTTATCTTCTTCTGTTGGCATGTTCATGTGAAATGCCAAAAAGCAAAATTTCGTGCTAGCATAGACCAGTATACAGAGCGATTTGAATACTTATATTCTTTACTATTTCATCTACTGGTGCATTTCTTATCTGTCTGGGGTTCAATGGCATCACACATTTCCAGCTGTAGTAATCCCCAGCTTTCCCTTTGTAGACACACTTCCGGTGTACTGACTAGGCCTGCTTATTAGGTACACCTTAAATGATACAATCCATCATAGCAATGCTTCAAAGCTGACTCTCAAATATTTGGAAACTATTTAAGCATTTTACTCACTGCACTGAAGCAATACCTGAGTATAAACCTGTCTGCCTCTGATCTAATGTATAACTAGTATTCTTGCTTTGTAGATTCTCTACACCTCTTTTCCAACTTTCTGTACCATTTACACTTAGTTCTGTTTAATTTCTGCCAACCTTTGTGTTGCCATTAGAGTTAAAGTGAGCATGGTTACACAAACCAGTTGGTTGTATAATACTTTTTAAGTATCTTTCCATTTTTGATTTGCAGCCAACATGATTTTCTAAATTTTTTCACCACTTCACCATTTTTGCTACTTTCAAATTATTCCATCTCCAATGCTCACTTCTTTTGAGGTTAGCAATAATGGACAACCTATAGCAGTTATTTTCTTTTCCTGAGTATTCTCCCATATACAGTTTCTCTCATCTTGGCTTTGAATCTATGCAACTCAGTAAACCTTTAGCTTCTTGTATGCTCCTTTGATTGAAGTTCACCTTAGCTGGTCACCAAGGTTTGGGAGACATACCACTTTAAGCAAATGAAAGATTGTTCCATATTAGTTACATTCGTAGGCCTAAAGTAGCATTTGCTATCTGGAGAACATATAGGAATGTTAATTGAGCCTAGGCACAACCTTTTTCTTGAATTTCTTCTAAAAGTAGTGTCATCCTTACATCCTGTGTATGGACACTCCCATATTTATAACTGTATTTATGAATTGTGGGAGGTCGCTGCTTCATCTAACTGCTGGTTTCAGATTTGAAGTGAAATTTAATGACCTCCCTACTGTGCTGATCACTTCTTTTTCATTGGACATAAATCTGTACCGACCACATCTCTGTTTATGGTAGTCCATTTAATGGATGTATGCCTATTGAACTTTTCCTTTTGCTTCTCGAATTCCTTCACCAGTTATCACCATTGGGTTACCTTTGGCACGAAGAAACAAAATGTTGCTTTTCTACTAGGACAGGCACCACCTAGTCCAAAACAAGTCTTGGTAGGTCAATACCAGGGAAAAGATTGGATATGGTAAGACTATTGCTCTCTACTTTTTTTTACAGTTTCTTTAGCTCAGATCTTTTTTACTGGTGGTTTGGGTTTATTAAAAAATTGAAATTGTTTTATGATTCACCCTTATCCAGATCTTTCTCCGAACCTGTAGTAATAACCTCTTGGTGTTCAGGATGCTGTTTGTAGAGATAAAGTGAAAAAGTGAAATTTGACACAAAATTACATATTGGTTGAACATGTGTGCTTTTTTCAACCAATGATGACACTTATTGGGCAAATGGTTGCACCAGATCTCATTTATGGGGGTTCTTGCCAAAGGAGGTGAATACATATGACCTTTTTTATTTGAAAAAACAATTGCCAATCATGCTTTCACTTCAGCATTATGTGCAACTTTGTGTACCTCATTGATATAAAATCCCAGTTAAATCAATGTCAGTGCTAAGATAAAACACTAAAAACACTTGACTTTGTTTCCTGCAAATGCATGTCATCCCATGTGGATTCCTTAGGTACGACCAAGTTCTAAGGCAGTGCAATTGTCCCCCTAAGGTCAAACAGGGGCTTGTCTAATGGGATTATGGGATTAGTGTCTGGGCAAAAGTATGCAAATTATGCAAAAGTATAATTTTACAGTATGCAAAATACTTCATTTTTAAAACATAAAGATACTTTAAATTGGCATATAACCTCAGTGAGTTGTTTTTTTTTTTTCAATTTTTAGGAAAACCTAGAGAAAGTGCAAATGAGGTGAATGCATATGTAATGCTCCTTATTTCCATTTCAGCAACTTATTTTAAGATCACAAGAACCCCTTCTGTGTTGGAGGTTCTTTTCCATTTCCTTCTGTGATAAATAATAAGTTTTACCCCAATTTTTTTTTATTCATGATTCAACTTTTTTCATTTCATTAAATAAAAAAATTGTATCTAACTCCATTTTTATATGTGTTAGGTGTTGCCCTTGCCCATCAACCTCTCACTTATTAACTATCACACCTAGCAATGTGCTATTCTTATTCTTGGCATTTTAACCACGGACTCTGATTAAAAACAGCAGGTATTTTAGTACATCATAAAGTGGATTCTTTCACTGCTAGATACAGTAGGATATTTTTCTATCCAAATTCACGGACTGGAAAAATAATATAATATAGTACTGGGGGAAAAAATCAAGATATCACGTTACCTTCAATGGAAGTCGTATGTCACCCAGATTCGATAATATAATTAATTTCTGTGACACCATTGCGGCTGGTTATCATGGGTCTAATGGAATGTTAACGATGCATGGGTTTTGTAATAAAATCAAACACTTTTAACATCATGTTAATAATAAAAATTAAAGGTCAGTGTACGAATGGAATAGAGCTGAAATATCACTGAAGTTTAAATTTGATACATCTAGCATGCGGGTGAAATTGTGTATTAAAGCATGCCTCACTTACTGAGCTGGCGCTATTGTAAGGATGGGTTATATCAGCATTTTTTCTTTTGTTGAGTCTCTTGTTGAGTATCTTGTCTGGAAGGGCACATTTCTCCATTTTGAAGGCAATAATAAAAAGTTTGCTATATTCAGGGATTGGAACGGAAATTGGTTACAAGTCTGGTAGAAAATAGACTAGCCTGAACTCTTTCAGGCAAATTTGTAATAGTCCATCCGGTAACGTTGATCAAGTTCAACCACTACGGAAATAAACATAACCCAGGTAAAACCCTTTATATATAGTTGATCCAGAGGAAGGCAAAAATACCCTTATAAAGCCTGGTTCTGTTTGTTGCAACAGGGGAAAAAAAATCCTTTCTGATCCCGTGAGGCATCGAATATTTCCTTGGATGAACAGCCTCTGTTATCTTTTTTTAAAACTTTAATATCCATATATATACCATGCTTTTAAAAAGCATCCAGCTTTTCTATAACACAATCTATAGAACTTGCTGAAACTACTTCCTAAGAAAGCCTATTTCACATTTTCACAGAACTTACTGCTCTCTTATGCGGAGATTAAACTTAATTTCTTCCAGAAGCAGAGTGCCTTCTTGTCCTTGGTAATGAACCTAAAGTGAATAATTATTTTATTTTTCCATTTTTTGAAGCACCGTCCTAATTTGCACTTTCATTTATCTATCTCATTGTACATCTAATTCATTGTACCTACAAACTATGGCCAATGCTTCTGAACATGTGCTTTTTGTAGGCTTAGATGGTCATGTATGGTGGGTGACTTTTGTTGTTGCAGAAGTGCCTGCTAAACAAGGATAGGCAATTGCAGGAAGAGAGGAGGAAGGCAGAATCCAATATGGCGCCAGAGTCTCAGGAGGCCGAGTCCAGCAGAGACTCTTTAGAGCTCTCAGCAGCTACAGCAGAGGAGGAGAAGGAAATACAGAGACCAGTGCTGGGGGCAGATTTAACCAGCATGACTGCTGACATCAAAGCCACACTTCACACAGCAATTTCTGAACTCCAAGGTAACTTTTCAAACAATACTTCTAAGTTAGAGAAGGTAGCTAAAGTGGGTAAATCCTATGGGATAGCTTTTGCTAGAATTGAGCAGACAGTTTTATCACATGGGGAACATTTGATTAAAATCAATAGGCAGATCGAAGACCTTGATTATCGGAGTAGAAGACATAATATAAGAATCAAAGGGCTGCCTGAATCAGTTCTGCCAGAACAACTACTTTATGCAGTGAGCAGATTGTTAAAGGAGTTGCTTGCTTGGTCTGCTGACAAGGTGATTGACATTATCAAAGTAAACATGGCCCCCAAACCCAGACGCCCGGGTCACCAGCCCCCTGGGGACATGATATGTGGATTGCCAAGAGGAGATCATGGCTTCTGCAAGGCAGAATGACACCATCGTGTTTCAGGTGCCTGCTGTATCCTTGTATAAGGATTTATCTGGTATTATTATTACTTTGAAAAATCGTAGGGATTTGAAACCTATTTTACAAATGCTTTGTCAGAAAAAAATACCCTAATACCCTATTAATGGCGCTTCCCATTCAGCCTCCGGGCCATATCAAACAGGAAGGTGGCGGTATTATGTGTACCCTCTGATCTTCCAATGTTTTGTACAACACTCCAAAATCCCAGAAATGACAATACCTGAATGGTATCAAGATTTCCAACTTGCTAGGACTCGCCCTATGGACATCTCATCCCCTCCAGTGGAAAGCCCAAGACCTAAGTGCAGTAAGGTGATCCCTGGGTTTACCGCACAGGGACACGCTAAGGAAGAGGGCTGTTTGAGGAGCTTCATCAGACAGCCACTGAGCAGGTATAGCTGCACATGCTGTGCTATGGTGTAATAGCCGTACCTGGATTGCTGCTGCTTTTGGAATTGCAAGTTACAGGTTTATATTTCTTCTTCTTGATGCTGCTTTATTTAATAATTTACCTGAGACTACCATTTGCTTATGTACGTATATACTTACAGAATGCTTGCTTACTGTATAAGGTTTAAAATATTGTACTCACTCCCCTGCCTAGTGGAGATGAGATTATTGAGTTTATTTTTACCAACAATTTATTGTTACCATTTATTTTTTCTGCCAGAAAGGTCAGCCACAAATTTGGTAAATTCCTGGCTGTCCCCCAACCCTGGTGGCATTTACAAATTAGATATAGCACACCAAACTCCTAGAGTCCTGTGACACATTGTCGGGTGTAAATTCCTTACTCCAATTCTTTTCCTCTCTACACATTTTTTAGGGCCAGTGGTACTGCATAGATTTCTCACAAATTCCATTGTGCACGCTCAAATGTTTTTATCCCAAAATGCCAAAGGACCTGGGATGCATTGATTGTTTTTAAATGCACTGCCATGTACCAAACTATTTTTCCAAAGTAACCACTTAACCCAAAGTTTTCAGGGATAAAAGAGAGGAATCAGTATATATTGTAAACATTATTGCTGTATGTTATTCTTTTCATGACAGTTGTCTTTTTTTTTCTTGTTTTGTGCAGGAATCTTTAAAATGCTGCTCATTGAAGAGGTTGTATATTTGAACATATTCAGAGATTTTGGTTGTGATCATTTATCTGACAAAATGTGATTCTGCTTTATTTCACTGTGTCAAAACTGTATACAGTTTTTGAATTATTGTTATTTATTGTTTTGCTAATAAAGTTTGAAGTGTGACAAAAAACAAAAAGGTTGAAAAAAAATGGAAAAAAAAGTGGCCTTGTCTTCACCAGAGCATCCCCCAGGGAGTGATGGGCCAGTGACCCTAATGGCCACTTGACTTTGCTGCAAGGAGGTCACAAGGTCGTGGCCCCCAGTGGTGAATCAAGGCAGAGTAGTAGAACAGGCTGTGGTCAGGGCAAGTGACAATCAAGGTAAGGTTGTGTAACGGACTGAGTTCAAGGTAGACAGCAATCACAAGCAAGGTCATGACAAAGTCAAATACCCAAAATAGCAGAAAAGAAAGAATGGAGGGCAGAATAGCAAATAAAACGCTGAGGGTCCAGCAACCAGATTCTAGAACTAGAGAGGCCTAAGCAAGACTAGCCACCAATAATAGGACAGAAAAATGACCAGGAATGGCTCAATGGCTGCAGGACGTACTCTCTAATCCCCTCCGGCTATGCATGGTGTGCCAGGGATGCTGAGATTGATGGATTTATTATGAATAAAGGGATTCTGGGGGTGCTACAAGATGCTAAACACAGGTACTGCGGCCGGAGTGGTAACAAAGGATCTGGAAAATAAAGAAGAAATCCATCCTGAAGAAAGAAAATGAATGAAGCCACCAAATCTTATAATGGGAAGAGATAATATATGCCGGTTCTGGGATTTAGATTTGTTATAATGTTAGTGATAGACTCCATCAGATATGTATTTTTTTTCAATAGTAGCACTTCAAGTTTTGTTTTTCGGAGTTGGAAACTTTAGGACCAGTTTATGTTTTGCCAACTCATATTGTTATGTGAATTTTCTATTAAGACAATAAAGAGATTCACTCGTACTATATTTTTCCTGAGCTCAGCCTTTCTGAAAATCCACTAATAGCTTCTGCATGGATTTAATTACAGAACAACTGTGTTAACTATCGAAAATGTCATCACTGACCAATAATTTGAATCTATTAAACTTGCTGTTTGTCATGTGAATGCCTTATTACCTTCTTATCCGGTCTTTGTTCATAATTGGTAACTCTGATATTTAGTTTTACACCAACATCAATAAATTGTCCGGGGAAGAAAAAAAAAATGAATTTCCAACACTGGTGGAAAAACAGTCCATTAAAAATTACAAGAGCTCCCGGAGGACTCATTAATCTTAGGAACAGTAGCCAAAACTAGGCATTCGTTTGCTGTGGCTTACAGAAGAGCAATCGGTGTGGCATTAATATGTCTTGTAAATATTGTAAAAATGTCAGTTCAAAATGAAATGTTTCAGTATCAGTTTTTAGCTGAACAGTTTATGAAATTATTATGTGCTAGGGTAGCAGGAAATTTGTACTTGCATTGACTATATAAATGTTAACTTGTTATGTATATAATATTATATAATATATGGTATTATATGTAATGGGTAAATGGGAATATTCTATACATAAACTTATTTTTTTTTTCTAATATAGTTTGATGGCAAAGCTCCTAGTTTATATTTCAGTATATTTCTCAGTGTTCTGAAAAATACATCCCTTTATATAGCACAGAACACTCACATCTCATGGCTTTAAAGTTTGATTTCCTAGTCAAAAGGCTTCATGTTTTTGGTTTGCTTTGCTCTACATTGCTTTGTTTTTTTATATTTACAGAAACAAGCTGGGAGCTGATTTCAGGTACAGCATTATGGAAAGTCTATGCAAATAACCCATTTCTCTAATCTTCAGGTTCTGACTGGCTGGCATGCAGGAAGCAAGAGCAGAGCCAGAAACTTCAAGTGAAACAGCTTTAATCTAAGAACTATACTTTTGAAAATCTGTAGGATTATATCTATTACTTTTTTTGCAACTTTCAATATAACATTGTCAATAAAGTGGATTGGGCAGTGATTCAAACCTAAAAAACTAGTATTTGAGTATAAATCATGCACATCACCAGTGAAGCTAATTTTTTAAATGACATTTTATCTCTAATCCTGAATATTGTCTGGAAGCAGCCATCGACTCTGTCTCTGTCACTTGTATAACTGCATTGCATTCCTCTGACTCTAATCTCAGCCTCTAACTCTGCTTTGTTTTGTTCTATTTAAAGGTATTCTAGTTATATATAAATTGTGATATTTGGGGGAACTGAGATCACAGACACAACTATATAGTTAAAATTATGTCTTTTATTAAATGTAAATGCTTCAATTTCCAAAAGCAAAACTTGGTCTCACTCCAGAAAAATAATAATACAAATCAAGAATACAGAAACAACTTAAACACAGTCCCAACTTGAAAAAGACACTCATATGGCTCTCCATTCAAAACAAGGATTCTGACATTCCCTTGTAGGAATCAATTACTGCCATTGAACCACATGGGACTAGAAGATTCTGATGGGAATGTTTAAGGGAATGTCAGATTTCCTATTTTATAAATAGAGCCCATAGTGTTAGTCCCATCAGTTGGCGTTTTTTTAGCTTTCACTAGAGAAGCCTTCCACTGTTGTCCCTGCGTCAGCCAGTAGACTTTGCATTTTGGCAGCTTGTTTAAATACTGGACGTCACCCATCCATTCAGGGATCCCCTCTTTCCCAGAACTCTATAGAGTGTAAAGCCCCATCTGCCAGAAGCTTTATTACATTGTGCACCATGTCCTTTACAGTTGGGGCTTTCTACTTGGACAAGTTTAGAGGTGGAATACAAAGCCCCACACACTTTTCCCATCATTGCAAAGCCTGGGACCTAGGAGGAGTTCTTTACATCACACAAACATGGGTTGTTCAGCTTTCCCAGTGCTTGCTTATTGTCTAGTTAGACTGGAACCTAAAAATGAAGTACCAACCAAAAGAATACCAACCATTCAAAAGCTATCCCTGGATTCCTGTATAAAATATATACAGTATAACCTTGGTTATCCAGCACCCACGGGGAATGATCGATTCCAGGTAAGTGTAGTTTCCAGTTAACTAAGGTTACTCTGAAACTGAGGTTTCTCAGCCATTGAGCACTAGACATGAATGGGGAGACTTGTCCCCATTCACCTCCAGTACTGTATTGGCTGAGAAAAAGGAAACCCTGATGATGCTTGAGCCCTGATCAGATTTTTCTTTTTCTCAGCCAATCACAGTGCTGTGCCATCATCGGAGCTCTGCTCTGCTCTGCTCACCTGACATCACCGCTTTCTTGATTGCTCCCGCAGCCCTTTCTTGATTGCTCCCGCTAGGACTGCAGGAGCAATCAAGAAAGCGTAGCTGTGGGATGATGGTTATCTGAGTTCTGGATAACCAAGGTTCTACTGTACATTTGTTTAACAAACAATTTTTTTAGCTGAGCCTCGGTGCATTTTTTTCCTTAATCTTTATTAACAATGCAAACATACAATATATATTATATGGCCAAAGTTTTTGAACACCTGACCATCACATGTATATGAGCTTTTGCACATTCCAGTTTGAAAGCATTGTATATGATATAGAGATGTTTCCACCCTCCTATCAGTCTTAAATTTTCTGAAAATGTGTTTTACAAGATTTTGGAGTGTCTGTAGAAGTTTATGGTCATTCAGCTAATAGTAAACGTATGGGGTCAGCTACTTATGTTGGATGCTAAGACTTGATTTGCAGTCACTGTTTTATTTTTTCTTGAAGGTGTTTAGTAGGATTGTGGTTAGGGTTCTGTGCAGGCCATTGGGTTCCTTCAAAGCAAACTCATCAAATCATGTCTATCTGCAGGTGACTTTCTGCATGGAGTCTTATTCATGTTAGAACAGAAAAGGACCTTCCACCAACAGTAGTGTAATAATGCTGCTCAATTTCACATCGGTCTCCAGTTTTAGCGTCATATGTCTGAACAGATGTAAATCTTAGGCTTCAGAATAGCTAAAGCCAAAATTTGAGTTCTTTAGCTGTACACAGTTGTTTCAATTCAAAAAACATTTTCCTACATTTAGTTAGGCTTCAGAAGAACTGAATAAACATACCTGTTTTGTATAGTAACAACGGACTTGCAGGAACATTGCCTGGGCAGGGCTGCACCTAACAAACAGTAGCCAATGGTGCTCCACCACTACTTACCCAGGCAATAGGCCTAAATTCCCAATATTTACACTGAGTGTAGCAGAATTCCTTTAACCTACTTATTATTGTACCAAGCAGGCAGGATGTTTCGGGTGTATTAGAACAGAACTAATTTTTTAGAACCACATGTTTTGCCAAAATCCAAACAGCTACCCTCGTAATAAGGCTGGAATTGTATCATTTTCTACATTTTTCCATAATGCAGTATGAACAAGCTAAGACTCCACACATATATTGGATTGTTTTACTTTTATAAACTTTTCACTTAGCTTTTTTTTAATTTGCTTCTATCAAGAGTAAGTACAAATAGACAGGGTGACCCCCCAACCTGTAGTTATAGTGATAGGTCTGCCGAACCCCTTAATGCATCAAAATATAAAGAAACAAGAAACAGATGGGGGGTTGTTGGCAAAAAGCCTTAAATGTGATTTGTGTGACTCAAAACATAGACACAAGTGGTTAAAAGTACATTCAAAATGAAGGCATCCCTAGATGTCAACTTGATAGGGATATGCCTTGCTTTCTAGACAATAGGTTGTCTGACTAAACATTGCAACAGATGTAAAAAGCCTCAATAATCTCTAACCCGATGCGTTTCGCCCAAGGGACTTCATCAGGGGATGCGTAGAGAAAGTCATAGCAACTGTACAATAAAATATAACAAGGTATGTCAATCAAAATGCTGGTCCAGTACAGGATGGCAATACACATATTGGGCGATTGGAACAGACAATCAAAAAATAAATGAAAGTGTAAATTGGGTATGTTGACTTGTGTTTAACCATGATGTATCACCAAGACAGTGATATGGTTTAGAAGTGTTAATTAATGTTCAGCAGAGTTGTAAGCTTAGAAGTGTTTGTGATAATAAAGATAACGGTCAAAGTTAAACATACTGAATTGTTGTGATAACATATAACGTAGCGTTAATTGCTGGTAGAAAGAGGTAAGCGGTCCTACTGCAACAATCCGATGCAGTAGCCCAGGTTGGATAGGGATTATATACATCAAAGAGGTGGCAAGAAAAATTGTTCTGGACACAAGTACCTGTGAATGTTATCAGAAGGTAATAATAAGTATGACGGTGGAAAAAAGCCTGTGTTGTGCAATTTGGACAAAGAAAGGAAAAGCATGGTTTGAAAGAGAGAAAACATTGTCTAATTACAAATGTCTATAGGGGGAGCCTGCTGCGAAGGTTCAGACAAAATTGCACACGGTAGGTTTAAAGAAAGCATGTGGGCTGGTGAGGAAAAAATATATCTTCCATTAAGGTTACTACTGGTAAACTTCACAGAAATCATAATTATTGTTGGTGAGGTAAGGGGATACCGGTGTCTGCCAGTATTCAAAAACGTTGTTGCTATGATCAAAGTGATATTGAGAGCAAGGCTTACCAGGAGCTGTATGTATCAAAATTCAAAGAGGGGAACATAGCAGGCAAGATCAGCAAGAAAAATTGCTAGGGGAACTAGAAAACAAGTCTCCCAATATATAAAGGCAAGAAATTGGTGTCCTAATGAGTCCAGAGCTCGTGAGTCAGTCATGACGTCACGCCCAGGGGTAGGGTGGATGTGCAGCACTTCTACCCTTCCTCTGGTGCCCATAAGTAAAGAAAGTAAGGAAGAGATCTAAAGCTAAAGCGATAGAAATGGTTTAAAGCTTATGACATCGTTTAGGCCTGTTTTTTTTTGGTGGCTTGTAGGTCAAAAATAGATTTCGTTTCACAGCGCAGAAATTTGTTGTCTGTGTCTCCACCGCGTGGGTTGGGGGCCGCATGTTCAAGAGCATAAAATTTGATAACTTTGGGGTTGTAGTTGTGTTTCATATCCACATGGTAGCTTATTGGTGTTGTGATTTCGCCTGAGATAATAGAATAAATATGCTCGTAGATCCTTATCTTGAACTGTCTTTTCGTTTTGCAAATATAAAATGATCAGCATTCACAGATGATAAGGTAAACTACAAATTGTGTTGTACAGTCTATGTAGGTATTGGGACAATGTACTTTCCCATTTGGAAGTGTAAAGCATAATGATTCTTTTACCCAATCGCATTGGGTGCATTTTCCAAATTGAAAGGTGCCTTTGGTTTTAGGTAAGTTAGGTTGCCTTCTGTAAAAATGGTGTACCAGGTAATCTTTTAAAGGGGGCGCTTTCCTATTAATAATTTGAGGTTTGGCAGTGGGAAATTTGCTAAGTCGATGCTCTAATTGAAGTACATGCCAATGCCTACTGCAAATGTTGTGAAGCTTCTCATATTCTTGATGGAATTTGGTGATTAGGGCAACGCCCTGTGGTTTGGGATTAGGTTGTTCCGAAATGTTACCAAATAGGAGATCAGTTCTGAATTTATTATATGCCCTTTAAAAGGATTTCTTTAAGAGTTTTCTTGAGAATCCTCTTGCTAGACACATTACCACCACCACCATCAATCAGACAGTCCTTGACCACCTTTGAACAGCTCTGCTCAGGAACTGGCTAGCAAAATAGGTCATATCTCCTATTTATGCATACTTTTATCCCATTCATCCACAAATGTCCAGTACTATATTAGACAATCGGAGCGTGACCTTGGTACATCTCTCACTCAGGACCAACTGTCGGATCTGTTATACTTCACATACCCCTCTTCCATAAGTTATGAAGTTATGCTTAGACAAATTATAAATTCATCACGCCTTGGTACCGCACCCCTAACTTTCTTCATTTAATTTCAGAAGCCTCTGATAGATGCTGGAGACTAACTGTGGGACACTACTACCAATTATTTGGGAGTGCTCAAAGATTGCACCGTTCTGTAGACAGGTTCGTTCAATGGCCCAGAGATTTGGCCCAGAGCCTGGATTCTGTCTTTTCCACCACAATAACTTTAACAGAAAGAAACACCACTCATCCTTACTCATTTGTTTATTGGATGCCACCAAATCATGTATCCCAGCACTCTGGCGTGAGTTGAGGACATCCACAGTGGCTCAATAGTTTGCCAAAATTCAAGATCTTTATCACATTGAAGACCTCACCTCTGACCTTCACCTCATTATATTTCTGTTGGTGCAATGTAATCTCTGTTTTGTGAATGCTATTTTTGACATCATACTGTTTGTCTGTTGAATAAAAATCTGGGATAGGAAGTAAAGGAAAATTTCCGATCCTTTTCTTTACATAGTCAGAAAAAATAAAGCCGTCATGAAGGGTTTAAACAATCCATATTCTATGCTAACGCTAAATGAATTAATGAACTTTAAATGGAAGAGCATACTGCTTTACTGCTGATTTATTCCTTTAGCTTGTCAAGCAGCCCGACATGGCATGATGGTTTCTTTTCTTTGGTCCTGTGATGTCAGTGCTTTGTGATGGTTGTTGGGGTGGGTGACATTTTTAAGCCCATGCCCCACTAATATATACATACAGTGTATATATATATATATATATATATATATATATATATTATTTTTTATTATTATTTATCTATTTTACTACTGCTGGATTTTTATTTCCTTTGGCTGTTAGGAATGAATACATAACGAGAGTCTTCGCTAAAATTGCTCCTATTACTGTAGAAAATGCTTTATAAATAGAACAAATCAAAAGCAACTTTCACGGGAAGAAAGGGCAGTGAAAATCTTTTATTATATCATCCAATCCTATTTAAACCATGGCTAAATAGCTGTATAAATTGAAAATATTATTAGAAGTTAAAACGTATCAAGAATGTCATACTGCTTAAATGGAATTCTAAACTAGTTCTTGACGTTTTTTTTTTCTGTAGTCCTCATAAATGTGCACATATTGCTTTCCCGGAAAAATATTAGTAATTTCATACAATGGTTTTATTGAAATTCCCAGACTCTCAATTGACTTGTATTTCTTTCTCTCTTTTATGTGGAGCTGTGCATGTATCTTTTTTAAACCCAGCAGAGGAACAAAAGTCACAGAGTCTTCTAGTTTTCTAGTGAAGATGAGCATATAGTGATTTGTCAGGGTAGACATCATTATTTGCTCCAGTTGGCCATGGATTTCCCCCATCCCATGCACTAGGGACCTAGCAAAAAGAAACCCTGATGAACAATTCCAGGTTTACTCTTGTGGACTGGTAGTCCCTTCCCCTCAAAAGAAAAAGACTCTGCTAAAATGGGGACACTGGCTCCCTAACACTCACCTAAAGTCACCAGAGGGAAAAAAAATTTTAGAAAAGGGATGAACCATGTAGAAAAACATATGCAGTGCAAATGATATTTATAGTTTAAATACACTACCTATCCAAAGTTGAATTCATTTTCCCCCAAGACCTTGTATTGATGATGAGAAAGTCTAACTGTTGTGTTAAGTCTTCTTCAGCACATTCCAAAGATTCCAATAGAGTTAGGGTCTGGGCTCAGTGGTGGCTGTGTATGAAAATTATGTCCCATGTTCCCTGAACCTCTCTTTCACAATCTGATCCTGATGAAAATATCCATTGGTGGAAACACCTGGTATATTCAGGTAGCCAGTTGAATAGGCACATACCAATGGTGATGCCACCAAGGGTACCCCAGGTTTTATCACTGATACTACAGGCTTGGAGACTTTTTCTTGTTATGTTTCACTTGCTAAAAACCTAATTCTGTCTGTAGGGGCCATGTCTGCATGAACTAAAAAATGTTATACTCACCTGTCCCTGTTCCATCACACGATGCTGCCATTTTACTCCTTCTTCTCTTCCTAGATTTGATATTTTTCCATTTTGGTTGGGCGGACCTGGATGTCGTAACTTTCGCACAGACACACAGAAGTCACTCAGTCACCACAAGCACAGGGGAAGCAAGGATTGCCAGGGATCCCGACAACATTTTTGACAAAAGGTTAAGAATGTTTATTGTAGAAGGACCTTTGCATATCCCTTTCTCCATTAATGCCCTGCTTGATTCAAAATTTTGCTTTAAAGCGCACCTATATTCACAGAATCAACTTTGGCTTATGGATAACATAAGCAAAAGGTATAATCATCTGAAGCTTTTTTTTCAGCTTGCTTTGACCTTTAAACATGAAAAACTAGTTTTAGCCACACCCCCAGGTCTCTCCATTGCCTAGGCAGTGAACTGCAATCTGGGAAATGCCATCCTTGGTTGGAGTGTTTCTAATCCACTCCCATTGCCCTAATTATGCAGATTTTTTTCCATTTTTTTGGGGACTCTCATGTCACTGAAGTCTGACTGCTCAGTTTTCAGCTTCATCTTGCTTCTTTTCCGCTTGTGAGCTCTCCGTTCAGAGGGCTCCAGATAGTGAGGAAGGGGAGGAGGGGGGAGTCGGTGGAGAAGAAGGTCAGGAGAGGAAGAAAACGTAAATTTGCCAGTCACAAGCTGGCCACTTCTAAACACTTTATAAATCATTATATTTTTCATGGATACAAGCTGACCCAGCCAGTGCCACCAGGGAAGACTGACATTTTAGTGCAAGTACGTAAGAATAGATCAATAGTTGAAAGACTACTTTTTGAGTTTAGTTCTTCTTTAAGTTTTAAAGAACTGCATATAACCTCTAGACCCAGGGTCAGGCATTAGGATAGAGGTTGAATAATAAGACTTTAATGAAAAAGAGCATGGGTAGTGCTGACATCTTTGTCCACAACATGACTTTGGAGCAATAGGCTTTTTTGGCTGAACAACAGGCACTTCTCTTTTGAAAGGGATACACAGACCACAGAATTCCCTCATCAATTGCAGAGATGTGCTGCATATTTTTTTCCATATCATACACTTTAAAGGATAATATCTACAAAGTGCATTACTTCCTTGGCCAATGAAATGCAGACTGGTAAATGTCCCTAAAACCCCCAACAGCATTACAGAATCCCTATTGGATCCCAGCAGATGATTAGAGTTTAATAAATGGAGAATGTGACAAATTCTACAGTTCTACAAATCCTTAGCTATGAAGTGCAACTTTAATATATGTAAAACACTGTTGGAGGTTTCTTCAGAGTTCATATGCTTGTGAAAATCAGATGTAACATCCATTTAATTTAGGACAGAGTTTCTTATCTGGTTCCCTTAAAAATGTATGGGTTCCTATTAGGTCAATAAGAGTTTTGCAAGTGAATTTAACTGGAAAAAAAATCACATTCTTTCATGTTATATGCATGTAAAGTGTTCACAGTGGCAGTGGTTGATTTTCTTCTCACTTGTGGCAGAAGACACAGATGATCATTGATAACTGATAGTTGTCTTGAATTGAATGGAAAGGAGGATGTTGGCTGATTACCTTCCTCTATGTCTCTATGTTAACCCTAAATTAATTTTTGAGTGTTTGCTCTTGTGCCTGATGGTATGCAGATGTATTTAGCAAAATTGTTTACATTTTTTGAAAAGTTGAATCTGCCTTAACACCATTTTTTTTTCTGGTTGGTAAACTACGTCCTTGCACTTGTTACCTTGTTGTCAAACTCATTCCATTGGTCATTGGATTTCCTTTTTGATAATCCTAATAGGAGGCCCAATGAAAAGGCATGGCAAGCTGTATTTAATTATATTCTTTAATATTATAATTATTTTTTGCTGCATATTTTCCACACATACCAAAAGAGGTATAAGATGGGTTTCACTTGATGAATTCATGTCAAAATCCAAGCTTTTTTGATGAACCAAGATGAACACAGAACAGGCACAGCCAGATGTGTTTCACTGTTTAACTGTCCAGTAGAGTTTAATGTAATGCACAATGAACTGCAGATAATAATTTAGGCAGAGGATTCCTAAGACCTATAAGTAATGTATTTACATAAATATTAGAGAGCCTTGGAATCATCATGTGCACAGAGGATTGATGCAGCTGCCGGCGTTTGGGGTCTAGGACAGCATCTGGTTGGAATTATTTCTCCATTGAGAAAGAGGGCATTGCCAGTGTGATAGTTCCATGTGTATATTATGAGGATAGTGTTTCATTTTTGACCAATGCTTAAAGAACGCCTTTACTAATGTGATTTCAAAGAAGCCAATTTTTACTGTGAAATGTGTAACTATTGAATCTGTTATGACCATCTAATCTGTTATGGACTGTAATGTTTTGGAACCAAATGACTAAATTTTAATAGTTGGGAATAAGGATTTAAACAGTTTTATCTGTTTTTTATTTTGCTTTTTTTTAAATATATATATATATATATATATGTGTGTATTTTGTTTATTACATTTTTTTAGTTAATCTTTTAAATAGGCTTTGTGTTGCATGTTCATAAAGTTCATAAAGTTCCAACCTACAATATTTTGGAGTATATGGAGTAATACGTGAACGCATAACTATGTGGAGCCCATTTCACCCTATCCTAGAAAGGGCTACACTAGGCTGACCTGGTTTTGGGGTAGGGCAAACTGGGCAATCACCTAGGGCCCCACCTTCTCTGGAGTCCCAATTGACAGCATAGCAAGAGTACAGGGAGCTGGAATCCTGTACACATAGAGCCCCCACTTCGTATTTTGCCTTGGGCCCCAATTTGTTAAAAATCATTCCTGGCCCTAGAGTATCCAAAATTTCCATTAACCTTTGACAAATATTCCTATATAAATGTATTTGTTTCCAACAACTGGTAAAACAATACATATATTTGTTTGCTAACCCCCGATAAGTATCGAGAAGTATTAAGCCCATTCATTGGAAAGGTTTTGCGATACATTGGGGGATATACGACAGAATTCTAATATAATTACCTTAGTCTAAAAGAAAGTGATTTATATGCTAACAACTTGTACCAAATAAATTTTCTGAACAATGCCCTGGTGTATTTCTTTGAAAGATGATTCAGATTATAGTAATGAAAGGACTTCATGTTATTCAATCCAAAAAAAAGGAAAATTATATTTTATATTTTGTCTTAAGCAATGCGGTCTACAAATCATCTGAGCTTTTTTGTCTTTTTTCATTTTTATTTACAGGATTAGGAAGAGAGAAATGTGTTTGAGCTTCTGTTGTTCTAAAGGCCCACAACGTCCTACCTCGACATATTTTTATATCTAAAAAGTTCTCCTTTTTACAATCAGACAACTTTATGTTTCCGAAACAAATAAAATATTCAAGGTTGTTCTTGCTTTAATGTGATGCTTGTGTTATATAAAACAATAGTGTAGATGAGGACACTAAGAGAACTTCATGTAATTCATTTAGAGTACAATGGCACAAAGCCCTATTATACCTAAGCAGTAGGATAATGTATTATAACTCCTATGGTATTTCTGAGAATGTATGAAACTTTTGGTTCAAAAAATGTCTTACTCCTGCCAGTGATATTTCATTTTTGATGAAGCGAGCCAGAATAATAACCCAATTAAATGATTTATATGAACATAAGTTCTATATTAGTGAATCATAACTTGTTACATTCAATTTCTATTCTGGAAGAGAAGTGTAATCTGATGGAGCCCTACTTCCCTTGGGGGCTTTTGGGTCCTGTTGCTATGCCCCACTGGAATTAGTTTTCTATCATTTAGCCTATGGATTATTGTGTGTAATATGTGAATTTTTAATTTCCACCAAGCCCAACAAGTTAACCAAGGCAAACATCTATCCAAAGCTCTGTGGGGCCTTTTTCAATAGAACCCAAAACACAAACACATCTATTTGAAAAGAAATCTCTCTTTCTTGGAAACAACCTTGAGATCTTTCACAAAACTTTACACACATATAAACCCTTGAAAATGCCAGGCCTCTTTACACCCATTTGGGCTAAAAATTTCCAACCTAGTAATACCAAACCCTATGAACTACTTTGAATTTGCAAACTCCATCCCTTGCCAAATATGTTTTTTTTCTTTATAGAACTGAATCCAGTATCTCTAAGACTGGTAGGTCTAACATATGGTACACAACCCCCTAAAAACTATATTAGCTGGAGATATTGCTGGCATTGTTACACACAGAAAGAATCTATATTACGCATTTGATGGCATTGCCAACACATTCAATACTACTTGGTGGTTACACATGATTCAGCCTTACAAACTAAAAGCCAGCAATTTTCTTTAGATCCTAAAATATGGTCGCTCTATTCCCCATCCCGACTTACTTCCAAATACATGAGGTCCATCTTCTAAAAGCTGCCAAACCATCCAGTCTGACTCTTTGTAAATCCCAAAACTTACCCATAATAATGAATGGCCATGCAGAGAGGTATTGATGACTCAGAAGGAAGATGCTAGTGCAAATTCTATCTATATCTTAAAACCATTGCTGCCATTTGGTAAGTTTAGCACAATATGGTTGCCAGCTAAATTAAAACATGGTGATTTGATCACCTAACCAATTCCCAACCTAAAAACTGTTAACCTCCCCAGTGGTAACCCCGAGTGTGACTCCGGGTAGAAAAAAGTTGCTGAAAGCGGTAACCCCGAGTCACACTCAGAAAACCTATGGGAAGGTTAGTAAATACAGCCTTACCTGATCCGCCGGAATCCCATGCCATTCATTGCCACAATCTCTGTGTTCTTTCTTTTTCCTCCAGCCGGCTTCTGCACCCAATGAGTCACCGGGGAGTTCCCACTGACGTTGGTGCGTGTGTACGTTGCCGGCGGGGTGGGAAATTCAAAAATCATTTGTATTGCATTCAATACAAAATAATTTATTGAATGCAATACATTGGATTTATATTTGTAAAATCAGTACATTGTTTTCAAGGAACATTTATTTTACAGTATATATATTAGTATGAGTATAATATGTATTTTTTTTTTTTAATGAAAAGTTTTTTTTTTAAATATATAGATTTTTTAATTTATTCAATTTATTATTTTTACATGATTTTGTGTTTCAAACTTTATTATACTGATACTATTATATTATACTGTAAAATAAATTTTCATGAAAACAATGTACCGTTTTTAGACATAATAAACCGGAAAGAAATGAACTGCTAGGGAGGTTAATATGGTACAATAAATATTATGATTATTCCCAGTTCATATGCTGACCAGAGCTTGTTTATAGGAGGTAGCACTTTTCTACTGCTCCTATACGGTCGTGGGGGTGTGTCTGGGATGCCTTGTGGTTTAAAGGAAGTGATTTGAATCATGCAAATCATTTTGTGGTTGAAAAGGGTACTGCAGGCGTCAGTGCTGGCTTGTAGGTGACTATTGCAAGGAAAAAGACTTTTTTTCACTATCTCTTTTATTAAAAGCATTGTTTTATTTTATACCTGAGCTCTCTGCTTTAATTCCTGTTTTTTTCTTCTGTTTTATTTTTTATGACCTTGTCTGCAAAGAAGCATACACAGTTTTCTAGTGAACCGTTACAATGCAGCACAGATGACACTTTGGAAAGATGGACAGATCTATTGGCCTTAGAGTAGGCCTGCCAAATCAGAAGTGATGAAGGTCAGGCAAAGGTGAGCGTGAGCCAAAGTAATATTTGCAGACAAGAAACAGAAAAATTCTCTCACTTATCTGGCCAACCAAATTGCACTGGATAGCAAAATACAAACGAGATAAACACGGGCATTGGAAAGGAAAATCAATAGATTCTGGCAGCTGCCAGGGATCTGATGCAGCAGAGTGATCCATCTCCAAACTAAATTGAAACTACATTACAGAAATGTCTTGTTAACATTTCTCTGGACAGGCTCCAAGTGCCAGAATAAAACTGCCACGTACAGACAAGCGGATATTTACAGGGGCGAGAATGACATGGACAGCCTGATGATTATGCATTTTGTTTTGTGCTGTCATTTACCAGGGGGGAGGAAAAAAAAAAAGCGTGCTTCTTTTATTAAAGGGACTCTTAAAAAAGAAATGTTATTTTGTTGCCATTTAAAGGGAATATATTATCTTTTTTAATCATGTTTAGATTGGATTGTACAAAAGATCTGAGTGATGTAAATCAATTTTTCAATGCATGTGATTGTTTAACAAAAAACTGCTTTCTATGTATAATTGATTGGTAATTATGTAAATGGAGGCAGCCATATTTGCCTTCCACTTAATTAGATTCTGGATTGCAGTGCTACACAATAGGGCAGATGTATTAAAGCTCTACAAGACTGGTGAGGATAGACTATCATGGGAGAACCTGGGTGACCCAGAAAATCCTGGATGTGGTCCAGGATTGGAAACATTTGCCAACTAATTGCAAATGAATATTAAAAAAACTGTTTCAGGTTTGCTGGATCTCTCAGATTCTTCCATTGTACTTTATCTTCTCCAGTCTTGGGGAACTTTAATAAATCCGGCCTAATAGTTCTGCTGTACAGGTAGTCCTCGAGTTAAGGACATCTGACATACGGATGACTCCTAGATCCTAAAGGGGCTTCCCTGCTCGTTCAAGTGCAGGATGGAGGCTGTTTGGGGGGAGGGGTGGTTTGCTTGACTTTCTTTTGCTGTTCTGCAACCTCTTGTAACTCTTTAATGACCAAGACAAATTCTGCAGTTGTTTTGAATTGAGTTGTTATTTGAAGTTAATGAATGTCTAGGCTCCATAAAGTTTTTTTTTTTTGCTTTATTTTTTTGCTTTGTTTGTGATTAGCTCACAGTGAGGATTTTATACAAAAACTGACACCACACTGCCTAATAATATGTTGAGACAAACATCTGTCCTAATTGAATTTATTAAAATAATGTACCTGTTCCGACTTACATCCAAATTCATCTTAAGAACAAACCTACTGTCCCTATCTCGTAAGTAACCCGGGGACTATCTGTATTGCTGTTGTTCACAATGAGGTTGATTTACTAACATTTGCACATGCTTACAATTTGATGAGCATGATGATTATAGAATGTATCATTTTCCTGTGAGGGGTGACCATATGAGCAGAATTTATTATCCAGAGTCATTTTTAATAAAAGATATGCTCCATGTCTGAATGTAATGTGAAGTTCAGTGCAGATTTCAGACCACTTGTTAGAAACAATCTTGTTTCCATTGACAGATGATTGAGCAAGCACTGTACTCACACAACATTGTTCTGATCATTTACCCCCCATATTCAGAACATTTCCAGGTCCTGTCACTTTCACAACATCTCCAAAATCTGCCCCTACCTGTCCCCAGAGACCACCAAACTCCTTGTACATGCTCTTATCATCTCTCGTCTGGACTACTGTAACCTCCTCCTCTCTGGTATTCCACTAACCCGACTCTCTCCTCTACAATCTATTATGAATGCTGCAGTCAGACTCATCCATCCTTCCCACCTACCTACCCACCTACCTACCCCATACACAGCCTTCCCATCGCTCCTCCTCTGTTGCTTCTCGTTGTAGTTCCCTTCATTGGCTTCCATTTCACCTTCAAGCCTTCACAGTTCTTGTCCCACTCACCTTTCTGACCTCCTCATGTGTCACTGTCTGTATATGTCTGTAATTTGCAACCCCTATTTATTGTTCAGCGCTGTGTAATATGTTGGCGCTATATAAATCCTGTTTAATATTAATAATAATAAAAGGAGGAGGAGCGGACAAACGAACAGCACCCCACTGTGTTCTTCTCAAGTTCTTTATGATCGGTTGTTCACCCATCCACCAGAGCGACATCAGGGGACATGGGTCATATTTTCAGGCACAACCTTTCATTTCGGGCCACAATGGTCTGTACATATACTTTGGATGGTCTAACCATTTTCAAATGTCCATACCATTCATACCAATAAAGAATAAAATGTCATAAACTGTTCCTGGCTATCATTAAAAAAAAGGAAAGGAACCCCGTCCCCCTCTTTTTCAAAACTTAGACATTAGGCGTTAAAGCAAAATATATGCCAAGCTTCACTCTATGTAGATATAAATGCCCAAAAATGAAGCTTTATAATATTAATGCAACAATAAACAAAACACATTCCTTGTTTGGGAATCAAAAAGATCTTTACTATGCAAATCATGGATAGTGGGAGGGGCCAGCTGGTTGTGTGCAATGCATTATGTAAAAAAAAATTTAGTAATGACTATATACAATGCTGAGCGTCTATGATTGAAATCCCTATAATACAATGAATAAAATGGTCTGGACCAGGGACAGTAAGACTGGGAAAGGAAGAGGCAAGATGATGCTGGATATCCTCCAGCCATGAAATGAGGTGTGTCCAATTTGTCTTGCTGAAGCTTCCTAAGCATATTGGGTCTGATTTATTAAAGCTCTATTTTGTTCAAGAATAAAGATTTATTAAAGACTTTAATGGGAGAACCAGCAAACCTAGAATGGATCTGGTCCAAATTTCAAAATATTTTCCAACCAATAGCAAGTAACTTTTAAGAAATCCATTCCAGGTTTGCTGGAATACCTAAGTTTTCCCATGATAGTCTGTCTTTCCCAGTCTTGGAGAACTTTAATTACCCAGACCCCTTGTGAGAAGCTCACAGCAGTGAATTCCGAATAAGTAATTTCAGTCCAGTAGAGCAGCCGGTACAACTGACGGTGAGGCTGAAAGTCAGCATTAAAAAAGCTTTCAACATAATTTTTATTTGCAACCACTTATTTGGTGTTGTTTTTATATAATACATTAAAATAGTAAAAGCACCAAACAAGGATATGTAAAATGTTTTAAAAATGAAGTGCTGCAAAAAATCAGCAGTTTCCCCAGCATAGTGCAATGGAATCCAAAGAATTAGATGTTTTTGTAAAATATATATGCCTAAATGCTTAAATTCACTAAAGCGCGCCTCGATTGCTCTTTAAACCATGCCAAGTAATAAAAGATCTTTTCATAACAAAGAGGTTGAGCAGACCTATTAGATAAATAACTTCCAGTGGAGGTGGCGATGTGGAGCCATTTAAAACTTCACCAACTATCATTCTCCGCGATCGTCAAAGCATTTCAGGGAGAGAGATATACTATCACCTTGTTCAACCTCCACGATAAAATTAATTTGCTTTGGATAGACTCCATTAATTGTTCATAAAAAAGATCTGACTCGTTGCTTTTATAGAGACCAGTGTGTCATCAAGAATACACAATGCCTTTAGCAAATTGGCCTACCATTAACTGCAGCAATGAAATCCTTGGAAAAAAAAAAGATTGTGTAGGCATTTCAATATCTCAGACTACATTACTTAAGACTCTTTTTGGCTTACCATCCAATATTATTCTCTCAAGCTACTGCGGCATTTCTTCGGTAAGGTTGAATGATGACGGGGATGTATTGATATGAAGAATTATTTTGGCTCTTTTCAGTAAAAAACTTGCTTTGTTTTTCATTATATAGGTAATTCAGGACGGGCAAATATGACTCCTTTGACCTAAAGCAGACTTATCACTACAATTTTTACTTTATTTATTAACGGTAGAAAACCCTTTTATATAAAGCAAACATTTTTTTTCCCTAAATACCTTTTTTTTTTTTTAAATAAGGGAGGTTCCTGCCGTGGCAGTATAGGGGTGCAGAACCTGCAGGGATTCAGACATTATGGATTCTGGCTTTGAGCTGCTCCTTCTGTGCATTCCCAATATCCGGGATAAGCAAAAAGGGCATTTTAGCCATTGAAAACAAAATATGCAGATGTCATGAAAGCACAAGTTATATTGGTTTCCTTTCCTTTTTTTACATTTACAGCAAGATACGTAACCCATTCTCACACCTGCGCAGTGTGTGATTGGGTGACGTAGATTAAAGAAGAAAAAAGATGGAGGATGATGACACTTTTATATAAAGCAAAAAAGTTTTTTTTTTTGGTAAATAGATTTTATTTTTATTAAAAGGGGAGGTGCCTCTCCTTTTATCTTTACTGTTGCAGAATGGGGGTGCAGATTTTCCTGGGATACATACAGGCTGCCGATTCTAGGCACGTACACAAGGGGCTTTTCAGTCCTTGAAAAAAAGTGCAGATTGCACACATGCCCAGTGAGATTGACTGCCTTTTTATTTTACATTTACAGGATATGTCATCTGATCTTGCGCCTGCACAGTACACAAGATCGGAATCTGGATGCCAGAACAATGTAACTCCAGAATGCATTTGCGGGAGTTACGTCATCAATGGCCATCCATTGATCAAGTAGGAGACACCAAGCTGCAGGGATGGATTTAGACCTAATGGGACCCTGGACATTTATAAAGTTGGGGCCTTAAATGCCCAGCTTTTCTTGCACTCCTGATATTCCTTCAATTTGGCCCTGCAGAAAGTGGGTGCCCATTTTGCCCAATTCTCAAACTGACCTTGTCAGGCTGAAAGACCAGGATAAGATGGGAGCAGTGATAGACATTGATAAAGTGTAGATTACCCTTGTGAATTCTGGTAGAGGCAACATGGTGGGTTGATCACCCATAATCAGGGCTAGACTGGACCACAGAGGGTCCAGAAAAAACCTTTAGCCATATGTATCCAAAATGATTTCTCTTGGTTGGCCTTGGGCCCCTGCTGCCTTACAAGCAAATGCAACCATCCCAGGAAAAATATGTCTTTTGATTGGCGCTTCTTTTCATCACCTCTGCTGGACCTCAGGTCCCCAGTCCAATTCAGTTGTGATTTATGAGAGGCAACTTAGCAGGCCCTTTAACTCATGTTATGTAGATTTGTATGAAATCCTTCACTTTGCTTAGTTAAATAAACCCCTGGCCAAGTTATTAATATTTTATAGATATCTTTATGATTTGGAATTGTATCACTTTAAACACAAACACATCTAAATAAAGCTAATTTCATAGTTCAGTGTAGCAGTTTCAGGTTTGGCTTGTTTTATTGCCTTCAGTTGTGTTAAGTCAAATGGAAAGAGCACATTGCATTATAGAAAACGCTTTTACATGTATCTCCCGCTGTAATTGTCATAAATAGCCCTGAAAGCTGTTGTCATGCATAATTTATGTCAGTCTCACTTAGAGTGTAAATAGGAGACGGAGATTTCTTCTTTCTTCTCACTGTGTGAAATTTCAGCAGACCATTTTCGTTTTATGGGCAGTTCTACAATCGTAAGACTTCTAGCACTCTTATGGAGACGTGTTTTCCATTCCTGACACATTTGATTCTTACTGGTAATGTAAATGTTCAGATTTCTTTAAAAGTATCTGATGATATGTAAAGGGAATCTGCCAGGACAGCAGACACTGCCAAGGCTTTTGTATGGCTCTCTGTTGTACATTCCCAGAAGCAAAGCTGCGTCCGGAACAGAGCGCGATTCAAGGTGATGAAACAGAAGCCTTTGACCTAATAAAAGTGAATATAAACACCTAAAGTTTCCTTTAATCAATTTCTTTGTGTAATCAAAGAACATTCACCAACCTTATTTTTAAATAATGTAATTGTTTTTAAATAAATACTATTGTAATAGGGTGAAATCAATGTTTGTACTGGAAAAAATCCAATGGTAGTGTTGTCACACTTGGGATGGGTTTTGGATGTATATGCAGGTTTAAAATGGAGCTGTTCCAAAAATGAAATAAAACACCACTTACTTTATCTTCCACAGAGCCCCTTATCTCTCTATACCCAGCCTTGATTTGGTCCTTCGCCGTCATCTTCTTCCTCCCATTTGTCAATCTTTTGTGCAGGTATGATAAGGTGACATAACCAGCTGTAAAAGAGTACCAATCTCACCATGCAGGTTATTAACAAAGTTATTTGCTATATAACACTCACACATTTCAAGTGGTTGGTGTTCTAGATTGCAGCCGTCAGAGTTAGGAATGCACCGTAGGTCAAGATGCTCGCTGGAAAGACAGGAATCCAGGATCACAGGATCTCAAAAGGCTTCTGAAGCACAAGGTTACATGGGTACACGTGGTGACAGCAGCATAGAAGGTCACAAAAGCACAGAAGTTCAAGTTACCTTGGAGGGTCACAGGAGCACTGAATGTTACACTTCAATTTGGAGAGCAAGGGTCACAAACTCCAACCAAGTGGGGTTCAACACTATCAATGCCAAATATGGACAGATAACTGGATGGTAGGAAACGGTAAAATACAATGGAGCAGTGATGATCAAACTAATTCATATACGAGATCTCAAGACACTACCAAAGGGTCACACATAATATTCAGTGAGGGTATTGACACAATAAAATGTCGAAGAAAACAATAATACCACAGTATATGGTCAGACTATGGGCATGAATTATTAAAGCTCTCCAAGGCTAGAGAGAATACACATTCATCAGTGAAGCTGGTTGATCCAGCAAACCTGGAATGGATTTCCTAAAAGCTATTTGCTGGCAAATATTTTGAATCCTGGACCGGATCTGTTCCAGGTTTGCTGGATCACCCAGCTACACTGATGAAAGTATATCTTTCCCTTTGTAAAGACTCCTGACATGCTCTGGAGATGGTCATAGACTGAAGACATGTTACATGAGACTGCTAGAGACTATTACTTCCAACACCAGGAAAAATAGAGAGGGTTTATCACCCCAGCAGGTCCAGGCACCCATGGGAGGTTGTCCCCTATGTGATTTCCTACATACCTTGTTCCCTACTCTCTTAGTTTTCTCTTGTTGTGTACATTCTTTGAATTCTTTATTCAATGAAAACTATTTAAAAGCCAAGGAAGGTTCCAACCTCTCACTATTCCTTACCTAACACAAACAAGTATCAGTTAGATATACCTATTTTGTATGGATTTGAGTATTTTCTTTGGAAGACAACAGAGGATGGTGCTCCAATAGTCAATCATGTGGATAATGAGGATATAATCTATCATTATGGGCAGCACGGTGGCTCAGGGGGTTAGCACTCCGGCCTTTGCAGCACTAGGTCCTAGGTTCGAATCCAGGACACTATCTGCATGGAGTTTGCAGGTTCTCGCCGTGTCTGCATGGGTTTCCTCTGGGTGCTCCAGTTTCCTCCCACATCCCAAAAACATGCAGTTAGGTTCATTGGCTTCCCCCTAAATTGACCTAGACTACATTAATGACATATGACTATAGTAGGGACATTAGATTGTGAGCTCCTTTGAGGGACAGTTAGTGACACAACTATGGACTCTGTACAGGGCTGTGTAATATGATGGCGCTGTATAATAATAATAATTTTATTTCATTGTAATTTGTATTGGTTGGATGGAGAAAAATACAATTCCTTTTTTGATATTTATTCTGTATGTTTAATTGTTTGCCTGAAATTTGGCTTTAGGAAATAATATCTATATATATTTTTCTAGGAAATGAATAAATGCTTCAGTAATTGTTTTCCCAGTTTAAAATGTTTCATTAATTAGTAGGAGGTAGCATCAATTGGAAGAGCAGGAGTCATTTTTTAAAATTAATCACATTAAACCTTCAAGCCAAGTAAGACCAAGTGCAAATTTAGGTACGTGACACTTCCGATTCCATCCATGTTGCTATTTGCAACTTGACAGGACTTCATGACCAATTAAATCTGGAACCTTAATCTGTCAGAAGTTATTGTTCTACTTTGGTATTACAAGAATTAGTTGCGGCAGTAAGCCATCGGTTTTAGTCTCTAAATAAATAAAACATCTTTCCGTACTCATTTTTTATATTTTTTTCACCTGGCTTTGATTTTTTAGGTAGAAAAGTTCATGTCACTTTGTCGAAACACTCAACACTATATTCATAAAATAATATGACCCCAAAGTATAATTTACTGTACTCAACTTAACTGTACTGTTTTGGAAGTTCAGTTACTACAGACTAGGGATTAGACAAATTGCCAAGGTTTCGTATAAACCAGGTTTGCCTACAAATGTTTGACTGAGAATGTGTGTTCCCCCGTCACATGGTAAAACTTATAATATAGGCAACCCCTAGGAGAGTAGGAAATAAAAGCGAAACTGAAATTCTATTAAAGATAGCTTCAGGGAAGTTGCAGAAAAGTACAGGTAGTCCCGGTATACATATAAGTCCCGGTATACATATACGGTATACATATGAGCTAGGGACTGTAGGTTTGTTCTTAAGTTGAATTTGTATGTAAGTTGGAACATTTACATTATTTTAATAAATGCAATTAGGACAGATGTTTGTCTCAACATAATATTAGGCAGCATGGTGTCAGTTACTGTATAAAATCCTCACTGTGAGTTAATCACAAACAAAGCAAAAGAAAAAACTTTGTGGAGCCTAGACATTTATTAACTTCTGCAGAGTGCAGAGTTTGTCTTGGTCAATAAATAGTTTAAAACATTTGCAGAAGAGCTCAGTCTCAGCTGTGTTTAGCAAAAGACTTCTTCTGCAAGTCATACAAACTGCCCCATCCCCCCGTCAATCCTCTGTACTGCAAAGGAGCAAGAAGGGAAGTCCGTTCGTATCTAGGAGTCGTCCGTATGTCAGAGACTACATGTAGCACACAAAAACACTCAAGTAAGGTTCATGGGCTCAGCATTATGGAAAAGAATTGTTAGATCCTGATGCCATTCACCATTCAGGTTCTTCAGGGGTTCTCAGGATATCAAAACATCAATGTTTCTGCCACATTGGCTAGGCTAATATGGGGGTGCTTCTATGAAACTGGAGAAAGGTTCCTTCAGTCATCTTGTATTTTGAACCAGTAAACATGCCTTTCGCCTGTCAATATTCCTGTTTGTTGAAGCAAGTAATAGGGCCAGCTCAGCAATAATCAATGTTCCTGCATCCTGCACAAATTCCACTGGAACATTGATGTTTTGGTATCTTGTGAACCTCTAAAGAAGCCAAATGGAGAAACGCATCAGATTTTTTTTTTTATGATGTCGGCGCATAACCATTACTTGAGGGCTTTATTTGTTACAATTGAATATTATCCAACATCCAACAGTGAATAATACATTTTTGTTTTACACCACAAAAAACCCACTTTCATTTTTTGTTGATGTTAGCTGAACTTAGCACCAAACCACACTAAAATCTATGGGGACCGCACCTTGCTGAAAAAAAATCTCATAAATTTAAAAAAAAAAAGCAAGCTGTTATGAAAAGGGGTATTGGGAGATGCACACACCCGTGGATATCGGGGCTGCACATACAAATGCATACACACATATTATTTAAATAATTGCTTCTGAAATATATAAAAACTGCTTTTTTTTATTTAGTGTTAAAAAAGTAAAAACAAGTGGCCAGGAAAAATGTCTTTCATAAAAACCAAATTCGGTCCTATAGGCTAAGCTTTTCCTATAGGCTTAAGCTCAAGTAACTATTCTCCCAAGCCCTGAACATTTCAGATCTGTCACTAGTAATTTATGCAAAGGACGGTTGTATGCCAATCCATGTTAACCCTTTTTGCTTTAATAGTTTCATTCTGACTTTAACGTAAGAGGGGTTTTGTAAAATGCATAAAATATTGCCTACGTTACTGTAAATATATATTTCTGGGTGCTGGTTTGCCAGCTTATACTTATAGATAATTGCCTCTGTTCTAGCTCCTGGAGAAGTGAGGTGTGGGAGGCAAGATGAATGGGGCTTGGAGGTAGGGATCTAAGAATGGTAAGGATATGGACAGAAAGTAGAAATACTGAGTGGTTGAGGTAAGGATGAGGGTGCAGAGTTTATTAAAGACTTAATCAAATGTATGTCCACAAAAATTGTGGGGGGCTATGTATGTTCTATAGACTTATGGAGGCAGTGATAGAGAGCTTGGCTGATTGGAATTAGTAAGAACATCAATCGGAATGCTGAAATCACAAAGAGTGGGAAAGTTGTGAGAGACGATAAGAAAAAAAAAAGTCTAGGGGTCCAGTAGACAACAGCAGAATGAAGCAAAAAAATGGAGAACAAATATCTCAAATATTGAAGGAGACCTTCCAATAATGGGAGTAGATAGTGTGTGTCCTTTGGTATAAAGGTCTGTGTATTATTATCTTTATTTATAATAATATTATTATTATTATTATTATTAATAATAATAATAATAACAATAATATTAATAAACAGGATTTATATAGTGCAAACATTTTTTGCAGCGCTGTACATTAAATATGAATAAATGCAAATCTCCAACCCAAGGCCTAGGACATTGGAAAGAAGACACATTTCATGGTTTGTTCTGTTGTCCAGTTCGAGGGGCGGGGGTAGATGTGAAGATCAGTTCCCCATGCAGTAGCTGAAATGGAAGGGTGAAAGACATATCTCAATGAATGAATGATGAAACGATCTGACATTTCACAGAACACATAAGTGCAATGATTGGGTATGAGGCTGTGTAAAATATTTTGGGTATAGACAAATATTACCCATATTATGTATTTCTGTATGTTACACTTTATATGTATACTTGGTGTAGATTTTGAAATATGCTTTGTGTTAGACAGGAGTGTGAAACCTTTTGTTTAAATACCATACCCAGCTTATCCGAGGGTCTCTTTGAAGATTGTCATCTTGATTGAAGTCAAGCCTTTTCTGTAGCATGAAGAGTCTATCAGCACATATCTTTAAGAATGATGCATATGATATGATAAAATCAGCATCCTGAAAGGTACAGTTAAGATTCTCGTATTCATTGTTACGAGTATAGTACATGAATAAATAACCATGCTAGAAGAGATTTGGGTTTAGCAACCTGTTTTTGATGATAATATTGCAAGAAATATTACCATCAAAGGAAAGTGTTTGTCTCATGTTGATAAATATGAGAAATGGGTGAGGACCCTTGCCATGGCAAAAGGGAGGTTGAAATGTTCTATCAATTGGGAGTAGGAAAGAGCAAGGGAGTGACCCAGGGGATGGAACTCAAGGATACACTCTGGACCTCAGAGGTTTCAGTGGGGTGTCAAAACAAAGAAGCAGAAGAAGTCAACAGACTAGAGGGGGGTTATAGGAAAGGAAGAGTGGTTGTATTGCAGTGTTCCTCAACCAGGGTTTCATGGAACCTTAGGGTTTCTTACTGAGATTGCCAGGGGTCCTTTGGGTGTCAGTTAAACTGACCTTGAAGGAACCTCTATCAAGCCCTGGAGAAACCCATTGGTTCCACTGAACCTTGGTTGAGAAAAACTATAAGTATGTTGGTAAGACAATATTGTAGGTGAGACATTGATATAAATGCCCATGCGCCCAACAAGGATTACGGCACATTGTGGCAATCAATGCAAAATGTTAGAAAAAGGTAGGCAAGCAGGTGAAACAAAGGTGAAACAAAGGAGGGAGTATTTAGGGAAGGCACTTCATACACATTTCTGCAACTAAATGGATCACAAATGCCTAAGAGTCAGTCTAAATGTTGCAAGGAGACATGTTATTTTCATGGGATCATTGTTAGATCTGCAAAGTCTTCCAAATACTCATATATTCTATTAACAGAATCTTATATTCCAACTTGCATTCAAATAATAGTCATTTATCAGTGCGACTTATAGAACAATGATGTATGATTCTTCTGCATTGTTATGCACTAAATTAGCAAACAAATATGATAGCCCTTGGCCTTGTGGTTACCACTCTTCAGCCCTAATTTCAGTGCCTTGGCTAAACATTATCACACTAATGTGGTAAAAAAGGGTAAATCACATGTTATGGAGTAACAACATTAGCTCCAGTATCCGAATGCTGACAAAATGTTGATCAATGGTGATTAATGGTCTTTTACCTAGAAGACAAACTACTGTGTCACCGGTTTATGAATTCATTTGTTACAAAAGGGCTCTGGTGCTTTGGATCAGCATATTATTTGGCCTGCAGATTAATGATCAGCATTCCCATACCTTTATGTCATACACTGGATCAAACAGTGTGAATAAGGTTAACGACTCCTGTAAATTTATCACAGTCATGTTGTTATTTATTTATTTTTCTTGGGGGGGGGGGGGGGGAGAAAATGGATCTCAATGTATTTCATGTTTAAATATTAGATTTACCTTGATGTAATATATTTATTTTCCTGTCCAGGATTTCGATGAGAAATGTATGTTTTCACTATTTGAAATACAGAATATTACATTATTGGTGAGGAGATTTATTTTGTAGATAGAAATGTGTAAAATAAAAAAAACTAAAATAATAATGTAACACGATAATAAAGCTAAGCTTAAGGAAATCTAATTTCATCAGTTCATTTCAAAAGCAAGGTTTTGAAAACCTTAAAGCCCAACTCCTTATTAACCCAACAGCCTATTTTTGTTTAGTATATCGGCTCTAATTCCTGGACCTAGACCTACTGGACCTACCTGGACCTACTTGTCTTCTAATGTACAAGTGGGGCATTGGAGGAGGAACATCAAATGCTTTTCCATACTGCAAAGAATACAGAATATCCAAAGACTCATACATGGGTGGTTGTGTAGACTAATTTGGCAGCATATTATATTCTAAACAGCTTTTTTTCTTGATGTGAATGAGAGAAAGATCAAGTCTATATAGAGCTCAAACAGAAGCCATGTCTTTCTAAAGCATATTGGGCTCCTTCAGACCTAAATGTTAAGGTAGTGTTTCTAAACCAGCAATTTTCCAGGGCTTGATAGGTGTTCCTTGAGCAATTTGTACCTCTCTGGTCAGTTTACCAAACACCGTTTTGGCCACCTGTAAGGGAGACATTTTTCATGGTCATGGTCATGGTCGTGGTCAGCAATGTATAATGTATACTTCCCAATGAGCACCACACTAATGTAGCTGTGGATTTAGTAATTATAGGAGAGGTTCTCTGAGACCTGACAGCTATTTCAAGAGGTTCACATGTTAAAAATTATGAGAAATACCCGTTAAGGTAAAACACTGTGAAACGCGTATGTCACTGCATATAACCGAAACATACAGAACTCTGTGCAATTTATTTAGATTGCACATGTACAATGGATGCCAATGAACCCATACAGCAGCATATTACAATGCACATGTCTTTTGTGGTGTGATGTGCTTAAAAATGCTGGACGTCCAGTTTTTGGTCCATTGGCCTTGTTGGCCACCTTACAAAATGCATTTGTTATTTCACTGCAATAGACCACAAAGGTATTGCATTGAGTGTTAGAATTCATTAAAGCAACAAAGTCTAAAAAATTTAAGAATAATCAGTTCTGATAAAAAAAAGCCATGAACATCTGTGCTGAGATTATATACAGGTATTTACAAAGTGATTGCCATACATTGATACTTAGCCATTGTCAGTAAATTCTGGGTAAAAAAAAGCGTTTTGTGATCTATTTTGAATGGGTTTGTATAGTACTGTACATGCAACAGGTTGTTCAAACACAGACTTAGCTTTCAGAAGGTCAATAGACAGGAAACATCATAAGCAATGGACATAAGAGTGTTTCAGGAAAGTTTAAAGATGAACACAAAACTTCATAAAAACATACTTATAAATGATGTCCCAATATGACTTTACAGCTCCCAGCAGGTAAAACATTGTTACCTCATTATTAACCTTTCCCCAGTGATAAAGAACTTCACCCTGCAGCTTATAAATGTGGATACATCTTTCTTTATATCAAAAAACTTGGTACTGTTTTATATATTACTATCACATATGATTTTTTTTTTCAATTTATGTTTTTATATTTCACATTTTTTTTAATCTTTTTCATAATACAGACTAAAAACAAGACAGAGAAAAAAAACAAAAAAGCACAGAATTTAATTGTGTTTAATTTAGTTAATCGAAGTTAAGTCTTTGAAAAGAGAGAAAGTCATATTTAAAGCCGACCTATCATTAAATTTTTTACTTTATATTAAAATGTGGATAACCTCTTTATATAAAAGAAAAATAGGGATTTTTTTTTTTATAGGGAAACCCCTACCCTTCTGTATATACCACCGTGGTAGTAGACTAAATGGGAAGCCAGCAGCCTCCTGACATACATATGTCACTTATTCCAGGAGACTGCAGGCTACTCCTTCTGCCCATGCCCAGTCTCGGGACCTGAAATACTCTGTACCAAATAATCCTAGCTGAAAATCAAATTCACTACTTTATAAATAGACCTTGAGGACTATATATGCAGCGATATATACCCAAGCATTATACTGGGGTATAACACTTTAGCATTTCATAGCACACAGAACTATAGTCCTTTAACTCTTACCAGTTCCAAGTCTCAGCCTGAAAAGAACTTGTGAGTTGCCCCAAATATAAATCTTAAACCACGGGGAACACTGGATGCTACCTTAGGTTTAATCCCTTATTTTGGGAAAACCCTGTAAGTCCCAAGCACCCCTGAAAGATTTCAGTTTGAGATGTGTCACCATCTATAATTTCTCCATGTGAAGTCTTAAATGGACATTGCTTTTTTTATCTTGACATCATGTAAATATGGATTCACAAAATGCCGTTGTTATAAAGAGACGTTATTCTGTAAGCTAATTATGAACCCTTGTATTTCTCTGTCTGTATAACAGAATTTGACAGTATATTATTAGCCTTAGGGGTTGGAATTTCATTATATGATTTGAAGGAGAATGAGATTTGCCCTCCCCAAATTCCTAAATGTAAACTCTATATTTTTTACCCAGAAGAAGTCATTAGAAATGTGTCTTGGTTTATTCTCAGGCCATGCCACTAGATGACACTAGTGTCATCATGTAAAGTGCATTACAAACTTGTCATCAGATACACTATTTAAGTCTAACAATAATGCACAAAAGATAATTTAGGAGCTAGTGACCCATTATACCAAACTCTAAAATACAAGTTACTTTAACCTGAAAAAGAGGGAAAAGATAAACAGAATGAGCCCATGCAATTTTAATTATTTCCCCCTTTTTTATTTTAAACTTTATTTCTAAATTTGACAACCAAAAAACCACGAATACACAATAAAGATGTACAAAAATAGTTGATACATATAGCATTTGGGTAACATTACACCAAACATCCTAATGTCTAAAGATCTTCTCCCAAAGGCTTCTCGGAAGTCAAAACAGTGACGGAAGCCAAAAAAGTGAGTGGGTTCTAGTGGGGGTTAGGGTAAATTTAGGCAATCGAAAATTGGGTAAATCAAAAAATAGTACCACTGTTCCAAAAGAGGAACGCCTTATTAGGGGTAGGCAAAGTGCAACAGCAGGTGCTTCCTGCTTTGGGCGACATTGTAAGCAGTAACAGTATTATATATTTATTATTTACTATTATCTTCTATATCAGTTGATATATATATATACAGGTAGTCCCCAGGTTACATACAAGATATGGACTGTAGGTTTGTTCTTAAGTTAAATTTGTATGTATGTCAGAACATGTTCATTATTTTTGTAAATACAGTTTGTTTTAACATATTATTAGGCAGTGTGGTGTCAGTTACTGTATAAAATTTTCACTGTGAGCTAATCACAAACAAAGCGAAAAAAAAAAAAAAACTTTATGGAGCTCAGATATTCACTAACTTCTGGAGCAAGCTGTGCTTTGATATGCAAAAAGAAACAAATGCAGAGTTAGTCTTGGACATTAAAGAGTTACAAGAGCAGAGACCTCAGCTGGATTTAGCAAAAAGATTTCTTCTGCAAGTCATGCAAACCGTCCCCTCCACCCATTTAAGCCTCTGTCCTGCACACGAGTGAGCAGGGAAGCCTGTTTGTATCTAGGAGGCACCTGTATGTCGGATGTCCTTAACTCAGGGACTGCCTGTATATAGGTCCCAAAGATTTATATTTATTTTTAAGTTTTATGAAAATGAAGTTTTTTATAAAAAAACTTTATGAAATTAATATTTTGCAGGAATGATTTAATGTTTTATTCATTTTTAAATGTTTTATTTGAATATCTATGTAATGGAGGTATTGTCTGTGTTTTTATTGTTTATGTAAGTTCTTTTCACCTTCTGCACAATCAGTGGCTCGGCTCGGCTCTTTACAAAGGCCTTCATTTTTAAAAAAAAGTTTTTAAGGCAACCTAATAATCATTAAAACATGATGTATTATAATCATCATATATGTGAGAACATCATAATATATATTACAAATTCCAATAAACTGGGAAAAACAAAAGGAATCAATATTTTAGCCTTCTGCTTGTGTGTAACAAATGTTTTTACTTGTGAATTTATTGTCAGGAAGAGAATATAATAAACAAAGTAAAAATATCAATTCAAGTAGTAGTAATAAGTTATAGTCTGCAGATTTTCATAAAAATTGCAAAGATAAAAGTGCACTTAGGTCAAGGCATTTCTTTAAACTGCAATTGTAGCTGCAATATTTATATGATATTAAGGCAATTACTGATGAAAATCAAAAATGCACTTAAAGTTCATGACCTTTTTATATGGAAAATCTGTATGGGATACATTAACTTCACAACCAATTTCATTAATGGAATATGAGTATGATCTACTATTAATTTAGCCTTTGGCTATTTTTTCATTACAATATTATTCCTATCCACTTCAGTAAATAGCTCTCGAAATTAGATTTTTTTTTCACTTTGTAATAATTATTAAAAATATATAGCACTTCAGCATTAAGACAAGAAGGGAGGAATATGTATATGGCATTATGGCTCATTCACCATGGGGAGAGGAGAGTAGAAAAGGGAAGAGGAGGAAAGGTGGTTGAGTAGGCAAAGAAAAATGAAACAACAGGGAAAGATAGAAAAATGGAAGATAGAAAATAGAATAGAAAATAGAAAGTTAGGAAAAAGAGAAGTAACGAGAGACAAAAACAAGGTAAAGAGAGTAAAAATGGTTTGGAGAGATAGGAGAAGAGAAGTATGGTTGGATGGCAAAAAGAGAAAGGGAGGATAGGTGGAAAGTAAGTAGTGATAGAAGAAGAAAGAAGTAAAGGGAATGGAAAAAGAAAAAAGTTGGGAAAAAGAATAGAATGGATAAAAAGAAAGATAGAGGTATAAAGGAGAGGGGAGAGGAGAGGAGGAGAAGAGGTACAGAGAGTAAACATGAAAAGATAGGAGAGGAGACTTATGGATTGAAGGCAATTGGAGTTAGAAAAAGAGAAAGAAAGTATGAGGTAGTAGGGGAATGAAAATGGAAGGAAATGGAACAGAAAAAGTAATAGAGGAGGAAAAGACTGTAGGAGAGGAATAAAGTAGAGAGAGATAAAGGAGAAGAGGTGGGTGGGATGGGCAAGCAAAGGAGGTAAGATGATAATGGGAGACGGAGAGGAGATAACTTATTTACTACTAATAATGCTATTTACTAAATTCACCTTACTGAAAGGCTCAAGGACATCTGGGGTTGAAACCACGTTTCCTGACTATATGAAAATGGCATGATAGAACAGTGTCTGGAGGAGATTTTGTGTTTTGCTGGCTGGCTCTATTCTAAATTACCTTTATTTATTTTATTTTATTTTTTGTGGGGGGATATTGGACCACTTTAATCCAAAAACTTTGAACAACCTTGTCTCCTAATCCAACCAAAATACACCCTTAGCACTCCATCATAACCTGAAAATACACTGCCTGGTCAAATTGCCACATTCTAATAATGGTAATATTTATTTGGTCCGCCTTTAGTTTTAACTACAGCTGCATTTACTGTGGTATCATTTTGCAATGTTAAACATTTATTTCCATCCATATTTATAATTGATGATGGAAGAACTTGAAGTGCTGCGTAAGTCTTTTCCAGCACATCCCAAAGGTTCTCAATGGGATTAAAGTCCATCCCATGTATAAACAAAAAAATCTCATCCTTCCTGAACCACTTTTTCATGAGACCTTTAAAACCTGTCGTTGCTATTTTGGAATATACCCATGCCATCAGGGAAGGAAAAATGACCTGGTTTTATTCACGGAGTTAGCAGACCTCACTTTTGGGCACATATGGTTGCTGAACTTAGACTTGGCTAACTTAGCTGACCAAAGCAACCCTAGGTCATAACTAGGGATGAGCGAACGAGATTTGTAATTTCGGTGAATTGTGCCTTTCTCGCTTACCGAGCATGCAAGGGAGAAAGGCCTTGTGATTCGCCATTAGGTCGTGTTCTCACCAAACGAACAAGGGAAAAAGCAGGGGGCAGTAAGGTAGGCCTGGACCGTGGAGAATCTCCATTGAGAGGTCATATGAGTTCAGTACGCCTGTGGTCACATTGGAGGCACGTGCCTCCAATCAGCTGTGATCATCCAGGTTCCCACGGTCCCTGGGCTGTACATATTATTAATACCTACAGCCCAGGGACCATGCAAACCTGGACCGAGGGAACCTGCGGTCACAGCTGATTGGATGCACGTCAGAATTTGCCCCCTATTGACTTTAATGAAATTTGTGAAATTGTTTTGCCGAAATTTCGCAGAACCCATCAGAAGTTTGAGAAAATTTTTTCAAGACTGTCAGAGGCCTTATTGCTCATCCCTAGTCATAACACTGCCTCCACAGACATCCTAGATCATTATACTGCCCCACCAGGCACCTCAGATCATAACAATGCCTTTACAGACACCCCAATTCATAGCACTGCCCTATAGACACACCAGATCATAACCACCTCCACAGACACCGCAGATCATTATACTGCCCCCACAGGCCCCCCAGATCATAATACTTCCCCACAGTCCAGACGATATATATATCTGAAGGAGCACCTATGCCTTGACTATGTGCATCAAAGTGTACATACAGTATACTCTACATGCTTTAAAAGGCACAAAATGCATCCCTGTATAGTTAGAAAACATTCTGCTTATAAAAAATCAATACATATATCCCTTTCCCTTGATGTGCTAATGAAAAATCCAGCCATACAAACATCCAATGCAGTCCAAACTGCCAACAAATCTTGTTTACTGGGGATATGCAGATCAGAAAGATAGATTTTACATTGTCACTGAACAATATGCATCCATTTTATGAGGACAACAACAGCAGCGAGTAAATCCCAGCTGACTGCTGGACGACTAATGATAAACAAAAGCAACGCCAACCACAAATGTCAAACACGATGAAACCATAAACTAAGGATTCTAATTACAGATATGTCTACAGGTCTATATAACTAGTCTTTACTTGTGCTTGAAATACCTCATGCTTCTTCCTTGTCTTAATATTTTTAGTTTTCTTATAACTTGTAAAAGCTGGCAGCTGTGATGTCATCTTTCCTATTTCATATTTGGAGATTCATGATCCCTTGATACAAAGTTTTATAAGACATTTTCTTTAAACAGCCATAAGAATGTCAGCAAGAGTAACATCAATCCCCATATAAAACCAACTAGTAAGGACATATACTACTTAATAGGCTGCTTTTTAACATGTGGGGGGACAGGATCCTTATCACATAATACATACCTGTCCTAAAAACCTAATTTAAACACAAATTCTTCTGGCTGATCATAGGTCACTTCTTGGGCATGGAACCAAAGTCCTGCATTTCATGGGAAGGATCTGCTGCATGAAGAATATAGTGTAGCACCATGAATTATATGATTTTTGCAGGGTATTTGGTATAGGTCGTGCCCGGGTTACATACGAGATAGAGACTGTGGGTTTGTTCTTAAGTTGAATTTGTATGTAGGTCAGAACAGGTACATTATTTTAATAAATTCAATTAGGACAGATGTTTGTCTCAGCATATTATTAGGCAGCATGGTGTCAGTTACTGTATAAAATCCTCACTGTGAGTTGATCACAAACAAAGCAAAAAAACTATGTATGGAGCCTAAACATTCATTAACTTCTGGAGCAAGCTTGCACACAAACGAGCAGGAAATCCCCGTTCATATCCAGGCGAGGAGTCGTCTGTATGTTGGATGTCCTTAACCCGGGGACTACCTGTATTTGCAGCTTTTTTTTTGGGATCCAGGCCCAGAGTGTCCTGGCAGGAAGGGGTGGGCCAGGTACTGCATCCCTTTTCCAGGCCAGAGATTAAGAAAGCTCTGAAGCACCTGGTCTTTTATGCTAAAAAGGCACCTGCCATTGAGACAGGGGAAAGTTGCAGCCTGAAGCCAGGTGTGGCTCAGACAGAGGAGCTGTGTGGAGTCTGGGACTTGGGAGAAGGTCTCCCAAAGTTGAGGTTTAGCCAAGAGGCTAAAAATGATGTTTTTGTCATGCTTCTACATTGACATTGACATTGATCGTCTGCAAAATAAAAATCCAGGATTTTCACTCATAGGGATCAATGCCATTAACATCATGACAAGTGATCCAAGGATAAGTTTAATTAAAAAAAAAATGTAAATGTATTGTTACATCTCTAATACATAGCATGAACATACAACATTACATACCTTTTTATAGATGAAATTATATATTTTTTCAGTATCCAAGATAGGCATGTATGTAGGCTTTTGGTCTTCTTGGGCCATTCACAAATTCAGTGTGGTTCCTTATTGTGTTCCTAGGCTCTGTTCCTTCTCTTCATAAGTTCTTACCATTGTGCATATTTGAAGGGCCCCCCACCAACATGTTTTAGGCAGGCTACAGGCCTGGAGGTTACTGCTTTGTTTACTTTCAACTCCACCAATAGAGAAGAATATGTGGACAGGTATTGTTTGTTATGTGACTCTGAGGTTTCTTGCTGGAAATTACTGGAGTTTGAATGAGACTGTTCTTTGGAATAGACTCAACTAGGTTTCTATAGTTCCTTATCGAATATCTCAAGATATAACAATAGAATAATCGCCTGAGTCTGTGTATATAACTGTCTTGAACTATTGCAGTATTTAAAAAAACAATGCCCTTTGTCAGTGACCACCACCCGTGTACTTACCACTCTGGATGGCATCCACTCCATGCTTCTGTCCATCGAACTGGGAGCATGTGAGCTCCTGCTAGGATGTGTGGTTATTTCTGATTTTCTGTTGTTAAATTCAGTATCATCTGACTGTTCCCTGTTACCTGTTTGAACCAATCCCTGACTTGTTGTATCCTGACTATGGACTTTATGACTTCTTTTTAACTGTCTGGCTGAAAGAACTTGATACACAACCTCTGGCTTACCATCTCCCAGCAATAAACTTTTGTACTCCCCTGGACTATCTACTCAGATTTTTTCCTTTCTGTACATAACCCTAGGTATCAATACATGAAACCTCATTTCAAGACCTTTGATGTCTTCAAGTCCTTGCTTATTCTTCTGGACCTGTTCACTTAGGGGTTCCAAGATAATAGACAATCCTTGCCACCCAGGTGTCATCCCTTACATATGAGTCCTAGGGCAACCAAGTGCTGAAATTGGAACACTTCTGGAGTTGCAACACATTCCATTTCTTCCTCCCACACATAAAATGCATGATTTAAAAAAAATGGCAAGCTTGCCTTGAAAGTTTGAATGTGATTGTTGATGTGAGAAATAGAAAGCACAGGAATAATGAAGTACCCTTTCAATCACAGAAAATGTACTTGTACTGCCCTTTAATTTACCTTACATAGAGCTGCATGCGCTTATTCTGTAGAGATCACACCAAACTTCAATAAAGTTTGAGATGCATTCACAAGAGTTAAACCTAAAACGATCTGATCTTATTCTGCATCCCACCTTTAATAAGTTTTCTTCAAAGCCTTGTTTATCCCATAGGACTGATGAATATTCTTTGTTATGTTGTCCGATACAAAACCATCCATAAAACATGGCTAACAAGGTCATTGTTCTCTGAGATGTATAAGTACCATAGATCAATCATTCCTTTAGTGGCCACAGCAGATATACAGTTTCTGTGCCACAAAAGCTCTTCTGTCATTCACTTATACACAAGAGTCCGACAACAATGCCATCCAGCCAGGGCTGACGAGTTGGCATGTGCCGGTCTTGAGGGAGTGCCAGCTGGACAGTCAAGGGCATATATCAAGTATTTTTGGCAGGACATCTTAACTCCATTGTACATAGATTACCTTTGTTGCAATATCCCAAACGCCCTTATGCATCATTTTGTGAAAGGTATTTTTCTTTTCATCCAACAGCCAGAGTCCGGAATAGAGATTGATGTTAGAAAATAATCGGAGTATTAACTGCTAGTGTGCGTGATATCTTTGGCTGGCAATGTTCTGTCCCATAACAATTCGGCAAACCAAAAATATGAGTTAACAAACATATATTGTATTTTTTTGTACTTTTAGGATTCTATTTATAAAACAGGGAATCTGACACTCCCTAACATGGTGAGGGAGTCAATCACATGGTGGGAATCAATGGTGGGAATCAATAACTTTCATTAAAGCACCTGGACCTGGAAGATTCCCATGAGAGAATGTTTAAGGGAATGTGAGACTCCCTGTTTTATAAATAGCTTCCATAGATATGCTAACTGAAAACTCCACTTTTGTTAAAAAAGTCACCTTACATATACTGCTGTAAATTATATGGCCCTGATATACCAAAGCTCTCCAAGGCTGAAGAGGAATTACTTTCATTAGTGAAGCTGGTTGATCCAGAAAACCTAGAATGGATTTCTTAAAAGTATTAGATCTTCTCCAGGTTTGCTGGATCACCCAGCTTTACTGATAAAAATGCATTTACTCCAGCCTTGGAGAGCTTTGGTAAATCAGCCCCTAAAAAAATGAATGTTAATAAAATTTTATATTTCAAACCACAGCCAGATATAACTAAAGGGTTTCAATACACTGAAATTAACCCTGTGACTGTGGAAGGCAAAAACATCTACTAAAAGACAGATAAAGTGAAAAATAGAGTCTTAGTCTTAGGCAAGGTATCAACTTTGACCCTTTCTATCCATTTAATTGACTTGGCATCCATTTGATTTGATTGTAGTAATCACAGAGAAGCTGTCCCATTTAACACTATATTGTATTCACTGGACAATAGGTATGTTAGAACAAAACCTTAGGGTTATCCATGTTGCTTCCAAGTGATCAATATGACCTTTCCCTGGTAGGTTGACTTTGAGAAGTTTTGGTTTTAAAGGCACTGCAATGCAGTCATAGATATAACAATAAACTCTACCAAAATATGATTGGAAATGGTCACGGGTCCATTTTATAGTGTTAGTTGATTGTTATTTGTCCAAGGTAGCTTTAAACTGTTGGATAAAATCCATCTCAATCATCTAGTTTGCAATAGGGTTTACTTTGGTGCAACCTTATTTTGTTGGGCATGGGTGTTTGGAAGTGGCAGGTGTGAATTTATAAATATGGTGAACTATAAGCACCCAGAGAAGAGTAGGCTAGGGTATAGTAAATCATGTGAAGACACTGGCATTGCAGTTAAAAACCATTCACAACAGGACCATCAGGGTTCTTTGAAAGTTGGTCAAATATTTGAATACCAGAGAAGTTGGATACCCATGTAAAGGCTGAGAATAGGACACCCCCCCAAAAAAAGAGCCTCTGAGAGTATCCTAAACCATGTTGGATTCTTGTGGTTTTCCTGTAACTTCTTCCATGGAATTGATTAGCTCCTGGACTGTGTATAATGTACACGACCATCTCAGATTAGTTCCATGTAAATTGATGGATCGCCAGTAATAAAGAAGTTTAGCTGTTGTAGTGTTTAGGAGTGTAAATCTCCTTCTACTAGCAACATGCTACTGGGTGCTTTATGCTATTCCAGATTGAGTGATTTTAGTGTTAGTTAGTCCACTAAGTGTCCACCAAGTTTCTAATCTTTTTCTTACTTCACTCTCTATTCATTCCATTTCCTTTTCTCCTTAGTTTCCCTTTCTGTTTTCTATTCCCTTTTACTTTTCCCTTTCTCTTCCTTTTTTAGTATATTGCATGTACTAAACAGCCATTGAAGTCCAATTCCAAGCAAATGTTTTGTTATAGTTCTAGATGGCAACTGTAAGAACTTTTTTCTCTTTTTTTACTGGGTCCCCTGCCCTTTAAAAAAGTCTATATCTAGACAAAACTCTTTCTCTGTTATAGTGATTTCCCTTACTAATGAACATTAAAGTCTCTGTCTTGTTACACCATTAATAGCTAAATAGGATATTAGGTTACATCCCCAGGAAGCAGCATAGCCGTATTGCCCATCATGGGAAAGTGACATTGTCTGCACCAAGGACCTCATCTTATATCAACTCCTTATACTTAGTTTGCCAGTGCACCAATGCCATGGTTTCCCCTACCGCAGCCAACAATAAATTTCTCAGTGTCGAACCCTAGGCAAGTACTGATTTTGCTTTAGACTGGCTACTAGACCTATAAAATCCTTGCTGGGAAGAAATTTACATCTTTCCCCATTTCAAAAAAAAGCCATTTAATTTTCTGGGAAGCTAAAAAATTGAAATTTTAACCATTGAGTTCTTGAAAAGTGAAACCTTATGGCCTGGGGGGGGGTTGGCCCATTTCAGAAAACCAAACCTTTCCCTAAACGAATTATGTTGCGGTACCCTGGGCTTTGATTTACTTCTTTGTTTGAATTCCGAAAAAAAAACAGCCTTATTTAAGTTCTCCTAAAAAAAAAGAATTTTCCAATTTTACTTAAGGTACAAAGGTGCTAGATAAAGACATTGCTTATAAAAGCAACTCTTGTATTTGTGCTTCATAGTGAGTGAAGAGGTCATCTCAACCAGGAAGCAGAGAAGTAATGAGCTCACTTTAGCAACCCCGAGACTTTTCAGCTGAAGGTTCCCTGAAAAATGTAACTAGTTGTTGTTCATTAGGGAAATATACACCTGTTATCCATTTCATCTTCCCTCCACCAGGATAAAGAAATGAGCACAGGAAGGGTGTTCAGCTGTTGGGGAATACCAGATGATGTTTGCATGAGAACAACGAACCATGGGTAATAATGAAAGGGAGAAGAACACGTCTTATTATGTTTTCTTTATCTTTTCTTTTTTTCAAGAAACATTGAACATGGTTCAAAATGTGTCATGTACAAAACTCCTACATAAACAGGCTCCTAATAACTTAGTTTAGCTTCTGGTTCACTTCCCAGTAGTAACTGTTAAAGTTGAAAGGAAAATACAAATACATATATTTCTGTATTCAGCAATAAATTATAAATGCATTTTAACATAAAAATAACAGGAAAGGGAAGGAAAGGAAAGAAAGAATGAAGGAAAGAACAAACAATGAAAGGAATAAAAGAAGGGAAAAAAATAAAAATAACAACACAGGGAAGGAAAAAGGAAAAGAGAAAGAGACAAGGAAGAGGAAAGGAAAAGGAATAGGAAGGGAAAGGGAATGGGAAAGGAAAAATGAACAAATAGAGAGTAAAGTAAGACAAAAGTCAGCAACTTGGTGGACTCTTGATGGACTTGGACTTTTATGTCCAACTAACTCTAATCTATCTGAAATCTTGTGAACTGACTGGAGAAAACAAAAAGAAAAAGTTTAACCTAAAAAAAAATCTACAACTTTTGGAAAAAATATTCATCATCAAATTCTGCATTCCTGCTAATTAAATAAAGAACGTAGAGCACATGTCTAACATTTCTTTTGTTCTGGTAGTTGAGTAATCATTAGGTAGACATGGATGACACTTACGGTTACGCCATCCCTACTCGGTTTATAGATAATCTTTATATCTGCATTACTGTCCTACAGATCTAACTCTAGCTACCATTTTCTACGCTCATCTCATTAAAAGCAATAGCTGTCACTTGGTAAATGACACAATCGCATTGTGTTATGCTAATAGAAATCATACTGGAAGTGCCACGTTAAAACATATTTGAGTAAGGGGATGTAATATACTAGAGATCTGTTAATATTCATGTCTATCAAATATGTCTCCTGTAATGAAAAAAAAATCTTATTTTGCTCATTTTTGCATTTAAAATACTGTTTAATAAAATGTGAACATTTTGCATTTCAGCAGAATGAACAGATCGAACTTGCTTGCAGATATTCATTCTGGTCTTTACTTTTACTTCCTGTTACATGCATTTTCAAATGTTAGATTTTCCTAAACTAAATGGAAACATGGTCAGGTGGTTTGTACACTTGCACTGGCACCATCCTTTTTTGCTCACTTTACCTTAAGATGTTATAAAAGTTGTGATGGGAAATTTCCTCCTATCCTGTGTCCCTATCAATTGCAAAATTTAAAAATTTTCATCATAATTAGTGGTGGATGGATAGTTCTTTAACAAATCAAATTTTGCATGACAAGTTAGAAATCATGTGCAATCAAGTGCAAAATTTTGTAATCTTTTAATTTTTAAACAACTCAAACATGGATCAGAAAATATTAATCATCTCATGAGTACATGGGTAACATCAATCTTATCTATATAGTTTGTCAATGATATATACAAGAGGGATATTAAGGTTTTTCCTTAAATCCTCTTTAAAATATGATATATGCAAGTTTTCAACAATAGTTGTCCAATCATCAGATATCGCTCAGCTTTTCCTATTGTTTAAAAGGTAACATGATCTAGTTAGGAGATGCTTATTTGGCCTGAGATATTGTGCTCTGCACCATGGGAGTATCAAACACCATTTATTCTGTCCAGCGGTGTCACTTACAGCAGCTAGGAGAACAAAGAAATAGCAGCAGCCCCTGCTTTGCCCATTTAGTCGTCAGATGTATTTTATTGGCATCCCCATCACACACTCTGAGTCTCTGAGTAAGAGATTCTTACAACACGTTTCACAGATTCTGTTCTGCTTCTTCAGAGAAAAAAGATTTGAAGGTACTATATGGAGCAAATTGCTAAGGTTAATAATTAAATATTTATATTTGCATTGATAAATTAACAATGTAAAAAAACAAACAAAACACGAGAAAAAAATGTCCAAAATATAATGATCAAATACCATAGCAATTTTTATCATGGTGTTCAAAGATTTTTTGATACTATCAAAACAAAATACTTATATTGCTGTATATAGATTATTATTAACACTCGTTGAAAAATAGCCATGGGGAAATAAATATCATCCTTAAATCGGGACATACCATTTCCTGTGAAAAGCCTTCAATCAATTACTGAGCCCAGTAAATCCCGCTCCATCTCAGATTCCCTATTCTTTTCAGTACTAGCTGTTCCGTCCAGAGCCACCATCTTTCTTCCGTATTCTTCCTCACATCATCCAAGCTTTCACTGTGCAGGCGTGCGCAGAAGGAATGGCCCACAGCCTTCTGGCATATGTGATGCAAGTACCCCAGGAGGCTGTGGGTCTCCCGTTTGCTGCAGTGGTGAAGACAGAGGGGGGGTTCCCCAAAAAAGTATTAAGACATGAATTGCAAACATTTTTTTTATTATGTAAAAGAGATAGCCATCCTTAAAATATTAAGCAGCACTATACAAAGCCCATAGTCATAGTCATATTGTCATGCAGAAAACAGGACCACTAGGGGGTGGTACAGCTTGCAGGGAGGTGGTGTGAGCCTTGAGAAGGGCCAAGGCGCAGAGTCTAAGCAGTAACCAGGTCTTCTTCAGAGCCTCTGATGGTGAGGATGTTGCGCCACTGGTTACTGGCAGGTTGTGGTTCTTGGGCACACCAAGGTGGGCAAAACTTGGTACCGAATTACAAAGCAGAAGGATAGTTGAGTAATGCCGGGGTCGAGTCAGGTAGCAAGCAAGAGAGGTCAGGTCACGCGCCATGGGTCAATTGCCAGGGAACCAGGAGACAGACATCAGTGACACGGGGGCTACTTGGGGCACAGGGAACACAGGGGACTTTGGAAGCAACAGGAGGCACAGGTATATTCAAAGACAGACAGGAACACTGGAACAGCACAGGGAAGTTGGCTGGGATCCAACAGACTGGACAACGAGGGGTTAACTCAGAAGCTGGACAGAGGAAACACTGATTTAAGCACAAGGTGAACAGGAACTATCTCAACAGAACTAGGGGCTCAGCACAATGGACACACATTGCATGAACACTGAGTGCAGTGTGTGAGCTAGCTAAATAGCCAGAGATGATAAAGAGGTCAGAAGTCAGAATTGCCTGCATGCACAGGGGAGAGATGTCTGTTTTTTAGCGAGGAACAGGTAACGGTGACACATTTGTCATTAACACAGTCTAAGGTTAATTTTTTTTTCCTTGGGGAGGGAAACCAATCATTCTAACTGCATGTTTTTGAAATGTGGGAAGAAACCCATGCAAACATGGGAAGAACATGCAATCTCCATGCCCTGGTTGAGATTCAAAACTGGGACTTAGCTCTGCAAAAGCCAAAGTGGTAACCACTGAGCCACCATTCTGGCACTATTATTATCCATAATCACTGTGCTGTATGTAATAAATGCAGAAATAAGTCTTTGGGAGGGACCTGACTGCTCCACCCATTATAGGCTTCCTGTAGAAAACCACGGGGGGGGGGGGCGACAAGACCAGCTAACCTGCTCAAGGTAAGAAAGCAAAACTTGAAAGAGATTTTTACTGCTGGATTTAAAGATGCAATTGCTATTCACACACCTCTTGAATTTAGAAGATTTTTTCCCCTGGAGTTCATTTTTAATATTTGATATTAGGTTAAAGAAAAAAAAAATAAAAAATATATATTTTTTACAATTGATTTTACATATATCACTATAGTTTTCTTTTAATTTCCATGTGATAAAATTGAAGTGTTCCTTTTCCATTTTCATCTCCCTCGTCTTTTGTATCCGTCTGTACTTTTAGCCAAAATAGAAAGACTGATTGAGCCAGTGTTCCAAGCTACTTCTCATTCTAGGCTGAAATTACACTGTTCATCCAGGCACAGGTGGTGATATTCCTAACTTGATTTGGTCATTAAAAAATCCTCTAGCTGCCTCAATGGTTTCTCCCTCAGGCCCGTATCGCTAGTCTCTTCTCCAGTGATTAAAATGCAGCCCCTCTTGCCCTTTTAACCTTATTACAACCCTCTGTCTAATGATCTCATAATGACTGCCCGTCTACGCCAAGAGACCTGACAGATAATGATGTCAATTATTCAAATGAGCATGATGGCTTCGAGCCCGATAAATTACAGCCACCATCAGGGAAAAAGAAACGGCCTATTTTTATTTTGGCTTATTAAATTTATTGTCTTTCCAATGGTTGACACAGGTTAATAACCAATAAAAGCAGCACAGTGTTGCACTCTAACAAAAATGTAATTGAACACATAGGAGAAGGGCGGGGGAGGTAGAAGGAAAAGGGGGGAGAGGGCACTTATAGCCAGAATTTTAATGATTTACATTTTATTATTTGAAAAGAAAGAAATTTTGGTTGCATTGCAGGTTTTATTTTATGGCCGCAGTACAGAACCGACTTCCTAAAACAGCTGGTATATCTATCATAGATCCCATTACAAATACAAAAACAGAAAATAGTTTATAATTTGATTTTTTTTTAGCTTTTTGTATTCGATTAGCCTAAACAATGCAATTTTTAGATAAAATTTTAAACTTGGGATAAAATAAGAAAAGTTGTTGAGTGTTTATTGCTCTATAGTATGTATTCCAAGAGTACCATATATTGGTGGCACATCCCATAAATTAAACAATAAACACACAATCAAGTTTCAAAGAAACAATTTGCGATATTTAGTGCAACCTATATTCACTAATCAAATAATCCACTAACCTAATTAAAATGCCAGCATACTTTATTGAAATACAAAAATTCAGTAAAGACCATAATTACATAAATTACAAATTTTAGCATAATGTCTCAATATGTAGATGACCCAACGCGTTTCGCAGAAACATAAACTGTCTGCTTCATCAGGGCTCTATTCATCAGGGGTTTGTATTCCAAAACCGAAAGTCAAGAGATCCATGCATATCCAAGACTGGCGAAGAGACTGTCATGGGAGAACCTTGGTGGTCCAGCAAACTTGGCATGAATCCAGTCCAGGATTGAAAAAATTTCTCAACTAATCGAAAATTATGTTTAATAAATCCATTCCAGATTTGTTAGATCAACCAGGTTCATTCATGATAGCCTATCTTCTCCAGTCTTGGAGAACCTAAATAAATCAGGACAGTTTTGTTGATCATCATTCACCAGGTGAATTGGCTGAGCCTTACACTCCACCTGTCATTAGTTCAGGCTAAAGATTGTATAGAATATGTTCTACTCCTCCTCACTATATGAATGTGTAGTTTGATTATTGGGAGCCACCTCTATGTAATATTTAAGTATGAATAAATAGAGAAAATTAATTTAGGTTAGGCCATTTGAATGGACTGTAGGTTGAAATTGTCTCCACAGTTACTTTATTGGGGTAAGAATTTAAATGGGGGATTTGTTTGTTCCTTTGTTTAATGGATATTAGGTAGTGGAATTATTTATGCATTTTAAAATATAATCTGTCATTCATGAATTTTCCATACAATGGGATATGAATTTAGCTACTGAATCAACTTGAACATTGGGGCCAATTCGGGTGAACTGTTGGCAAATCAAACAGAAGCAAATTTGAGTAGCACTTCCCGAGACGGTTCTTTGGCATGAAAATAAATTCCCAATGGAGAGATTTTCCCTCATTTCCTGTTGAGTTATTTGAATAGCAAGTGAATGAATATCTGCAAAATCATCTTTCTTGGTCTGCTTATTATGATTTCACTGCATATGCAATTTACAGCAATCTTTTCTCAGCATGCATTAGAAGCCACAGCAAGTCAGTTAGAGCCCACCTCTCTTTCTAGAGGACATCCAGCATGATCGAGTCCTTTACTCCCCAGGTTTATGGTCCCTCGTCCTGAAATTTTTAGGAAACTTTAGTACCCCATTAGCCCCTCCTAGCAGCCACGATCGGCCTGCATTGCATAGGAAAGCTGACACTACCAGGAGCTACATGAAGACACAGCTGGGGTCCCAATATACATTTTGCTTTGTATTCTTACCATCTGTAGTTATGTCCCCCAACCCACCAAGTAACTTGTTCTCCAATCAGAAGAGTGCATGAGCATTACTTATTGTAGAACTATAGAACTGACTCCATACCTGGCATGCACAGATACAACTGCTTACACATGGAGAGTAAACTATCTTTTCTATTGCACAGTGGCAGGGACATGCTTTTATTTTCTGGATGGAGCAAACGTAGGATGGAGGGCATGAGAGAGAAAATAGTTTTGCTTTCACCATAATGTTCTGAACACACATCAGAAAAGTAGAAGAGTTACTGCTAAACTGCCCATCCAGACTTACTCATAGTTATATTATTCACATACTTTGCAGAGAGCGCCATCCTCATTTTCTGCCCTATGCCACATTTATCCACCGCTGTTGTCCAGGAGTGATAGAAATAAATGTTACAAGCCCGGCTTGATGTCTCAGTCCACATTTGTGAATTGCTCTGACGGTCTGTCTCTATTTTAGCAGAAGTCTGTCATGATAATGACATTCTTGTTCTTTTAGAAAAACAAGATTATGACATTACTTTCTCTGCTCGGTGTATCCTCAGCTCTGATGTCAGTAAATGGACAGCAATGAATAATGTTTAGAGCTGCAGAATTTTCTTTTAAAGAAAAGACTTCAGCTAAAAAAAAAAAAAAAAAAAAAAAAAAGTCCATGGATGCAATGTAGTTCATAGCATGGGAAAAAAGGAGTCAGGTGAACTTTTTAGTGGATTGGTAATGTTGGAGGCCCTGTGACTTGCCCTATGCAACATACACTAATGTACGACATAATATGCAATAATGTGCGTTATATAAGAACTTATGAAATTAAATATTCAAGACAACTATAATATTCATTTACAAAAAATTCTGTTATCTCTCCACAATGTACTTAAAAAAAAACATCAATTTATTTGAAAAGAAAGACATATTTGGTTCACATTAACCATGCTAACCATACCAATCCAAATATAAACAGAGAATTTTACAATTCAACATACTCTATATACTCATATATAAACCAATCCAAATATAAACACTCAGAATACAGGAAAACACTTTGACTTGAGTATAAACCTAGGGTTCAAAATGTATCCATTAGTACTAACATTCAAAGCAGTAATCAAGAGAAATGACAATAAAGGTAATCTGAAAAAACACATTCATTATGTATTACTTTTAAACATATTTTAGGAAAATAAAAATTTTAATTTATATGGGTTCAGTATTTTTATCCCTCCCCTTTTTTATACAAGTAAATGTATTTTGTACTTTTGAGTTCATTATGATAGTTCACTATATCGTAAATGGTTGTTGGCCATTAGTAGATGACACTGTGTCCTCATGTAAACTATGTAATAGAGTAATGCCTGGTGTCTCTGATGGCAAGAGTTTGTTACACATTTTAAATGAAGACACAGCACCATCTATTGTGATATCGGTGTATAAACTGAAATTCTTTTTCTCATTAAATTTTGAGTTAAAAATTGGGTTTATATTTGAGTATCAACATATACAATTATATTACATCTTCAGCATTCTATCACCATTTTCCTGTGCAGAATTTACCCATGACTGTGCAGCCCAAAAAGCATCAACACTAGACCTAGTGCATTCTTTTACAGTTCTAAGTATTAGATCTCATCACCCACTTCCCTTATCTCCAATACAAGTTTATAGGCCTAGTTTATTGAAGCTTTAGCAAGGCTAAAGAGGTACACTTGTGAAGCTGGGTGATCCAGCAAATCTGGAATGGATTTCTTCAAAGTCATTTGCTAGCAAATGTTTTAAACCCTGGATCTGATCCATTCCAGGTTTGCTGGATCACCCAACTTCACTAATGAAAATGTATCCCCTCCAAGCTTGGAAAATTTTAATAAATCAGGCCCTATGTGAGGACACTTTTGATGAGGGGTCTGTCTGTTACTCAGCGATGCTGCCCTTGAGCAAGGTAATCAAGCCAACATATACTTTAGGCATTTACAAACAAATATACAAACAAAATACTTTTTCACACACTAAAACAAAATGATTGATTATATAGGAGCTATGCAATCAGTTAGTTCAATTATGCAACATATATTTTGTGGATTAACACACCCAAAAAATAAATAAATAAATGAATTAACATAAGTTTGTTAGGTTTAGAAAAAAAAGGAGTTGAACATGTAATTGCTTAATTAGGAAAAAGAATGATAGATTAGCAAGAGGAAATTGTACATTTATTCATGCAATTTCAAGCACGGAAGTCCAATTTCTAGGTTAATTGTATTGCATGTTTTTCTTGCTATGATAAGCAAGTTGAAGTTTTCTCTGTAGCAAATGACATTTTAGATGTTGCAGAATCTTAAAGTGAAATTCACTACCCAAAACCACACAGTTTGTTCAATGGCAATCATGAGCCCATTCATGATTGCCATTGCACCACAGTGAGTCTGTTAATGCACCTGCAACTTTTTGTGTACCAAGTGCAAAAAAAAACATATGGTTCACACACATCCATTGTGGTGTCCTAAATTGCAGATCTATTGTGGTGCATTGGAGATGTGCATTGAGGTGTGATTAATATGTTGCCAATGCGATGCAGAGGTGTGTATCTGACCAATGGGCTTGTTCATGCTGGAGTGTATAATGAGCGTACACCCCTAGTGTGTGTTCATACGTTATTTATAATTGTGGAATCTGTGAGATTCCAAAAAGAGCACACAAGGTGACAAGACAATCAGAGTTAGGGTTCAGAACAATGACAGAAGTTTATTTTTAACACATCACATAGATAAAACATAGTTTGTAAAAGTGTACAAAGTATGTACAACTGTGCAAACATTGTTATTGCAAAGAGTAATGCAAATTTTGAGGGGCTACAATGGTGACAAAATATACTTTATAGCATGTAATTTAGAGAAAGTCCCCCTTTTATCACCCTGAGGGTCACTAGGTGTTATCTTGCAGAACTGTTGTCTGGTGGCCACTAAAGTCACTAGTCTATGACCCTTTGTGAGGTGCTCTGGTAACTACAGGGAGTGGATTTTACATTGCTGGCAGCAGTGATTAGAAAATACACTCCTGCAATGCAGTGTATGTTTACTGAAACATGCCGGAGACATCTGTTCACTTCTCCCCTGGGTGATATAGATATTCACTAAATTCCCATGAGTAGTATAAAACCCAGCTGCCAGTATGTTCTGATTTAAAGCTGTCAAACCCTGGCTGGGTCAGAAAAGAACCTAATCATGTACAGTCTAAGTCAGGGGTGTCCAAACTTTTTGCAAAGATGGCCAGATTTGGTGAGGTGAAAATATGTGGGAGCCGACCATTCAGAATGTACTCAGGGTTAGTGTGGATGTGGTTTGTGCGGGTCCCGCACAGCACAGGCCCACCAGGGTGACGTGAGGGATTCACTGTGCACAGAGTCCGGTGTCAGTGCTGGCTCCCTGCAGAGCTTGTTCTGGGAATCAGAGTGGCAGTGGTCCATGCGGGTCCCGCACAGTCCACTATAACGATGTAGAAGATTCCCTGTGCACACATGGGGGCTCCTGCCCTGCCGATTATGCCCGCTGAGTAGCGGGTTGATAATTGCAAGAAGGTTGATCAAATATAAAATAGCTTTTTTTGTACACATGTATTTTTAACTGTAGTCAACAGTGCTGGTGGTCCGCATATTATTGATTTTTTGACAGAGGCCGGAGGAAATTTGAACACGGGCCGCATTTGGCCCCCCGGCCAGACTTTGAAGATGCCTGGTCTAAGTGCATCAGTGATATCAGGTCCCTTCCACCTAAATCATTCTTAAAAGCTTCCCATCTCCCACAGACACATATATATGAATGTAAATGCATGCAAACAACTGACTGCACTACACTATAAGATATATTGAAATGCATACTAAGATAAGAGTGATACTTTGTTATTTACAGTTAACACTAAATTGATTGTTGGCATAGTTTGTATTTTTTTTTCAAGGTATTATTTACTTAGCTTAGTGGATGTAATAAAAATTTACTGTGAAAAAAAACACCAATTCACATTTTTTTCCTTGCACATGAATAGTTGGTCAGCAGAGTTTCATCTTATTTACTAAGCAAAATAAAATATCCCTTGCAAGGTAATACCTTTCTTTGCTATGTGTTCTTCACTTTTCCAATTCTTTCAGAATGTTCTTTTTAGGTAACAAGCATTCAATAAAGCGCTATACAATCTCAAATAATTCAAGAATACATAAGACTAAATATAACAAGTCTTATTATAAATGCATACTCAGATTTTCTTTTAACAAATTACCTACAAAAGAACACAATCTTTGCATGATCATTTAGTTCTTGACACGTATCGCTGCTTGACCTTCATCAGAAGAACATTACCAAGGAATATTAGCAATGATACAAAACGTTAATCTTAATCACGGTGGCTCAGAGGTAGCACTCTTGCTCTTTGCTGGTGCTAGGTCCCAGGTTCAAATCTCAGCCAGGACACTATCTGCATGGAGTTTGCAGGTTGTCTGTGTGGGTTTCCTCTGGGTACTCTGGTTTCCTCCCACATCCCAGTAATATGATGGTGCTATATAAATACTGTGTAATAATAATTCCATTCCAGAAATATTGAGTATTATCTGTTTATGTTTCCAAGACTTTAAAATTAAAATCTGAGACAGGTATGGCTTTACCAAGTGGAAATAGAAGACCTCATGGGGATTTATTTACCAAATTGTGTTTATAAAATTTCAATTAACCTATTGGATTCCATGGAGGAAGTGATCATGCAAACATTGAATCTGATTTATTAAAGCTCTTCAAGCCTAGAGAGGATATACTTTTATCAGTAAAGCTGGGTGATCCAACAAACCTGGATTGAATTTCCTCAAAGTCATTTGTTATTTGCTAGCAAATGTTTTAAATTCCAGGCCAGATTCAATCCAGGTTTTAAGTGATATGTTAGAAAATACAATTATGTATTTACAATAAGACTTGTTATTTGTAGACTTATTTATTCTGGAATGAATTGTGATTTTATTGAACATTGTTGAATGTTTGGTACCTTAAAACCTCTTTCTCTTTCTTCAAATTCGAGTATGGAACTTCAACCTCACGAAATTACAAATTGGACACATTGCTATGTTACCTACCTATGTTTCTTTAAAAAAAAATACCCCATTGTTTTAATTTTGCCCCCCAACAATTGGGAAATATACATTGGGATTGTCTGCCTTAAATCAAAATTGTTCATGGATACATATATATATATATTCTTTAATGTGAAGTTGAATGTTTGTGTGGCTGGGATATCTTTAAAGTTGCACACTGGTACATGTGTTAGCTTCAGCTGTGCAGGTGCACTTTAGTACCATCTATGTCTTTATATAGAATTATATAATGCACCTAGAGGTTATAACCTTACTGCACCTTCTCCAGCAGTATTAATATAATTGCTGTGATTAGCAACCATCCATATAGCAGTCGTGTAAGGTACTAATGGTAGCTAATCATTTATAACATTTACATGCAATAAAAATAGCCCTATGTGAGAGAGAAAGATGAAAGGGAAAGACATAGCAAGAACAGCAAAAAAGAGTGTCAGAATAACCAGAAATAAAGATTTGCTGCATAGTTTATGCCTTTAAAAAGTACATCACATAATGAAAATATATAAGATGGTGCAACCCAATAAAAATTACTTAAAAAAAAATTAAAAAGAAAAAAGCTCAATGGCGATTTCTAGGGGAGATAAACTCAGTCCTTCCTCTGTTCCACTGAGAATTGAAAGGAGCAGCTCACTTGACCAGTTCTTCTTCAATCACGGAGCTCTCTGTTGGATTGTCCAAAATGAGCCATGGTGCATTAGAGTGATATTTGATCTATGTTATAAATATGAATGGTGGTATGTCATATATTGTTGCCCAACAGAACCAACACCTGCCATACTGTACTCATTTTCATGGCACTCATGGGCCATTCCAAGGAATGCAGAGTAGGAGAGAGCACCAAATCTCAGAACGTGTAATCTGTAAGAACGTTTTCCTTGTTATTTCCTTGTTTCCCTCTTCTGACCACCTCTGGATATCAGTGATAAAGTTAAGCATGAGAACTGTAAGTGGTGCAAGGGATTTTATAAATAGTCAGGGGACACCTCATTAAATGCCCTGCACCACTTACATTTCCTATGCTTAATCTTTTCCACAAATGTCTAGAGATTGCTAAAAGAGGGATAAACCACAAGGGAAAGGTTATCACAATTCATATATTATACGGACGGCATGGTGGCTCAGTGGTTAGCACTCTGGCCCTTGCAGTTCTGGGTTCCAGGTTTGAATCTCAGCCAGGACACTATCTGCATGGAGTTTGCACGTTCTCCTGGCTTTGGCATGGGTTTCCTCTGGGTACTCTGGTTTCCTCCTACATTCCAAAAAATCTTGCAGTTAGGTTAATAGGCTTCCCTCTAAAATGAACCTTAGAATGTATGAAAGACATATGACTATGGTAGGGAAGACAAATTGTAAACCCCTTGAGGGACAGCTAGTGACATAACTATGGACTTTGTAAAATACTGCATAATATGTCAGTGCTATATAAATACTGTGTAATAATATTACATTTTGCTCTCTACTAGGTCCCCATCTTCTCTAGGACTCCAATTGAGAAATTGGTAGGGGTGCAAGGTTCTAGAATATTGTACATTTTGAAGCCCCAACTTCATATGTGCTCAGTGCCCCATTTTGGACAAAACCACTGCTTAGGAAACATGAACACATTTCTTCTTTCTCTCATCGGACGGTTTTAATAGTTAAAAAGTAGTTCTGCAGACTCCGTGTTGCTTCCAGTGTGTATTCTGCCATTACATTTCCTAGGTTTATAACAGAACACCAAAAGAATGCCTTGCAGAAATAGGAGTAATCAGTTGTCAGTCATGTGGACCCAAGCACCAATACCAGTACCAACACCATCTCGAGCATGCACAGAAGGGGCATTCCCAGATTGTAAAAAAGTACCACCCATATTGACCAGCACATTTTCAGGAAGACGCATCATCCAATCTCATTCCTGTGCGGAGCAAGATCAGGTGCCATAAGAAGAATAACCCAGTCTGCTTCAGAAAGAAGAACGAAGAAGGGACGATGCGGGATCTATTGGAGCAGGATTGCGGGGAAATCAGTGGTTTTCCACCTATAAAAGATAAGTGGCTTTGACATTTTCCCAAATTACCTAAATGACACCAAGAGCATAGCTTGGATAAATAGGTGTCATCATCCATATGGGCCCAGACAGACTAATATCAAAGCCTTGACTTACCTGACTCTTTCATGGCAAAGTTTTCAACATTGTTTTCAATATTTTCAGTATGTTTATGAATCTTCATTTCAACAGAAAGATATTTTTAGAATCTAGATCCCATTGTGGAGAAGCCATCATAACACAGCTGTAAGTCTAATAGCGCCATTTTATTCATAAATGTGCAGAAGTGCTGTAGCTATTTTTAAACAGTAAGTTGACCCAGAGGAATTGTGTCCGTTGTCACGGAGAGCAGTCAATATTTCTGGCTAATCAATCTCAGCTGCGTCTCTACATAGCTACTAAGTTTTGCTATTGATTCATGTACACTTCCTCAGGAATTTCTTCATTACATGCTGCAAGACAACTCATAGCTCATCTAAATAATGTGCCCTCGACTCTTCTGTCTTCGTGAGAGTGGAGGAGCTCTTGATACAAATAGGCTTCTTGTTCAGGATAGGTCCCCTGCCGCCCATAGGAGTCCTTGGTTCACACGCTATATGTTTGTCCGTCTACACAGTCAAATAATGAAGCCAATATTCCTCATGATCCCATATTCTTTATATGAATGCTGTGTGCGGAAATAAATCTTTAACGGTTGCTAGTGCTGAGAAGTATGGATTCTTCCAAACATCATTTTAAGTCGTGATATGATATGATAGGTTTGAAGAAAGTGCGCTATCTATGCGAAAAACATTCCAAGGTATACTTTGAGATGAATGAACAATGAATGAACAATGTGATCTTTTAGGTTCTTTTTTTCCTTCATTATTTGAAAACAATGGCCCTTTTAGGAGAGCAAAAGCAGATTTCGAGATTTTTTTTCTTTCCATAAAAACAATGTTTGATTCCCTCAAAATGTGCCTCTAAACTTGGTAGGCATGCCAACAACTCAATAAAATGTCTATACCCCTGCCATTTTCCATCATGGAATGTCGTAGCCACATCATGAATCTACTTTCAAGTAATAATACACTTAGTTTTCTATAGGGTAATTTTAGATTTGCAGCTTATCATGGCATTTTACTTCAAGCTATACTGCAAACCCAACTGCTACTATTTAACTGAATAGGATTGGTTGGGAACCATTTTGTGCATGCTGTTTGTAGCGGGGGGAAGAACCAAAACTCAACCTCACTCAATCGCATGCAAAACCAGTAGCCAGATTCCGCAGTTGATGGCAGTTAATGACTGCAGTTTTCAACTAAAAATCTAAAAGGAGCTTTAATAAGGGGCAAAAATTATTTAGACTTCCTTGCTCATGTTTTTTTGCAAAGTGAACTATTGCCATATTCATTAGGCCAAATGAATTATCCCATTCAAGGTAATAATTTACTATTGTGAGCGAACGGCCAATCAGCAATTTAGCCGCATTGGTAAAATACTGTCTCTGCTGCAACTTTCTTATGCAACCGTTTATGTAACTGTTAAATCTGATATTTCCAGTTGTTGCCCTGATGGCTTTTGCTCAATTACAATTTTTGAAACTCAACACCTCTGCCTTACACCAAGTCAATTCTACGCATCATTGGGGTGCCGTTTAGTTCTTCACTAAACAGGTGATTGAACACATACCATAAGCTCTGTGCATAAAGTTTAGAAAGCTTTTGTTAATAGAGGGTTTATACATGGAGCAGGATAACATTTCCCTGAGATCCCAAGGACCCAAGGGAAGCGCAAATCATGACCTTGAAAGCCCCCAGCAACTCTCCTATGAACCAGCAATTATGATAAGTACTCTTCTTTTTTATATATAATATATTACCTGGGACCATCATGCAAAGCAGTCTGCCTAGGAACACCCAATCCTTCAGACTTACACCTACCCATCAACGCAATTTTGATCTACCTAAGAGCCAACCAATTGCTTGCATCTGGGTTCTGGATATTTAAAATAAGTACTGAAGCAGAGGGCTACGATGTTTTCAGGATACTATGTAAAGCATCCTGCCCCCTCCTCACCAGTCCTAAACTTTCTGCATTGCAGAAGCAGTCCTAATTGTGACATCACTGGCTCTGGGAATGAAATGAAAACAAATTGTATTGGTCTGTAGCTACAAGAGGAAAGGGATTCATTGAAGATCATGTTTTTCATGTTTACATTTTTGAGCTTTCAAGAGTCCCCACCAAAAACTCCCAGCCCCAGACCACCCGATGAGCTCCTCACCTATTCTGCAAGCTTATATTGACTGACCTATAATACATATAATTAAACATAATTAGACTCTTCCCCTAACGTTGTGACCTTGTTAGAATATAGAAAGCCGGCTCCCAGCCGAACATTTTTATTGTAGGAATAAAAAGTATGGTATTGACTTTCCAAGGAGGCGTGCCGCTCATTCTGTTTCCTGTGATTCTCTCCTCGTATTTCTCTGTTCTGTTCTTCACCCAGTTATTGCTCAGATGTTGATACTCATCATTCAGGACACAATGTAAAAATAATCATATCATTTTTGCCCAGTTTACTATTGTGGAAAGTATTTAACTTTGATTTTTTTTTTTTTTACCAAAATGTAATTTAAATTGAGAGCAGCAATTTTTTTCTTAATACTGAACCCCAGCTGAATAAATTGATGAAACTCACAAGTGAGATGTTCTGTGAAAGGGTTTTTGTTTCTGTCCATCAATTACTTACATTAACTTTGCTGCACTGAACAGCTCTGTCTTGCAGAACAGTGTGGTAACTCATCCATAGGCCAGAGCTTTGTCACATGAGGGAGGGGGTAATATTATTGTTTCTCATAACCTCCAACACAGCCAACACTGGGGATTCCAACGGCAACTTCAATGAAGGAAGGAGTAGAAGTGGGGGAACACTGGAGAGGTCTATATATTGAGCAAGTGGATGAGCATAGAAATATTTCACTTTGCTAAAGGAACAGATTTGGTTAAATCAACCCAACTTTTAAGTCTCAAATATTCTACATTCAACTGTCCTATATGGCCACAGAAGCTCCGACAAATTGAAAGTTGAATGACAAGTCATGACATGTCTACGCTCTATAGCAGCGTTTCTCAACCAGAGTTCCGTGGAACTTTAGGGTTCCTCCAGAGGTTGCTAGGGGTTCTTTGAGAAATTTGGTTATCGGTAAGAGTGACATTCTTCCCAATGGCCAGCAATGTAAGAAGCATTCTTCCCACTGAACAGCACACTATTGTACTGTAAGCTGTGGGTATAGCATTTATAGAAGGGGTTTCCTGAAAATCTAATAGATATTTCAAGAGGTCCCACCATGTTAAAGGTAGATAAACACTGCTCCCTGGGGTGTAAAGGGTTTCATCTTTATGGCCTAGTTAAACAGGTAATCAACCCACCCTACTACCATCACCATGGAGGAACTGATCCGAAGACAAGCACAGTTACCCGATGGTACCACATTAACGTGACTTCTCTTCACCAGTAATGTTGGTTCATCCATTTGCTCGACTGCGACATTTTAGCAATAATATACCCTCTCAAAGACTGGAACTAAAATATTTTCAAAAGTGAAAATTTAGGCCTAAATAAAAAATATAACAGGCTGGTATTTTTATTATTTATTTATTAAATAAAATACTATTTATGAATACAAAATATATATACTATATATTTCAATAAATGAATTTTACCTGCATATTTGGAATCTCAGTGTACAGTGAACTCCGCATACCAAACTCAAGGTACAATCATGGCGAATGATGGTGTGCTTCCCTATATCACAGTCTATATTATTTTCATCTCTGAGTGTTATTACATCTACAGCTCTATAGCAGCGTTTCTCAACCAGAGTTCCGTGGAACTTTAGGGTTCCTCCAGAGGTTGCTAGGGGTTCTTTGAGAAATTTGGTTATCGGTAAGAGTGACATTCTTCCCAATGGCCAGCAATGTAAGAAGCATTCTTCCCACTGAACAGCACACTATTGTACTGTAAGCTGTGGGTATAGCATTTATAGAAGGGGTTTCCTGAAAATCTAATAGATATTTCAAGAGGTCCCACCATGTTAAAGGTAGATAAACACTGCTCCCTGGGGTGTAAAGGGTTTCATCTTTATGGCCTAGTTAAACAGGTAATCAACCCACCCTACTACCATCACCATGGAGGAACTGATCCGAAGACAAGCACAGTTACCCGATGGTACCACATTAACGTGACTTCTCTTCACCAGTAATGTTGGTTCATCCATTTGCTCGACTGCGACATTTTAGCAATAATATACCCTCTCAAAGACTGGAACTAAAATATTTTCAAAAGTGAAAATTTAGGCCTAAATAAAAAATATAACAGGCTGGTATTTTTATTATTTATTTATTAAATAAAATACTATTTATGAATACAAAATATATATACTATATATTTCAATAAATGAATTTTACCTGCATATTTGGAATCTCAGTGTACAGTGAACTCCGCATACCAAACTCAAGGTACAATCATGGCGAATGATGGTGTGCTTCCCTATATCACAGTCTATATTATTTTCATCTCTGAGTGTTATTACATCTACATGGTGTCCATCTATCACTGTCTGTCAGTGTGTGTTAGTTATATTAAATATAAAGAATAACATACAGTGCATCCCTCACCGAATTAATAATGATGTTATGTTCAACTACAGCCTTGTATGTTCACATGTAATAAACTACTCGACACCAATTCATATATCCTTATATTTCATAGCAGAAGGTATGTAATTTTATATCTATCACATTTTATATCTATATATAAACCAGTGAATATGACATTGACTACAGGTATACCTTCATAGTGCGTGTGCATAACTCACCTACAGGGAATATCCAAAGAAAGTCAGTTGTAATATTCAGTAAGTTTTGATCAGAATTGATTCTTTTTCAAAACAGAGTTAATCTGACCTTTCAGTGGAACCCGGAATTTGAGCAGATCCAACATTATTAAACTGTAATTGACGAGCACAGTTACTTAATAGTACACAGTAACATGCTCACTCCTTTTGGGTAATGTTAGTTTGTAGATTTTGCTTGACAATTTTAAATGTGTTAAATTTTGAAAAGAAATCGCCAATCTACTGGCAGCATTTCTTTTCCCAGAAGTGGAACTATGCGTCTCTTTAATATATACAGTACAACTGTAATGGGTCCGGACACACAACTCACAACCAACCCCGGGGTATCATTTCAACAAACTTTATTCCATAATCCATATAAACTATATATGCCCCGCTCTGGGGTGTGTGCCTCTTACAGCAGGGCCCCTGGGCCGTGCTGTGCTGTGCACACCCGCAGGCGCATGCAACACTGTACAGGTCTGCAGGGATGATGGGGATGCCATTCAGCCAAAGAGTAGTTCGGCCGGGACTGATCCCTCCGCCAGAGAGAGGAGACGAGTCGGGTTAGTGGAATACCAGAGAGAAGGATGTTACAGTAGTCCAGACGAGAGATGATAAGAGCGTGTACAAGGAGTTTGGTGATCTCAGGGGACAGGTAGGGGTGGATTTTTAAGATGTTGCGTAGGTGAAAGTGACAGGACCTGGAAATGTTCTGAACATTAGCATACATATACACCTACATACAATAGCATACATTTACACCAAATAAAAACAGATACAAACAAAAACTATACCGCAAATTTGTATTTTTTGTAAAAACATTGTGAAAGAGTCGACGACATTGCTAACCACTTTTCCTACTTAGCATATCATAATCACCAAGGTCAGGAATGATTAGAAAACATCCCCCTATACCAATTCTCTTTTGTTTGTCAGTTTGTGACTTAACACATACATTTTTTTTATGATCAATCACTAATCTATTATTTTCAAAGGCTGGAAAGATAAATCAAGTTTTTGTTATTGTTTACTTTTTTTTTCTTTTTTTTTTTTCTTTTTCTCTTTTTTTACTAGTATTTTCCATAACAAATGCCCTCACAAATTTGCAGATCCAACTTTTGTAAGAAAAGAAGGCAGTGAAATGAACTATAAAACCTCTTATTATTTTAATAAGCCACGTTGATTGGATTGTTTACATAAACCAGTCTGTGTCGAATCCATTCTCTCCATGAATGGAGCGTGAAGATCAGGACGGACTATTCTTTGGCTGGAATGAACTCATGGAGCCCATCGGTGGAAAGGTTTGTGTGAGCTATATTTGATCACTTGTTACAGATGATATCAGCTTATCTTGGTTACCCAGGCTTTGTTACTCGGTTCACCTTGTAAAGAGCTGTGTTTACCCAAATCGCGGCTAGGCGGATATAATAATTTTTTTCACTTGCACTGTTTAAAAAGTAATTTCAATATTAGCAAAAAATAAAAGTAGGAAATACACCTATAAACCTAAATTGTGATCAAGAAAATGTCAGTATTTACTATATTATAGTAAAAATTGTACAAAAAGTACAATAAAAATACTGTAGCAAATAAAAAAAAATGTGATGAAGACAAAATGAGCAGAGATGATATCATATGGAAAACAATGAGATATTTAAATTATTGTAAGACTTTCATTGGTAATGCATAGTTAGAATAATAACCCGTAATCTTCTTAGGTTACCCCTCTTGGTGCCCATAATACCATTGATGATTTTCACTAAATAGCTTTTTAAGGGGGCCGGTAAAGACTGATGGGAAACCCAGAGGCTCCTGGGAAAATTGGGTCACATTTTTCAGGAGACTCCGAGCTCCATGAGTTCTCCATCCTGTAAAAAACATATGTGCAGTGAAATAGGTACTTTTTTTAAAATATGAAAGCCTTCAGTCTGCTTCATGAACTCCATCATTAGGTTGGAAGGTTCATTTGCAGTGCCATCGATTTATTAAGTTAATAGTCTGATACAGTTGCAATATTTAAAAAAAAAATGGAAATTACCAGAAATATATGTAAAACCATCACCTTTTTAGACATTTGTCATCCAGTATGAAAATTACTGGAGCCTGTTTTAAATAAAATCAGATAACGACTTATTTCACTATTTTTTGTTGTCATTGATTGATTGATTGATTGATTTTTTATTATATTACATTAATAAAAGGTAATTAGATGAGTGGGGATTGCCAATACCACAGTTAGAAGGAGCTCTGGAGTTTTAATGAAAACTTTTTTTCAGCCATTTATTGATACTTTATCAACTCTAAATTCCACTGTAGCTTATGGAGTTCTATTAAAGTAGCGAGCGCTATCTGGTGATCCAAAAGTAGATCTAAAACAAAAGTAAAGTTCCACTATAAAAAGTTATGATCAGGCAGGGCTTTTTTGTAAAAAGAGACAGTCAATGTCCTGTCTGGAATAAGCATTCTTACCTGCACTGGCATCCCCTGTGGCTGCAGGGACTGAATTAACTCCTGCACACAAGCCAGGGAGTTACGTCATGCCGGCCTGGCCAATCAAGATGGACAAATATCGATTTAGGGAAAAAACAAGGGAATAAGATGATGGCACCCTTAAATAGACAGGGACAGGTGAGTATACAACAGGTTTCGCTCCACTTAATTAATTGTGGTCATTGCCAACATTTATTACTGAAAGTGGTAGTCTTCTAAAAGTAGCAGCTGGTGAACTTTTCAGCCGATCACCACATTATTAAATGGGGCTATCAGAAACAATGGCACTATTCATGCCTATATAACATCCCGTAAGTGTCATTTTCCATGCTGATTGGTTTTTATAGGCACATGTTCACATTTACTAATTGGAGCTGGAAGAGTCCCATTGGGAACGAAAGGCAATTTTGTGCACTGAATGCACCCATTAAATCCTTTTTTTCTTAAATTGCTGATGCTGAAGTGATTCTCCATTACTATATATATAGAATATATAATGGAATTTATTTATATTCATATTTCATATTACACATTTGCGCATCCTGAAAAAGTGGCCATGCTGCGAAATGCATCATTGAATTCTGGAGTGTGATTCAAGCTTACGTCTGTTTCTTGTCATTCCCTGCACCAAGCTATGACATGATGTTTGCTACCATCACATTGATACCTTGAGTTAGACATGTCATGCTAATCTGAGTTTTGAACATAGAAGATGAAATATATTTTAATAGACAGACAAGCTAGACATACATCAATAATGAAGTGTCCACAAAAAGTCTTCATGAATATATTTTATTATTTTGTATAGTGTGAGTTGGATCATAAATATTTAACTTTTACACAGTGGGTATTTTTATTATAAATCAAAATTTCATGTTTGGAATATCCTTATAGCCGTTATTATATAGGAGGGGATATGATGTAAATTTGTGTATTTGATCATGTATAAAATGTTTTATGGAATTTTATCCATATCCTGTTAAAAATTTGAAACAATTTTTTCAAACTTTTTTTTTGTAATGTTTTATGCCACTTCAAAATGCCTAACAATGTAAAGATACTCTGTTTGTTAATATTTAAATCCCTATAGTAATCATAGAAGCTGGTGGGGTTGTAAGATTGGTATGGGTGGCCATTCCAATCAAAATGTAACCTGGGTAGGGTCACTTCTTATGTGCAATGCCTTTTATAATGTACAGTTAGTGTGAGTGGGTTATTATTGTCTGGATCTTGGAATAACTGGCAATTGTCTTGAGTTGCCACAGATTTTTGAGGGTAATGTTACAAAATCTTCTAGGTGGCAAAAGGGGGGGAGGGAAACTGGAAATATGTCCTAAGTTAAAATATTATAATAATGTATGTGGTTTTCTGTATGAAATGTTTAACTCCTGCTATGCCTATTTAGGCCACGGAATACTCCTCACCCTGCTCTGGGTATTGTCCAGACATTCGTCCCAGACATTCTCCTAATCCTTTCTTGGACAACAAATCTTCTGAAGTTGAAATTATGAAGTTTATTAATCCTTCCTTACTGTAAACACCAGCACTGAAAGAGTGTTTTTTTCACCTGATCTCTATATCTCCCTTGAGAAAGCCTAATAAGTGAAATGCATTCGGTTTCAAGACCAGCAGGTTCATATTTTAGACTTTGGATTTTTATCCTACTTGTATTGTTGGAAAAAGGCTAAATTATGTTGAATGGACTTTTAGAAAGATGTTTTAACAATGTCTGACAAATGAATAAACTTTACTATATACTTATGTTTTCTTGAACAAACCCTTTTACAGAAAGTAAGGTTACCTGATCCCTAGGGATGGGCGAGAAGGTCTCTGACATTCTCGCAAAATTTCGGCGAAGCGATTTCGCGGACCCATCTGAAGATCGAGGAAATCTTTACAGGATGATTCCCATGGCTGCATTCATGAATGCAGCCACGGTACTCCTCCTGTCAGTTAAATGGGGGTTTACCCTTATTTTACTTCAAGTGCACGGGGATCACACACAGGAGGATTCCCACGGCTACATTCATGAATGCGGTACTCCTCCTATCAGTGTGAGTACCCCAGCAGAATCATCCTATGAATCATCCTTTGAATCATCCTATGCAGAATCATCCTGTGATGATTCCCACAGCTGCATTCATTTATGATGAGCACAGCTGCGGGACACCTGTGTTCTTGGATAGAGAGTCACTATCCAAGAACACTTACTTCAGAGCTGCAAGATAAATCAGGGGAGCGGGGCTGTCAGCTTCACTCCCCTGATTGCTCTTGCAGGTCCCAAAAAATTTGATCTCGACGGCCGATTTTACACATGTTCGCTAAGCGAGAACGGCCTGATTCGCTGCGAGATCGAATTTTAAAATGACGCTCGCTCATCCCTACTGATCTCATGCCTGAATATTGGCAGTTCCACTTAAATACACACAGACCACTTGAACATATGAGATCTCAGATCTAAATTGTAATGCAGATTAATTTCCTGTTCTGGGTTTTGTACAAGTCCTCTAGGTCTGGCCTTACACAACAGCCTCTGTCATTCTGAATGGGGAATGAATATATTTTTAATTTCCCCAGCAATTAGCATATTTTCCGAGAGATGAATTGGACAGGGCAAGTCCTTGATATAGGCCATAAAGACGTGATAAATCATTCACTTACAGGACCACATCATTTCATGTCTTTGGATTCTGGGAATAGGGCGTAATAGTTCAAATCTGGCTTTCTAATAATGAAGTAAAGGTTGTAATAAAATAGAATCTGTCTGTGTTCTGGGATGTCGTCCTTTGTGACAATGTGAAAGATATATACTCTACAATAACCTCATTCTAATAGGAACCTTTCACTGAACGGAGTCTGTGTGAGTAAAAGAAGGACAGTACATTAAATCCACAGGAACATTGGAATTCCTGGCTTCTATATGTTACATCAAGCTTGCTGTATGCTGGAGGCAACAAGCAGAGTATGATAGTTATGTGTTTGGGAATTTTACCTCTGCACACCAAACAGATTTCTAGATAAGCAGAATTCTGACAAAAGGCATGCATTATTCCAACGCCTGGGTTGAAAAAAAACATAAAAAAAACAGAGATGCTAATTAAGAAGTTGGTGCTAATTTTATGTATTTGAATATTTTTTTTGCCTTTCTCTGGACCATCTGTATATTGTTTTCTGATTACAATATTCAGGTTTGTATTTGGGTTTATCTTGAATTGTTTTACCTTTTGATTGAACTCAATTGACTTCTAGTTTTATATAGTGCCAACATATACTTGTCATGTCCATTGTCATGTCACAAGCTGTCCCTCAAAGGAGCTCACAATCTAATGTCCCTACCACAGTAGCACAAGGCTACTGTGAAAACAATAAACCTAACTGCATATGTTTGGGATGGAGAGAGAACAAACCAAAACACAGGGAGAACATAAAAATTTCCTTGCAGGGAGTGTCCTTGCCAAGATACAAACCTGGGACCTAGTACCGCAAAGGCAAGAGTGCTAGCCACTAAGCCAAACTCAATTTATAAAGCAGTGACCCTGACATTTAGCCACCATCCATGCATTTCCAATGGCAGTGATCGATTCTCCACTTGGGAAAGTCAGATTCACTACTTTTTAAATACACCCTAGTTTAAATGCCAACGCTTCCTATTCCCTGGCCACACCAACTAAATTTTTTTCTATTTCCTTTACCAAGCCAAGCTGTGGGTTAACTTAAAAGGCGGGTTAAAGGGTTGGGATGCTTTACAGATTACAACCATTTGGAACATTTAGCACCTGAGGTTTGGTTTAGTTCTGCTTGAACCGATCACTTCTCCTGTTGGAGAAAACTTGCTTAGCTGCTTAAATGCACATGGCAGGAAACTGCTACAATACAATAATAAGCATTTCTGTGAATTTGAGATAATACAATTCCCAGTAATTTATCAATTCTTTTCTTGGCCACAAAGCCCTCTTCTTTTTGTCTCTTCCTCTCTCCCTGTTTTCCTTTTTTACAATATTTGACATTGAAGGACTGGCATTACATTGAATAGAGGAAATTATATGTACCAATACTAACATTCCACCTACAAGAGGCAGTAACCCATTGTCGAGGTTATTTATTGGTGAGTATTCCAATTTGCAGGAAATTGCCGGAGAAAAGGGGGGAATTGTGCTTATTATTTACATCAGAAACAAGGAACTGGAAGCCTGTACACAGCACGCAGTGGTAATAAAATACCCACATGTGTTTACTTTACGCCAAACATTTGCCAAAACTCACCTGAGGCATGATAAAGAAACACTAGTCGGGGCAAACAAAATAACACAAGGGGATTACAATTATTAGATATAATAATTTGAGTTTAAACATTTTTCAATAAAAAAAAATAAATTGCTCTGCTAACTCTTCAATGGACTCTTCTTTCTTTACCTTTATACTAAAGTTTAAAGTAGAACTTACATTAAAATAATAAAAACAGAAAATGTTGACAGGCTTCCCAATATATTCGTAATTCCAAACTTCTAAACCTAGAAGATAAATGGAGACGGAGTATTGTCCTGATGAAGAATGAAACCATTTCCCACATTTCTGCCGTCTTTTCCTGACTCTTTCTCCCAGCTTTGTCAGAACTTTTTTAATAATGTTGGGCCACTGTTGTGCCTTCTGGAACCCATTCTGCCAAAATGACGCCTTCATGTCACTAAACGGGCAAAGGAAGAAAAAGGGGTATTCCACCCATCCAGAACCCATACCTGCATTCCTGTACAGTCAATAAAGGTAACCTGGTTCGATATTAGAGTGACCGGTCTTCTTTAGAGTAGGTAAATGTCTTTAGTGTACCAAGAAGTACCCTAAATAAAGCATGCCAATAAAGCATAAAAAATCCAAGCTTGTAATTAGAATTTAATATTTATCAACTTGTGGAAGTGAAGGGCCTATTATAGGCATAAAGGAATATGCAAATATTGAGGACTTCTATAGAAATACCTTTTTCTTTATATTTTATTTTGCCCACATACATTAAAATAATCAGGAACTATTACATGATTGCAGTGTTTATCATAAGGAGCGGGAGACAAGAGCATAATAGAATACCATCACATGTAAATGTAAATTTGGTGCTTTGGTAATTGAACTGAAGATCTTAAACAACATACTCTTAGCAATTATTCCATCAGACAATGAAGAGCACTTCTTATGATGAATTAACAATGAGATTAATGCTGCACAAAGCCTGTTGCTGTGTTTGTATACAAGAACACTAAATGTCTTTTAAATAGGACTGGTCACAATTAGGCATTCTCGTGAATTTGAATAATAATTTGTATAACCTAATAATGTTGTAGAACTGTTTATTCTCATCAGAGGTAAAGCTACATCCATATGTCTGATTGATTGTCACCTGAGATGAAGGTAGTGCTTGTATGCTGACATATATACAGCAGTCCCCTGAATGCAGAAACCTCAAATGAATAATTGGGAACAATTGTTATGCAGGAGAACACAATGGGGTGCCGCACAAATGCCCCCCCCCCCTCCATAGAATACAATAACGCTGTGTGTACTGCGCTCATTTCTTCATCTGTCACTGGAAACATTCAGATTTAATATGACAAAGTAATTCTATTTTTAATGAGATCACTATGTAAAGGTATACATTTTTGTGACCAATAATTAAAAATCTGTGTATCATAAAATCAGGTTGGTTCAGTGCTCTTTAATGCCAAGAAAAGTGAAGTTGTCTATACAGCCCATGCTTTTAATTTAGTGTCAAGGAATTAAAAAAAAAAAAAAAACAAATGCAGAGATATTTTAGGAAGATACAGAAGGAAGACATTCCCAACATCACTTTAGCAGTGCAATCCATGGCCAATACCTGGCTGCCATCTATAAGTGTCCATGGGTGCCTTCTATGACATTGCTGTATGCACGGCTCAGTGCCTTATGTATTTGTCTGTCAATGGTCATAGATAGAAAACAGTCATGACTGTTAATTAACCCAGATTAGAGAG
>NC_092862.1:7170322-7190455 GCF_032062135.1 Pyxicephalus adspersus | reverse complement strand
ACTCACACAGTAAAGCACATGTGTTAGGGCTTGGTGTACAATATTCAAAAAAAAAAAAAAAATACATGTAGGGAATAGGTAGATATTATTGAGAAAAGCAGAAGTATTCTATTTTTAGGGCACTGCCATTTGAGACTTGTACCAATGCAAAAATATAAATAAATAAATAAATATTCTTTGGAATGGGCAAAGTCTTTTTATGGTATTAGAAGGGCAACATTGAAAATGCCAAATCGGTTAAATAACATGCATAGTAGGATGCTCTAAATTTGTACGTTAATAACAAAGGAAAAGCTTGAGGTTTCCTTAAAGCTACAACCAGACCCTGGCAAGGAAACAGGGTGCAACATGCACATTCTCCCACTTTCCTCCAGTAACTGTTTTTTCAATCTGTTCATAATGGCTCGGTGCACTGTACAACATACAATTCCTGCTCAACATATTTCCCACAATTTTGCATTTGTAGGGCTTTTTATGGTACTTACACCCCTCAACATCCATCAACCAACACTTTACAATACAATTTTTATAATAAATTAAAAAATAATGAATAAAAATGTTCATTAAACAATTTGTTTTCCCCTGGTAGAAGAACCTGATTCCTATTTTTTTCCTGTTTTTTTCTTGTTCTTTTTATAGATGTCTATTATGATTTTAAAAATCCCTCGCACAAAACTCTTTACACAAAAACTCAAAAGAGTCTGTCGGGAAATGAAAAACTTCAGCCGGTGAACTTGCTCGGTGGAGCTGACTCTCCGGTGACTAGCTCCGATTTCCACGGCATTCATTTTAATTGCACATTACTTAGTGATTAGAGGGTTATTAATTCCTGCAGATCACACGCCAATTGTACAATAAATGGTTGAAAGAAACCGTTGTGTACTGCCGTGGCAATTAGTGAATAATTACACATAGCTGTCATTTATTTGTATGATACATTGCATTAAATCTGTTTAGAATGGTTTTATTCAAAGGTGGAAAAGAAATAATGCCGGTATCTAGAGAGGTGGGAATTTAAGTTTTCATTTCCCAAAACCCAAATCTTTCCTCAATCACATAAAATATGAATTACTTATTCTATCAGCAAATGTATTTCCTTGTTTTGAGAACCGCTAAGCATTGCTGGCTTCTCGCCACTGAGTGTTCTGTCCTTACAATTAAAAAGAATCAAGAAAAGGCATTTATAGCTTTGTACGCTACATAAACATGAAAAAAAAATTGTGAATTGGTAAATGGATTAGAGTGGAATGTTCCCTGTTTATAGTTGGTAGAAACTGTATCCAACGCGGAACTAAAGTTTTGTTGAGTACTTTGTTGAGTACTGATTTTGATACACCAAGTGCCTTGCAGCAAGGACAGCTCTAGGAAACCAGTCACCATTGCATCCTCAAAGCTACCATTTTGCTGCCGAGTCTCCTGGTCCACCACAATCCTCTCTGGTCACTGAGTGGCCATTGGTGAGGTACCTCCTCCTGGAGTTACATTGTCCCTGGTATCTAAGTCTATTTGCGACAGTGTAACAAATAGCGCCAGACTCCAAGTGTCTGGGGAAGCGAGTGAAATGTATTTTTGGCAAGACGGACTTTGCTTTGAAGAAAACTGAATTATAGAGAACATGCTTTAAAGTACAACTGATTTTTTGTGCCAATGTCTCCTCATCCTGGTCAACCACAACCCTCGTTAGTCACTGCTGTATATTGGGACATGTCGAGGAATCTATAACTGCTGCATCCCCCAAAGCCGCCATCTTTTCTGCCAAGTCCACCTCAATCCTGTACGGTCACTGGGTGGCTATAGATGATGTAAATCTTACATATGTGCTAGAATTGCACTGTGGCATATCGGTCTATTTGCAACAGCTCCATAATAGAATCAAGCTCTAAGTGTAAAAAAAAAAGTTACTAGGAGCAAGAGAAAGTTTTTTGGCAAAATAGATTTTGCTTTGGAGAACACACTTGAAAGAACAACTGATTTTTTTACACCTAACTCTCCCCATCCTGGTACAACACAGTTTTCTTCAACCATCACTGTACATTAGGATATGTCCAGGAATCTATTACTGCTGCATTCCCTAAAGCCGTCATTTTTGCTGCCATGTCATGTCAAGTCATTGACTATGTATTTATAGCTGCCCTGTACCTTTTTCTTAATTTCCTCTTCCTAATTGTATTTTTGAATCTGTCTTTTTATATTGAACAATCTTAGCACACATATGTCACTTCTTATTGGAATTGGCATTGGAAGCCATCCAGTAGCATACTAACACCCTTTCTTCTACCACTTATTCTTTGGACCTTGTGCATTGGCAGTGACCCATCACCACTCTGTAATCAACCACCCATGACCTCGAAAGATTATGAAAAAGTCTAATGAGTCATTTACAAAAAAGTGTACAGAAAAAAAAAAGAACAAAAAAAAAAAATGAAAAACGAGTTTTCAGAATGAAGGGAAGTTCTAACCTTTCATGACTATAGAGATATACCATTTAAGGCATTATAATTCTTGGCACTACCTTTGCCACTCCGGCACCTCTGGCTGTCAGAAAGGTGTTTGTGGTGTTCTAGTCATGGGGCCACTGTAGCTTTATATTCCCATCTGGGAATAGATATGTTTTGCTTTGCTTTGTCTTCCAAGTGAAAAGCCAACTAATCAGAGCCAGAGTAGCACACTATGTGGTTAAATTAGTATATACCCAAGAGTAGAATATTACTCAAAGAGTTAGGCATTGCTCTTAGGCCAGTCCAAAACTCTGAACAGGGATCAAAATTTTTAGAATGGTGGTACAAAATATATAATGCTACACGAAGACGTTTTTCTTTACAATGGGGACAATGCCAAGATCTATTTGAGGCAAGCTCTGATTGGCTGCCTCTGCTCAAGAACCAATCCTTTTAGAAAGCACTGTAACACCTAAAAAATATAAGTATCTCACAGGTGCTTATTTTTTTAGTTTAGGGAACAAACATCAAGGCCATACATTCTAAGCATTGAGTCTGATTTATCAATCTTCTCCAAGACTGAAGAAGACAGAATACCATGGATGATCCTCTGTGACCCAACAAACTTGGAAATAATCTGGTCCTGGATTGAAAACATTTGCCAACAAACAAGTCAATTATTTAAAGAAACCCATTCCCGTTTTGCTGAATCAACCAGGTTTACCCATGATAGTTATCTTACCCAGTCTTGGAGAGCTTTAATAAGTCAGGTCCATTGTGTAAATGTAACACCCCCAGGTATTTATTATGCCTCAAAAAATATGTATATCTCCATCAACCCTTATCTTTTGAAAAAGCAACTGTTTGTTCAGGCATCATCCAGGGTCACCAACTACTTTGGGAAGGCAGATGACCTTCTGCAGCCTTTCAACTTGACACTGATCATGGAGAAAGATGAGACTACAAAAATCTTTTCTGTGGCCTGCAGCTGATTAATAACTTTTTCAGCCCAGGCAAAGTCACCCTACTTAACTTTTTTTTAAGATAAAGGTGGAATGTTTTTCCATTTTTGTGAAATGTCCAGATATGGTGATTGCAAATTTGTAGAGTTACTTAAAGCAGACCCATAACCACAATTTTTACTTTATATAAAAGGGGAGATTACCCCGTTTTTTGTCCCCCAAATGCCTTTTTTTAATTAAAGAGGGAAGCCCCTCCCCTTCTGTCTTTACCGTCACGGTAGTGAATGGGGGTGCAGAGCCTCCTGGGATACCTACGTCCTGTATCTCAGAAGACAGGCTGCTCCTTCTGTACATGCCAGATCTTGGACATGCACAGAAGGGCCTTTTCCGGCATTCCGGAAAAAAAATGCATGCGCAGTGGGATCAGCACTCTTTTTTTTTACATACACAGCAGGATATAATACCGTGTGCAGTGATGAATTGAAGGAACTGAATGAATGAATGCAGTGATGAATTGACTGATAAATTGAAGGAACAAGACAGAAAAAGATGGGGATGCCTGGTGCTTCCTCTGCACCAGGACGAAGGAAGAATCCAGGATGGTGTGGACCAGAATTGAGGCCAGGTATGGAGGGATCGAGGGCTCTGTGGAAGTAAAGGTAAGTGGTATTTTTTTTTTTTACTAACAGGTTGGCTTTAAGGTCCATTTAATATGGAACTTTGCCCAAAGGAAGTTGATAGTTTCCCTAAATTATTCAAAATAATATCATGTAAGTTTTTAAAATTATCTTCATAGGATTTTAATTTAAAAAAATAATTCAAAGACCTTCTATGTGCCAAACAAAGACCTGTTCTACCTAATCATTTTTCTGAAATCTTTAGAAAAAGTGCTAAAGAAAGCGGCTTTCTAAAAAAGAAAACTTCATAGAAGTAAGGCTAGGCTCAACACTTTGGTTACCAAAGCAACCTTTGTCAGGCAAACGGCTCACACAGACAGAAAATAATAATAATAACAATTATGTATCTGCTTTGCTGAAGAAGCCGTCATCTTTGTCTGCCCACGGCCCCTAGAATTCACACTGAGTCAAGTCTTGATGTACATGTAATGATATTATGTGATGTGGAGGACATACTGCTAGGAACAAAGAGAATGCGTGGTAAAGTCAGAATATATAACTTGGCCATTACGTGCTGTAGTCACGAATATTCCTTAGTGAAATACTTACTAAAACTCTGTCTTGCTTGAAATATTGCATCATAAATCATCAAACATTTTAACTTGCCTGAGGTTGTCTTTGTAACAAAGAGGGTAACCACACAAGTCATGAAAAGGTAGGGTAAATGGAACCAAAATGGCACCCACTTAAGCTTCAGCTCTACAAATAATGGGCTTATTCCTATCTTATCCCTATTTATAGTACAGCACTGCGTAATATGTTGGCGCTATATAAATCCTGTTTAATAATATTATTAATAATAATTTTAAGGATGGATCAATCCAATCTGTTTGTGGTCAACGGTACATCAAGAGACACCAATTTATAGTATAGATATTGCCTTACATTATTAAGCAATATATTTCTAACTCGGTACAGTATTTTAAGGCTTGTTGGCTATCATCAGTGCAATGTATGGGACGCATGACTTCTATATAGTGGACTTTGTATGGTGCAACACTGGGGTTGAATTACTAAAGGAATATAGGCTGTGAATTATCTCCTTGCAATGAATAATTCACTTAACGTCTCAACCAAAACTATCATTCTTACCTGCCTAATAGCTCCCGGTGAACTGTCAAAAATAGTTAACAGTTGCTGGGACATCTGACAATCCCTGGACTTGCTCTGACTTAGTGAACTTGCCCACACCTGTACAGGAGGTATGTCATCTCAGCCTGGCCAATCAGATTACCCAAAGATCACACCTAGGAAAAGAAAAAGGAAGATGACAGTGACCTGCAATGGATCGGGATAGGTGAGTATATTGGAGTTTAGTTCCACTTTAACTATAAAAATATAAAATAAATCTCTAAAATTGCAAACCTTAAAGCTAATTTTTACTTTTATAAATGGGATAAACATAAAAATTGTGTTTATGGTGATATATATATATATATATAATAACTTTTTTTCTGAACAGCATCCTTGCCCCTTTACAAATAGGTCCCTAGGGCTCACCAGTCAGCTTTGGTAAGAAAGGAAGATTGTTAGCCTGGAGGAGAAGAAGCACTGATCTTGACTTTTATATGAATTATAGATCAGTAGAAAACTTAGTAGATATGTCTTCTGCATACAACCAAGAAAGCAAGCCAAGAAAGGAGTATTATGAAGAAAACAAAACCCATGGGAAAACATTGAAGACCTTAAGAATTTATTTACAGATTTCCATCTTTAGGTATCTTGGCTGGCCAACAGCAGAAAATAATGAAATACTGGCAGAGATATGAGCTCAAATGGCTGCAGCAAATCACAGTAATTTTGCACTTGGTGATTTATTATGAACAAAATCTGTATGCAGGAAATCGAAGATCACTATATATAGAACGGTGATAAACCAATACCAACCTCAGCAGAAACATGGAGCCTCAGGAAAAAAGAAATAATAGTGGCTCAGTACCCTGGAAAGGTAACTTTTCAGGTGAATCAAAAGCCCAAACTGAAAAATGAAGACTGCAAACTCAATCAATAAGAAAATTAGAAGAATGGAAAAAGAAATAAATATTGGTTCTGAAATCAAGAAGCAGAAATTAGTGTATTTCCAGCCAATGGATTTGTTTTGGAAACAATATGGAAGAGTTAAAATCTCTATCAGGTTTTTATTGCTGTCTGCAACTACAAAGAGGTTACACCCTCACTTTTTATCTCAGTGACACCCTGTCACATTCATAACACATAGGGTGTCATAGGGAAACAGATAATAGAAGTTTTAGGACGTCTTTGATGCAATAAAAAAAGGTGTTTTTTATTCTTTGTGTCTCTGTTGAAGATGTTTTCATCACTTTCTGTTCAAATTAAATGGCAAACAGAGAAGAATACAAAGCAAGTCTAGAGCAGACCAAATGCCTCAAAGAGTGAGTAATGAAGAAGAATTTTTAAAACTCTGTCCAGCTGTGACTCTGGCTATATACACAGACAAAGTCAGTGTGGTCTCAGCTTTCCTGTAAAGATATACTGTAGTCCAAATTTCCTCCACTTCCAGTTCCCGTTGGTTCTTTGATTGGAATTTCTCTGGCTTCACTGGCTATTTTGACAATTTTGGAAAGCAGAAATCGAGTTGTTATTATCATCTAGGATTTTTATTGAGGTTATGTATTTTCAATAAAGGGCGTACATTTTATTCACATAATAAGATAGTTATCCTAAAGAGGAAGCTGAACCAATTAGATAGATAGTTTCCCTAGATTTAGTTAATTCTGATGGTTCAGATCTCCAATCTAAAGCTCATCTTGGAGCAAGTTAGGTACTTCTTCATTCATATAACTTTCTTCTTTGCTCTCATCGTTCAGCACTGTGTAATAAAAACAAAATGTTTTTAGTTTACCAATTGCATCATGGTCACATTTTCCATGATGTCTTTATCGATCATGGAGGCCAGTGATCCAAAGCTGCAATCTGTGGCCACCACATTACTGAAGTCTTTTCGAGCCTCAAAACACCCAACAACCAGATATGTTCAACGTCATCCAAGAAATGATGTGAGCACATGAAAAACTTCTCTATTCAGAAATTAAAAAGAAAACTTGCAACCAAAAATGCCTACAGCTTTGGACGAATCAATTATTTAGAGATGATTAGAAAGCTCTTGTCTGTATAGTGGGAAGCTCCCTGGCTGGAGCAGCATTTTAATATCCAGATCCAATGAAATCTGGGCATTAGTCATGTTTGCTTATTCACTTTTACATTATAGGATCAGTTTGGATTGCCCATATTTCATAAAATTTTATCAATTATAATTTGCATCAGTAGCTGACTTCAGGGTTGTCTTTGGAGGTGATTGTATTTGTGCACTAAAGTTATAGTTGAACACCAGACAAAAAAACTTTTATTGAAATATATTTAAACCACCAAGAGTATTTACAAGTTTTCCTGTACACTGAATGCCTTTGAAAATGCAGATTTTGGTTTACATTACGAGCATACAGCTGTTGATTGAACCCAGAAGCTCCTCACAGGACAGACCACTAGAAGAAATCAATAAATTGGTGGGGTGATTACAAGACCAGCCAACCTGCTCAAAGACAAGTCCACCACTAAAGTGGAGAAGATTTTTCTTGCTTAATTGCTACATTAAGCTTGAAGAATGACTAAATTCACACCAAGATTCAAAAATACACTTGGAATACCCTATTAGCAGATTACCTTTCACAAAAGAATTAACAGGACTTTCTTTTTTAATTAAGGCTTTCTTCTTTAATTTTCACCTGGTATTCCTTTCAGCAAGGGACTTCCTCCCCCTACTAGAGTGACAATATTCCCTTACTGTGTGTCTATGTTGGAAAAACATTGTCCCTCCAGGAAGTGGGCTCATACTGGGTCTAATATGCTAATATCTGCTCATTTGGCTGGACTTCCATTGTGATTCTTTGCACCTTTATCACCCCCCCCCCCCACGTTCACACTGAAGTTAACAGTTAGTACCCACAGTGGCATAATCTCCAAAAAATTATAAATAAATATTTTTAACATATTTACACAGGTACACATTAGACATTTTATTAAACCACTACTTGTGTATAAAAAGGTGATATTAAAAAACACAAGACAATGAAGGTTAAAAGGCATTTTAAATGTATATTTTCAATTATCTATTCTACAATAATATTAATAGATTTATTAGTGCACTGGAGAAAAGGTAAGTACACCTTTAGCCCTTTAAATTTGTATTGCCTCTTTCAGCAGTGAATTTTTGCAAAATTCCATTATGTTTGTGGGTTTCTACCCATTGCAAATCCCCGTACAACATTTTGATTGTATTAAAATCAAGGCTTTACCTCCAGTGACCAGTCCATAATTATCGTTTTCTCCTTTTAGCCGTTCCTTTCTGGATTACTAGGGTGCATTGGATCTTTATTGTATTGTTTAACTTCAACTTTTGGAAAAATTACCTTCCAATATCATCAAGCACACTTTTTTTGTCCCACCATTGGATTTTTCTTGTGTGTGAGAGCAGTGGTCTATTGTGTCTCAAGTTCCAAATGCCGAGCATTGCCTAAAGCTCTCACACAGCATAGAGTTAGAATTACTGATCAGGGCACATCAGACCTCTCCTAATTTTTGGAATGTTCACTTTTGAATTACTTTTTACTTATTACTTTTGACTTACTTTTAAATTTGTGCTACATCCTGAATACATTTTTTTTTTGCATATATTTTATATATTGTAGGCTTCCAAAAAAAGGTTTTCTTGGCAGGCTTCCAAATCTAAAAAATTTTGAAACAGAAATGCCAATTCCTAGGCTTGTGATTTTCCCCAATGCTTTCCCTGTACTTGGTAGTACCCAAAATAAATACACATACAATATATACAAAATATACACACATATTAGGGGTCAATTGGGGGAATGCCACAGCTCCTCTTCACCTCTCCTTTAGGATCTTGGTAGGAGGATACCTAAAGCTAATAGTGCAGCCTTTGCAGTATTCTCCTTCTCTAGGGAGCCTTGATGCTCTGGGCTCATAGAAAATGGGTTTAATGATTACTTGAAACGGGGCATCAATAAAGCCAGTGAATCCCCTGATTACTGAATCACAAACAAGGTGAGTATAGCAGCTGGATTTGGTATTTTACTTACTTTATGTAGGGGATCAGTGTTTTTTATCCAAGCTCGAACTTGGCTTTCATGCCATTCACATTTTTCATCCATGTAATAAAAAGTAAACTCTCCTATTAGTAGCCCATATTTTCTCTGAAAACATCCACAATTGCGTGCTACTTATCTGCCATTAAAATGGATCACACTCTAAAGAATTCCTTGCTCCAGTTATATTCCTGCTCCTTTTCAGACATCAATTAAAAAGCAGCACACAAGGCACGCACCACACTTTGTGCTCCTAGACAGCTGAGCCCAGAGATTTGTAGACAGTAGGTGGAAAGTGCATAGCACTTCAGAGGGTGCGAGCAGAAGCACATCACTGGTAATTCACTTATGGGAATCTCACTGCAAAAAAACAAACAATTTTATTCACTAAAGCTTCCCCTCACACATTGCTATAACGAGGTATCATTTTAATAAAGCAGGAGCTTCTTCTCTGTGCCAGACTCCCACATGGAAATATTTCATGCTTGCTTAAGTACAGCAGGACAGGACCCAGTTGGACAATTCTCAGGTGCATCCATTCGTAAACCGGAGAGCTTAAAAATACATTCTTGACAAAACACTACACTTGGACATTTTCATGCTTTTAGGATAAATATATATTTTTTATTTGCCCTTACGAACATTCCTGCATTTTATTGACACAACTAGTTATTTTATTAGGAATAATTTGTAAGTCACATGGGTTGATATTGGGGTAATTTCTGTACTAAAAAGATGAAATTTACACTAAAAAATACACTTTTAAGAAAGAAATAATGCTTACATGTAAGAAAATCTACAAAAAATCTACATGTACAGTGGAAAGGATGACCAATGCTATTGACTGGTGTTTATTCTTGAATTTAGAAATGGTGCCATGCCTTTAAAAGAACATCTGTACAGTCATTCTTTAAACAATTTTATGTTAGAGCTGGATAATACAAAAAAGAGATTCTGGATAGTGGAATATTCTTGTGCAAAATTCATATTTGATCAATTAATTACAAATTTCATTGTTACAGGCTATTTGGGCCTTGACGTAGAATTCTGACTCGGGCCCCCATTTTTGAAGCTGATTTTTTTCTAGCTATAGATCTGTGGAGTCCAGTGACAATTTTTACAAGGCCCATACCACCAAGAGGAAGACAAGTCTACAAAATATGAAGTAGGTATAAATCCTAACTCAATGGCATTGAGGTTGCTAAAACACTATCCCATATCATGGACAATTGCCATATTTAAAATACTTGTCTTCATCATATGATATTCTCATATCTCCTGCATCCTCCTTCTGCCTTCATGCTCTCCAGTATTTCTCAGAGTGGGTGTCCTATGGGCAACCATAAAGTACCAAGCCTAATATCTCAGAATGCATCCACTTGTAATCCTCAATAAAAGAATAGAGTGTTTCCACCCTATAACTGTAGAGACCAGGAGATTCCTCCAGTCCTTTCTTGCTGCAGTGTGCTATGTCTGAGCTTTGGGACCTGAAAGGTATAGCCCTCGACCGACTCCACCTGTTGATTGATATAGCACTCACTCTGCAATCCGCATCCAGCCTTTCAATCACATCTCAAAATAATTAGTCTTTGGCTCAAACCAAATGCTTATTGCCTGGGATAGCATTCAGTTTCTGTCCTGCTGTGTGTGCATTATTGTTATTTGTCCGAACCTTTGACTGTTTTCTGCTCGGACCAGTATGTATTCCAACCTTGAGATTTGTCTACCCCTAGGATACATTGCCTGGCTTTGTCACTTTTCTGTGTATGACCTCAGTTCTGTTCTCTGACGTGCTCTTGCCTAATAATCTGGATTTTTACTGCTTACTGATCATTTGCCAGTTCTAGTACCCCTTCTGTACTTAAGTTCTGGAGGCAATCAGGAGCTGAAATGGAAAAACCAACCTCCCACAGATAAGCAGGGGCATGTCTGTAGGTGAAGATTATAAAGATAGATTCAGGAGTCATGTCTGGTTAAAGCGGAAACAGTGATTCCTCTGGATGTTTCCTGAATCAGGTCTTGGTATCCTCTGTCCCGGGGCAGAAAAAAGGGCAAGGCCCCCGTTTCTCCCTCTTTTGCCTTCTACCTACGTCACTTGATCTTGCACTGTGCATGCACGAGATCGGGTGATATAGATGCATGCAAGAGATCAGTATTCTTTTTCCTCCCATTGAACAAAACGTTCTTTCTGCACATGCCCGATCCTAGAAGCAGCCACAAGCACTCCCATTCTGTCTTGATGGCACCGCGATCAAGACAGAAGGTAGGGGGCTTTTTTTTTTTTAAAGGATTTTAAATCCTCTTCCTAAAAAAGAAAGTAATTTGTACAATATATGAAAGGGTTGTCCACCCCTTTATGTGAGGTAAACATTTTAGTTTAGGTCCACTTTAAGAATCGGCATTTGATCCAAGGACTTACGGGCACATTGTATTTGGTTGTCCGCATTAAACTTTTTTTAAAAAAAAGACTATTTTGATTGCCAGCTCTGACTAATTGGTAGAAAACTATAAACCTAAAATCTTAACATTTGAGTTTACATTATTTATTTCAATACATGATTTATAATGATTTTTGACTTGCCAATTGTTTGTTGCTGTTTCAGCTGTATTTAATTCAAAGCAGCATTTAATTTCAAGCAGAATCCTTTTATTTTTCCTCCTCTATGTACATTCACTTTGCATCCCGTATGTAATTACTCATTGTCAGAAACTTGAATAAACACTTTTATTTATTTGATTAACAGTTTAAAATTTGTTTCTGGTCAAAATCGTTTGAGCGCATGCTTGATGAATGAGTCAGTGGCTTTTTAATCATCAGAGAGCTAATTACATGGATTTTGATTTATCTTTCTATTAAATTTGTGTTACATGTACTCTACTCTCATGCTGTATTTTACTTGCGCCAGCCAAAGGATTTTAATTAGGTCACCTCCCTAAAATGTCATCTGTAATACCATCCATGATGGTTTTTGCAAATCTCATAAAAAATGGATTTACACTGTTTTGTAATTATTTTTTATCTCACAGACATTGTGTTCCAATTAACAAACATCTCCCTTTGTTAACTGTGTTTGTTTTATCTTTCAGATTTTATACTTGTTATTAACAAAAAAAAACCTCAGAGTAGTGGTGTGAGGTTAATAAGAATGTGGTTTGTTTGTACATTATTTCATGCTACAGGTATAACTAATATTAAAAAAAAAATAAATAAGACAAAAAAACAAAACTAAAATGACAAAAATAATATTATTAACAACCCAAGTATACCTACAAGAATAAAAAATAGATATATAAATCAAATTAAATTACAAAATATTATTATTAAGTAGTTATTTTTTGTAAAATTGGGAGAGATTTTCATAAATTATTTTTTTAAATTTCTTTATAAAAATTATGGAAAAGCTTTTTGTGCTTTTTATTTGGAAATTTGTGTATTAAAGGCATGTGCTGGTGTTCACTCATTGTTAATGGCACCCCAGATGCACCTTATCAATGGACTGCAGCTTTTGACAATGCAGCACCATATAGCTGGATCTTGTCATGTGGTGCAATTTAAAATTTGTAACATGCACTTTGCATAATGTGCCCATTCAGAAGTTCAGGAGCCCATTCAAATTTAAATATTGGGTTACTAAACACAGCTCATGGCAACACACAGCAATTCATATGTTTTATTAAAATGAACCACATAACTATAGTGGGAACGATAGTTAATTTGTAGTAATTTGACGGTGGTAATTTTTTGGAATTATAAATGATGATTTAGATCAGAGTTTCTCAACTAAGAATCTCTGGAACTCTGGGTTCCTCCATAGGTTGCTGGGGTTTCTTGAGCAATGAGCAGTCTGTGCCTCCCAGGTCAGTTTAGCTGACACCAATGATCTTTGGTGACATTCTTTCCAATGGCCAGCAATGCAAGAATCATTCTTCCTTCTGACCGCCATGCCAATGTACTGTAAGTGGTGGATTTAGTAATTATAGAAAGGTTCCCAGGACCTAAAAGTTATTTCCAGGGTTCCCCCATGTTAAAACATTTGAGAAAGTCCAATTTAAACACAGGGGTTATAGCATTAGATTAGATATAAAGTTTATATAAACCCAATCACCAAAGACATCAATTGTCCAAGTTAATGAAATTTCAAAAATTGAATTTTAATATTTATAAATGTACAGATTTCCTTAAAATAATACCCTGTGATCCAGCCATAAAGATCCTTGTTCAGGCACTTTCTTTTCAAAGGGTGACAACATTCTGTACCCGTATCCCAGTTATCTATCTATGTTGTCAACTTGTCCCACAATGGAGACTACATTTGTTCATTTCAACACACGTAACACAATATGGCCTTTACTTTGGTCCCACCCAATTATCTACCTTTTCATTTGGTCCTGCAGGGCCAAGTAAGAGTTATTTAAGAACTCCATCGCCCTAGCAGTATAGATTCACCTTTCCTTGGGCACAACTGGGGAAAATGGCCTTTTGTAAGCTCTATCTCAGTTTATCAGAGCTTATTTATTGTTATAGACTCCATCCCTGTCCCAATCTAGCCCACTTAGCCAGTGCAAAGAATAAGTACCCAGTTCAATAGGCAAAACACAGGGTCTTGGTTTGCTTAGAACATTTCCTGATATATAGGTGACCAGTATCGATATTCACTATTTTAACAAGACAAAGCCCTGAAATACCGTCACTTGTCACAGCTTTGACTTTTCACACTGACTTAATATACACCATACCTTCTCCTTTATAATAACGGGTAATTTAGCCCTGATTTGCCAGGAACATTCCACCACTGAGATGAAAATAGCAGCATCAGGGTATTTATGAGGATGCTTGATTGAAAACATGTGTTTTATGGAAATAGACTTTTGAAAGAGAACGTTGACCTTCAATGGAATGAATCCAGAACAGATGTGTGAGGTCATCAGATAACTTTTCTAAAAAGCTAATTAAAATTGAGAGGTTCAAAAGGTCCTCTTCACTTGCCTGCTCATCAAGATGTCTCTGTGTAATGACACGAATGATGAGCTCAAGTGGATGCTCTGACCAGTAATTAAAACTTAAGTGTTCAGGAGCTGAAAATGTTTGCCATACGTTCTACAATGCAATTCTGCAATACATTGTATTTTTATAACACTAATAATAGAAACAGCAACAAATAATTTACCAATTCAATCACATCAGTCAACTGACTTTACAAAAAGTGCAAATGTTTCTATTGGGTATTAGATGCTAAGGATTAGGTTTATTATCATATTTGCATGTCTGATTGGTCCATTCCATATGATATACCCATGAGCAAAATAAACTTTCATAGGATTGATCATCTTTCAGGATTTGTGCAAAAATGTGTGCACATGTTTTAAGAATTTAACAACAACACTTTGCACAGAATAGAGTTATAGGGGGTGAATTTCTAAAGGCCTGATTGTTAAAGCTCCTAAAGGCTGGAGAAAATAGACTACCAAGGGAGAACCTGAGTGATAACTGGAAAAGATTTCTTAGAAAACGTTTGCTATTAGTTGACAAATGTTTTCAGTCCTGGACCAGATCTATTCCAGGTTTGCTGAATTATTCAGGTTCTCCCTTAGTAGTCTACATATACTCAATGATGCATTTTTTCAGGGCTGATGGAGCATTGCCATCCTCTTAAACAGTATTTCTGAACCAGGCTTCCCTGGTCGGTAGAAATTCCTTGAGGAATAAGTGGTTTGGATCAATCTGGTCAGTTTAATTGACACCAATGATCTTTTTGGCTATCTAGAAGGGTTACATTCTTTCCAATAACCAACAATATAGGAGGCATTCTTCCTACTAACCACTGCATAATGTATTGTGGGCTGTGGATATAGTAATTATATAGTATATTATAGTATAGTTTCCAGGGTTCCCCCATGTTAAAAAGGTAAAAAAAAGGGCAAAATACAACAAAGACATTCATGGGATGATCTCCTGTTAATATTGTAACACAAGCTATATATGTAAAAAAAATAATGAATAAGATCACTTTATAACAAAATATTTTTAAACAAATAAAAAAAAAGTGTAGAGAATACTGTGGCATTGGCAGTGACTAACTGGAAGAAAACATTGAAACCGTAGAAGAATTCACATTATCACTCCAGACGAGCTCTCAAAGAAGGCTAAAAGTAGGGCAGACATGTAGGAGGAAGATCAGCTATGTGAAAGAGGAAGCTAACTTTTCTCCGTCTCCTCTTTGTGACATCCATGTTAAGAGCAAAGTTGGTACAGAGTGTTTATACTGATCAGCTTATTGAATGCTACAATCTGTAAAAAAAAAATGTATAGAATTCCTGGCGTTCTCAACATAAATGTGCAGCGGTTTTCTTTAGAAAATGACTTTGGGAATTGTTTTTGTGAAGGTAATAAAATAAAGTAAGATCACATTTGATACTAAGCTTAAATAAGAACTCTAATTATCAGTTTAGAGCTGAAGGGTGCAATAGAGGAAGACAAATAAAAAATCTCTGGAGATGATCTCTGGGTCAGTGATGTCATTTTAGAGTGTAGGTGGGTCCGCTAATATCCCGCTAATGGAAGAAAACTGGTAAATGATGCTGTAAATGTATCTTTACTACATGAAATATCTATTATCTGTTCCCTCTCTCTCACTCTTTATATAGATATATATTTATATATTTATAATTTAATCACTCATTTACTTACATTCATTTCTCTATCTGTCTATCTATCTATCTATCTATCTATCTATCTATCTATCTATCTATCTATCTACCTATCTATCTTTGTATTGCAGCAACAAACAACCTACTACATAACAGCGTATAGAAAGTCTGCAGCAAGTAAGAGTTTAACTTATGTCAGTCTGGACTCATTTTCTTGAGATTTAGTAAAACCTCAGACAGCATTGAACAGTCTGCCTGCTATTAAAGTGCAGTAGGTCTACGCAGGATGAAGCTACAATTACTCATTCATCACCATCTACAGAAGCACAGAGCGGGTACAAGGCGTGCACCACATTGAAGCACTATGAAATGGTCGTTCTTGATAACTCTAATAAGATGGCGCTGAGGTTACTTGGGCCGTTCCGACCGCCTCTAAATCTTTATTTGCTATGGCGAGTTCACCAAATTTCCCGCACAGATGTTGCATTCAGTTTTATTTACTTTACTTCTTGTATTGTCAGGGGAGGTATCCAATTTTTTTCTATTTTTAAGGTTTCAAAAGCAAATACATATAATTCTAACAAGCAGTATTCATTAGTCATTAACTAATGTAGTTTAAAAATGATTTCCCAGCAACATTGATTTTAGGATTTAAAGTGCACCTGTTGTACCCCGTTATTACATATTATTGTCATTCATTCGTATATAGTTTGAATGTTTTTAAGGTTTTTTATATATTACATTTTAATGCAAATTTTAATATTTGGAGTCATCCAAGATAAATGCGCAGCCAGTAGAATCTGGATCTGAATAGCTGTGACTATTTGTGCAGGGAATCTTCACAGAAGATAATGGTGTTCAATGACTAAAGCTACATACACACATCAGATGACAGATTATTCATCATGGGGAAAAATCTGACATGTGTACAGCAAGCCCCCAACGTACACATTGGGAACCTGAAATGATAATTAATCATTGTTTACTCCTATGGAGTCGACACAGAGGGCCCAACTTTTGGGCCTCATTTTAGATATACTTGTGGGGCCCCCTCTTTCATGTCCAAAAAGCATAACATTACAAGATTCAAGTTCTTTTGATCAAGGCCCAGTACAGAAGTACCCTTTGTTCCACCCCAATGGCACCCTGGTCTAGATATTAGTGTTCAAACCATTCTTTATTGTGTATTAATGCTAATTGGCTAAAACAATTTTTGTTTTTTGAACCATTAAAATCCTGATCATTTTAAAAACATATTAAATAAAATACCTTCTAAACATAAACTGAAAAAAATCCCAAGCCATTATAATTTTTCTTTACATATATTCATAAAAAAGTATCTGCTCCGCATTTCCTGTATTAGTTTAGCTTTACCTCCATAAACATTTCTGCAGAAAAATAACTACCCATATGCCCTGACCCCTGAATGTACTACATTAAATATCCATAGCAGCTTCCATGAGATGTTCAGGTATATCAGATGGGATGTCATATGGAATGGCTTTCCATTATGTATGTTGATGAAATAACACAAAAATTGAAATGGGAGCATCTAAGGGTAACCTCATTTTTTCCTGACCTCCATTTCAGTTCATACTCCAATATCCACCCCTCCTTACACACACACAATCTTTCAATCTTCCCTGATGATACATTTTCTTTTCAATGAATTCTATGATTTTTGTGTTTCTGTATAGTGACAGTACATCATATAAAGCAAATATTATGATAAGGTCCATCGATCTTACGAAGCTGGTGGCTCTTGGTGGACAAAGTGTGGGAGATGTATATGAGTTGATAGGGGGAGATTTTTAAAGTGTATGGGAAAATAAACCAGAATTTAGATAGAAACTTATTTCCAAATTAATATTGTTATTATTATTATTATTATTATTATTATTAATAATAAAAATATTATTAATATTAATAAATAGTATTTATATAGCGCAAACATATTACACAGCGTTGAACATTAAATAGGGGTTGCAAATAGCAGACAGATACAAATGGTGGCACAGGAGGAGGAAAGGACCCTGCCCAGAAGGGCTTACAATCTAAGAGGTGGGGTAAATAGCACACAATAGGAGGGGAATATGGAATGGTAGGTGAGTAGTGAGGATTTTAAGAAAAAGGAGGGAGACAGAAAAAATTAAAAAAAAAGGCAAGTTTGAAAGAATGGGTTTTCAGTGCCTGGTAACTGAGGAGAAAGTAGGACCAAACCAAATTGTATGATTAAGACCATTCCAGAGAGTTGGGGTACTGAAGAGAACGGCTAGCGGTGTATTTTTCTATCACGTCAGAAAGATAAATGGGGCAAATACTGTGGAAGGATATGTATAAAATATACAGGTAAAATATAGAATTTTTAAATCACAAAAATTAGTTTGCAGTCAGATAGACATTGTACTAACAACCATCATTTTTATATACAAGCAGCCAGGTCCTACTTTACTGTATCACATTTCTCATATCCACATGCAATTTTCTAAAACAACAATATGGGACTTTTTATGTACAATAACTAAAAAATAAAACAGGCTGAGACACAGTGGTTTTAGTATTTTGGCTTATTTGAGTTGAATCTGATCTAGGTCCTGGATGCTTCCACTATAAGGCACTGATGGTCCTACAAACTGTGAGCAAGGCTGGATAAAGATGAATATACATAGATAAATTTATAGACACAAAAATGGTGTTTCTTCTGACAAAGCGAGTTATGCAAAACGCGTATAAGAACACATCACATATTGATTATAATAAATATACTAGGAGGGTCCCATATATAACTGTATTTCTTGTTTTATTTCTAAATATTGTTTAATTAGGTTGTACATTTTAGTTATTGTACACAAAAAGTCCCATATTGTTGTTTTTGAAAAAATATGTAATAAGAGAGCTAGAATGTGTTGTTTCAGGTGGCTCTATTCTGTGCTGCTTGTCCTGGGGCAGACCAAACCAGGGAATCCCACCCCACACAACCACCACCCATTCCCACACACCACCCCAAATCCCAGAGTACACAGGGTTATGGGATACCTCTTCTTTCTCAATTGACAGTGGTTAAGCTTAAAGTTTGGCTGCTTAAGCCAGACCACTTCATCGAATGAGGAAAATGGGTAGTATGAGTGGGGGTAACAAATAACATTTTCTTTAAACCAAATGAAAAAAATGGCGGCTGTTCAAAGATGATATCATCAAAAATTACAACATTACAAAAATTACAAAAATTACAACATTATTGTTCCTGGCATGAACATACAAGAATCCCTTCTGTAACCCCCCTGGTCCTTTTCATTGGGTGCTTGAGAGACACAACTGGGAACAACATGCTTGGTTGAAGGTGTGGAAAGGTATGAACCCTTCCTGAAATCTAAGAATCTCTCTATAGGGATGTGGCTATCTGTATCTTTTAACTCTAGTTTTTCATTTTGGAAAATGACTTCATTCATAGGTGATGGGTTGTACCTTTTAGGCTGTCTCTGCTGTTGTATGTAAATAGTTTGAGTTTCTTTAACATTTAAGGTTTATGTGGTTATAAGACTTTGTAAACAGCCTGTATGTATTGTGTACATATGTTAATATACACGTGAATGGGCTTTTAACTTTATCGTTTAAATTTATAACTAAATATTAATCTCTGGAAAGCTCAAAAGTAATCTTGATACCATCAACCCTTTTTTAGAACAATAATGTTCTGTTTATACATGGATCGGTAAATTTTCTGTTTTATCAATACATTAAAGTGAAATTCTAAGAACAAAATCCATGTAAATCCATCTGGAGCCCCATTTTTCAAAAGCAAATCATGAAAAAACTTACTTTCATGAAGAGCCATTTAGTTAGCAAAGTGAACCATCCCACTGCAAGGGCTTTATCACTTAACTTATTACTGCGGTAATAATGTATTTTCAAGAATACCAATCACATGCAAGGAAAACTAACAAAATTGATTTTTGCTTGCACATATAGTAGTTGAATTTAGCAGAGCTTTACCACATTTACTAAGGTAAGAGAGCAGATTCCAAGTCCCCTGCCAAGACTGCAAAATTAATATTAGCAAGGATTTTAACCAATCCAGAGTTGAACATGCAGTCACTTGCCGGCCCTCTATTGATTCCTTTTTGCTGATGTAATCATTGCTATGTCATTTTCTCCATTAAAAAACGACCCCACTAATGGAGAGCCAATGGGAAATGTACACGTCACACAAGCGCATGGCACTAAGAGAAAGACCCTGTATTAGAAAATGGAGAAAGAAAGAAGAAAAGGTAACATGAGTGCTACTTTA
>NC_092862.1:7163484-7169997 GCF_032062135.1 Pyxicephalus adspersus | reverse complement strand
TCGTACACAACAATCAATGACTATATTCAAATATTCGTCATAAGGAAGTAATACTTGTAAACATACCTACTGTTTGTTGGTCCAAACAGACCTTCCTAAGAGATTCCAAACATTCCTCATAAATTCATTATTCTCCCGGTGAGTGACCCCGATGCACTGCCCTTGTACTAAATTTATGAGGAATTTGTTGGAGTCTCTGACTTTGAGATGGGGTTTCACCTTTTAATGATGTAACCTATTGGGTTTTTATATGTTTTATATTAATGAAGTTTAAAATATTAATAAAGTTAAAGAGTTTGTTAAAGAGTTTCCAAAAAAAATACATTTGTTTGGTTGATATAATTGAAAAGGCTACGCCATAAAATGTTTGCCTTAGTAAATTTCTTCCGACAACCCTAGAATCTTGACGATGTAGATTACCCATCCAGTACTAGGTAACAAGTAGTGCGGATTTTCTAAATTGGATCAGATAGCACGTCAGACACTGTCAATAGCCCGTCTTGTACCATGTTGATGAAATAATACACAAAGTGAACTTGGTAGCATTTAGGGATGACCTTTTTCTTTGCTGAGCTTCATCTCTATTTGTTCTGCTTCCACCTGTCCAATGTTCCATCTTCTTTCCCTCGAATCTCCGAGGTTTCTTTTTTAGGTTTCTCGGTTTGGTGACAGTTCATCCTATAAAATGTATACTGCGTAGAGGTCCATTCATCATGCAGCTCAACAGAGTCTGACTAGTGAGTCATGTCTTCTCCGTCTGATAGCAGGTAGAGGGATGTTTGTCACAGTCTTATTTATCTGCCAAATCTCTGTGCTGATTTGTTCTCACAGGTCACTGGCAAGGGTCACTCCTTCACCTAAAGAAACACATTTTCTCTGGAATAATAATGATATTGTTAACTATCAATCATCTTGCCGCTTGCTATTCTCTCCACTTCAATTTCTCATGTATAGCCAAAGTCAGGCATCTGTTATTTGGGTAATTTAACAAAAATATTACAGTGTTCCGTGCTACGGTGATGGATATGTGCACAGAAAGCTCACCACGACAAATTGATTTTTCTCGGTTTTACAACATATGATGACATATAATAAGACATTTAAAGGTTATGTCTGTCTTTGAATATTTAATAGGATGCTAACATCTATTTTACCATTGAGAAGGTGGCCTTTCTTTTTTCGGTATTATCTCACCCACAATAGATATATATAATTCATGACTGTCCCTTGACTAATATTAACTTTTTTGAAACTGTAACCTTAAAGTTTTCTTATATATTTCTCCAGATATCTTTAGGTTGGTCACGTGATCCACCAGGTCTTCTGATCTACTCTGGTGGTGGCTTGTCTTCAATCATACAGAGCACAGCACTAAACTGATGACATTAGCACTATTCTCTCACTTTTCTTGAAGTTGGGTCCTAAATAAACCAGAAGAGAACACATTTGCAGCCTTTATCATGTAAACTGTACTAGTATAATCATGTGTAATCATGTACTATACCGAAGATGCTCATGATAGAAAGAAAGCAGGTGATTCCGTCCAAGCTGAAGGAACTCTGGAGCATAGGAGAGAGAAACTTTGATATTAAAAATATTAATATTATTGGGTAAAGTTGGTTGAAATTTTCATGAGAGTTTTTATTTACCATTGCTCGACTTACCATCCAAGAGGTGGATGTTTGGACTCTGTTAGATAGTTCAGGTCCAGCTAAACATCAAACGATTCTTAGTTTGACTCAGTAATAAGATAAAATGGTGATTCCGTCTCTAAGATTCAACTTGAATAGTGGTTGGCAGCTTAGTTGTGGTTTCAGTATAATGTTACAGTTAACTGCAAGTCTGAAATGACCCAAAAATGTAACTGACATTTTATTTAGTAACATAAATCCGACAACATTAAACATAGTTAAAACCACATATCCTGCAACATCTTTTTCCAAAAATTATATATTGCTGTATTACTTTTACTTACTGGTTGTTAATGCAATTATTATACTACGATATAATATATAGCACTATTAGTGGTGAATTGAGGTGTAAAATAATATTAATTATATTTTATACATTATTAATATTTATACATATTAATCAAAAGATGAAACTTATGATCTAGCCAACAAATAGGAAAGTAGAAATAAAAAGTATTTGTATTGCTATTAAAGATGGGTTCGGGAAGTGGATTTGTTGGGGCAGAAAATAAATTTATTCAAAATTGCAAAGGCACTATACAAGGTTTGTGTAAAATCAATTCATTGAACATCTTGAAACGTAAATCTCAAATGCCGATGCATTTCACCATTCCGGATTCTTTGGGGAATAGCAGGATACATAACCAACACTGTGCTGATTTATTCATATATCTTACACAGTGTCGTCTCACTATCCTCCGAAGAAGCTGAATGGCAAAACGCATCAGGATTTGAGATATCTGTTCTATGATGAGGAATGAATTGATTTTACACAAACCTTGTATAGTGCCTTTGCAACTTTGAATAAGTTTCTTTTCTCCCCTTATTAAACCTTTAGCAATTTAATATTAATAATAATTAATAATAATTATTATTAATATTATTATTTTAATAATAGCATTCATTTTAAGTAAGTGCTATCTCTACTATAACAGTTGAACCTTGTATAGAGCTTATGTAACATTGAATAATTGTTATTTTGCAACAAAAAACAAAAAGATTAGTAGAGAAATGTATTAATATTCCGTAAACCATTGACTTTGTTCTTAGACCCCCGCCCTTGCCAATCAAAAGTTTTTTGTTTATGACATGCAAATGATGACTTTTCAAAAGCTTTGTCTTTTTATCCATTGCTAACCACTCCTCGTGACTGTTGATGTATACAGGGAGCAATGACACGTGACTTTCATCAGACTGACCACAGATTGGCAAAGCAGAAGCTTGTTTGATGACTGGCTTTCCATTTTGACTCTAAAGATCATATCAGTTTTACCATTACTGAACCAAAAAAAACTATAATTCATATATTAATTTAATATCATTAGTAAATTATTTTCATATGCTTTTTTAATTTTGATTTTATTCTTTTCAACAATAGTATAAGAGTTACTTACTGCAAAGGTAACTGCAGCTCAACAATGGAAGTCAAAGGCTTTAATCGTGCAACCATTGGTTCTCCAACAAACAAGTCTTGCTGAAAGATTCATTTAGGTTAAGTGCATTTTTTCTCAGTCAAAGTAACAACAATATCTATGGCAACTATCAGAATGTTTAGCACAATATTGCACTGCTGGTGCCAAGGCATTTCTGGCAGCAACAGAAGGCAGAGCTCTTTAGAGGTGATCTAAGCATCTGTTGCAAAATTCTCCATTCAAGCATTCCATCAGAAAAAAGAGAGATCGCTTGCCAACAATTCCGTCTTGATTTTTTTGGCTTAACAAAATGTTTTATAAAGTGTCTCAGAGGGGACAGCATCATCCCTTTTATATTAATGCTTGAAAATCAACGAAATAACATCTAAAATGTTAACACACTCTTTTTTTGACAACAGTTCTTTTTTGGAAGAGCAGTTCATTAAACAAAAAAATTAAATATTGAAGTAATATATGAAATATTATTGAACATGTTATATTAGTGTAAGGTGCTGGTCCAGCTACTGTGAAGCCCCCAATCTAACTCCACTCTTTGCCTATAGCCAAGCCCCTGCTCAACCCTAACCCACATCTCAGAACCCAGTTGCCCCCAAGACTTATGTGTTGAAGGGTTAACATCTGGCGAACAAGGACTTGCAGAGGACCAAGAGCCCACATACTTAGAAAAAGATGGAAGGTGAAAAATGGTAATCACAACAGAGACAGGTCAGAGCCAAAGGTCATACACAAGAGAGCAAGCTAGATGGGGTATCTAAGGATGGGGAGGGTCAGGCAAAGGTTTCTTAAGGTAGCAGACGGGAGAGATCAGACAGGACAAGGTCATCAATGAACATACAATAAACAAACACAGCCTTTGCAGCTACAAACTAAGACCAGATGGACTGGGTAGGTGCAGCTTTATTTGGCCACTCACCAAATGAGGGAGAACCTGGGGCATTTGGGTCATAACTGAATATCCCAGGCGTAACAATTAATTATACCATTTGCATTTGAAACTTGTAGTGAAGTTGCATGAGAATGGGGAGCAGGTAGGTAGATACATATACGTAGACACATGTTTTTGTACTCTTTCATCCACAACCTTGTGTTTGGTACTCAGTAATGACAGGTCACCAGATGGAAGCATGGAGGTATCTAAAATGGCAGAAGAACCAGCCAATAGTATTTCAATATAAAGTTCCCTGCAATGCCCTAAGGCTCCATCTGTGTTGTTTCAAATACAAACAGAAGCATTTACATACAAAAATACCATTGATAAAAGTTAAGTGTAGGATATATGGGCAAGAATTTGTGGACATCTGTCTATCATACCTAAATGAGCTTGTTGGCATCCCATTGCATCGACCAGTGGTCGCCAACCTTCTTGGTTCCGCGGACCACTAAAATCACCTCCCCCATAGTAATGTCACCGTGGCATTGCCCTGCTCACTCTCCCATAGCAGATCTAAGCCTACGATGGGTGAGTGGGCGGGTTAGGTACAGACCACTAATGTCCACCTACTTCCCTGCGCCTGGGACTTGTACGGGGACGTGTTCCGCGGCTCTGGCCGGTGCATTCCCCCACCGGGGCCCTTCTCCTTACCCCGTTCGAGGGTGCACTGCTCAGAGCCGTGGACCTCCAAAATTTTCTGGTGGTCAGTGGACCACTGGTTGCCGTCTGCTGGCATAGACAACATTGCCATAAGCATAGTCAAGCTGGAACAGAAAAGGGCCCTACCTCAAGCACAGGTTTGGAAGTACACAGTTATCTAAAATATCTTAGAATAGACAACACCTGAATGTGTTCACTTACTTTTGGCCATATAACATAGATCTTTATTCTGGATAAAACAACATTTTCCAAATCATAGTAACATAAGACAATTGCCATGTTTTTTCTATATTGTTTTTACCTCCTTTTTTTTTTGTTGCATTATGGTTTTGCTGATGCACTCCACTTATGTGAAGACACTTCACACGTGCCTAATGCAGGTTTCTTGACAATGACAATTGTAGATCATGCCTGTGCCTAAACATTGCTTATAATCTCCGCTGGGAGCAATTGTGGCAAGGTGACAGGCAGGAGCAAAAATGAAAAACAGGGCAGAGGGTGAAAAAGTTGTTGCTGCTAACTAGATATCGGCTAGCTTATAAACAGTCATGCACCGATTGTTATTTTCTTTCTTTGGAGAATTGTTTTAGAGAAATACACTTTGTAGGGAAGAAAATTAATAAAAAACAGAACAGGATATAAAGTGAACGTGTTATAATTGTGTGTACATTGCTAATATAGTCAGCACTAATAAATACAGTTTAATTATACATTTTATTTAATTGCCTACATTAAAATATATTTGTGTGTGTGTGTGTGTGAGAGAGAAAATATGCAACTTCTTTTGTGTAATATATTGATGAAAGCATATGTGAAAAAAGTGTAAGCGTGTAAGCTTGTATTTATTTCTATTTTATTTATTTTTTTGGAAAGATTTGCATTTTCTTTGTATTTTAATAATTTTATTGATTTTCAAAGAGTTTTGGAACAAGTATAAGGGAAAAATGGGGGAGTCACAAAATAAAAAAGTTTTAAACAAACAAAGAGGTAACTTTTACATTTTCCAACATGTTACATCGGGAAGTTCATGTTAATGCAATAAAACTTTCAAGTATGTATAGAGTAGCATCAGTAAAACAATGTGTTTTATATTTGTCATTCATTTTATTTTAAAGGCGTACCAAAAGTACTGGTTTCATTAATTGTTATGACACTTATTGTTAGTATAGAACAACTCTGTCCACACAAACAAACAAATATGAACCAGAGTAAGGTTCAACTCAAAACAAACCATGTGACTAGAATAAGATGGGGCAGGGGAATGGGAATGGCGAAGAGAGGGTTGGGAAGGGGAAGGAAGTAAGATCTAAGGTGAAAGGTAAGAGATCCAAGGGTCTTGTGTTTTGTGAAAAACTGTCATGTTATCTTTATATAAACAAGTTAATTTATCTTTTGTCATTATGCAGTTCAATTTATTTTTAGTAAATTATTTTTAGTATAGTTATAAAACTAGAGGTATCTTGGAGGCATTCCAGTAGTAAGCTATTGTTATGCGGGCTGCTAAAAGAATATTTGCAATCAAGCGAGCGTTCAGTTTTGGAAATGTCATCTAATCTGGAAAATAACCCCGTTTCCAACCAGTAACTTAGTCTAAGTGACTGAGTAAAGGGGATTGGAGATTCTGATCCAGAATCTTTGAACGCGCGGGTATCACCACCATAGTGTTCTAATTCTGTCCGTATTTTCATGCAAAAAGCATTACTTTTTTGCATGGAAAATTATTTTACATTGTAGGCTTATAATTCTTAGGCATAACTCACTGAAATATGTCCAATATTTGATAAATGTAATAATAAAC
>NC_092862.1:7158993-7163318 GCF_032062135.1 Pyxicephalus adspersus | reverse complement strand
ACAGTTATATTACAATACAGTTATTTTGTATTGAATCAAATACAAAATTATTTAAATTTCCTGATTCAAATAATGCACGCACCTACGTCACCAGGAAACCCCAGAGAACGTCTCTGCACACACAGGGAGAAGGAGGACGCCACATGAGGACCTGCAGGGAGGAGAAGGACGCAGGGGGATGCAAAAGAAACAAGGTAAGTGGGTTTTTTTATTGTTTTTTAGCAACCCAGAGCCACACTCGGGAATACTGCTTGGGGTGTTAAAATAATGTTCCTATCTGTCCTTAGCCCGTATAACAAGATGGAGAAATGCTTACATTTAATTTATGGAGTCTGACAGCTACCAGATACAAGAGAGAGATGAGCCACTCCAGGACATTCCACATTACCCCAGGGTCAAACTTCCACTGGTACATGTAAAAAAGTTTTTTCAAAGGATCAAACAAGGCCAAATATACAGGTGGAATTCTTCCTTTTGCTTTTTCCTTTTGATTCTTAAAAAGAATGTATCTGCAAAAATCTATACATCTCTGAAGGTGGAAAAAAGTACCTTTTATGTACTGTTGCAGTGCTCATCATTTCTCCAGTGCGGTAAATCCCTTTATCAAGCCACCATTTAAAATGTAATTTGTCCCAACAAGAAGGGAATTCTGGGTTATCCCAAAGTGGCGTAAGGGGTGAATGCTGAGAACATAAATTGCAATTGGTTTTCTGGCCGTCCCAAGTTGCCAAGGAGTAGGATAATGCAGGATACAGAATCACAGGATTTATTTAAAATGAGAGACTGATAATAAAAAATGCTATCAAAAAGATATAGGCATCCAGGTAGGATTAGCATTTCTGAAGCGTGAAATTAAAAAAATGAAAAATAAAAAACATTTATTAGTTCCGTAAATATTGCATAGCTTATGGAACTTCATGGACCTTTTTATATTTGACTTGACTCGCCTTCCCTTTTTTCTTTAGAAAAACCATAGTACTTTGGGGATTCTTTGGTATGTATCTAAAATGAACTATAGCTAATACACAAACATAAATATTTTATCTGTTTTATATTCATAGCGTAGACTCCCTAATATCTGGAACTCAAGCAACTGCCAGTTACTTGACTAAAATATCCATCTCCTTTTTTCAGAAAGCCTATAGTACATTGGGCATCATTTGTTATGTACTTAAGGTGAACTACAGGTAATAAGAGTGTGTTTAGCTTTCCATAAAGGTGGTATTCTAACCACCGCTGTAGGGGGACAGATTTATAATAGCCACCAATTTAACTGGAATTTTTCCCACTGATCTCCAACAAATTGGTTTCAGCAGAGGTTCCTTGAGACCTTAAATATATGCTAACTTTTGGCTGTCAGTTTGAAAGCCAGGAATTGCCAGCAAATACAAAAGGTAGAGTGGCAGTAGAAGTACTTGATGTTATAGCGTCATCCATTCCTAGGATTTTGGTTCCATGCTCATGGTGGCTCCCAAACACCAATACATCAAAACTAATGGGCCCTTTCTTTCAGCTCACATCTATTTTATTTCTTAGTGCACCTTGTACCCTAGGGAGGAGGACACAGATGCACCTTTACTTGGATGGGATCTGAAACCGTGCCATATACATTAAACATCATTGTACTAAGTACTGCTATTGGATGTCATCTTTGTGTTAAGTTCATCCTATGAGTTCCCATCATAGCAAAGTATTCTCTTTCCCTTTAATAAACCAGATCTCCTATTTGTATTATTGTTCAGTATTCAGCTATTCAACACAATTTAAAAGTACATTTGTCCTTTGAAATCCATAATTTCCCTTTAATACCAATGCTGAAAATCCATTGATTGCCGCGCTGCCCTTTGTCTCGCTTTCCATGCAAAGTTAAAACATCCAGTGTCGAACTTTGAAATGGTAAAGATGTCTGTACAGCCTCGGGGATTTTTCAGCTACTTTGTTTCTGCTGCGAATTTCACATTACACTAAGAAATGACATTTTACAATCTGGCTTTTATGTCATAAAGAGTATAAAAAGATTATTTTGCTGATTAAACATGAGAGCTGAAAGCATGAAGCCACTTTTCTTTGTGTGCAAAGAAGAAGCCATTATGCTTTCGCAGAGCACATGTCTTCATGGAGGCACCAACTTTTGTGAAGGTCACATTTACATAACAGTTTTGGTCTGCTTGTTCATCCATTAAAGGGAATATTTCTTTTGTGTTGGATCTACAGTTGCGGGCGCACAAGAAAACCTTCCACCTCTTACCAAAATATTATCCTGACAGATTTATGCTCTCTCTTAAAAAGTGAATTGCTATTTATTTCTCAGCCGGCACTGAGGAACCACCAGGGGACACCATCTTCTTTCTTCTGGCTTCTGCCAAGTCACCCAATCTCACACTGCGCAGTAGCAAGATCGAGGATATGCAGGAGTAGCAGCCCAAAACCACCCGGGAAATAACAGCTGGGAGCCACCTGAAGCCACCCTAGGAGGCTGCAGGCTTCCCATTCAGTATTTACTGCCACAGCAGTAAGGACAGAAGGGGTGGGGCCTTCCCTACTTTAAAAAAAAAACTAACACTTTTTTTGCTTTATAAAAAATTGTTATCTAGAAAAATATATTATTAGGTCCACTTTAAAGTTGCCTTTAATCCATTTACAAGATCCAATATAATTGCCTTGTTTGTTTTTTTTTTATTTTTTTATTGGTTACCATTTTTTACATGGTTAGGTAGCTATTTGTAAAGTACAACTATAAATGACAAAAAAAGCTCACTCAAAACTAAAGAGAAGGTTTAAAATTAGCACACTGAAGATAAAAAAACAAAAAGGAGGATTGTGTGGCCATCATATTCAATGGTGGGTACCTTATGGTATATAAATTGATGCTTTAGAGTTCAAATGTTAGAGAATTTATAAATAAAAGGAGGATTGTGTGGCCATCATATTCAATGGTGGGTACCTTATGGTATATAAATTGATGCTTTAGAGTTCAAATGTTAGAGAATTTATAAATATTGCAAAGAAATTACAAAGGAGTCTTTATGACCAATAGTATTTTACCTGCTATTTCAAGCAAATAAAACAAAAACATCTATTTTGCATATTACATATTAACTTACTCAAAATGGCATTAGAAAATTGATTTTGGTTTATACATGGGTCACACCAGTAGACGGAGCTGTATCCTTATGTAAAGTGTGCAATAATCTCTTGCCACCAGTGATACAAAATATGAGTTTGTTACAATCTTTACATAAAAACACAGCACCATCTACTGGTGGGTAACAATAATGCACAAAGTATAATTTAGGAGGAAATGGCCCATCATACCCAACTCAAAAGTACCAACTACCTTAATCTATAAATAAAAACCACCTGAGTCCCTGCGATTTGAACCTTTCCCCTTTTTTAAATAAATATTTTAAAAATAACACAAAATGGATATGTTTATTTATGTTAACTCTATTAATATTAATTATTATTACTACACAGTATTCATATAGCGCTGACATATTACACAGTGTTGTACAATGTCTAGAGTCATTTCACTAGCTGTACCTCAAAGAAGCTCACAATCTGATGTCCCTATTTCAGTCATATGTCTATAATACAGTCTAAGGTAAATTGTAGGGGGAAGCCAATTAACCTAACTGCGTGTTTTTGGAATGTGGGAGGAAAGCAGAGTGCCCAGAGGAAACCCACACAAACACAGGGAGAACCTGCAAACTCCATTGACATTTCTATTGATTAATGTTTAGTGATGGCTGCATTTTGTGTCCTAGGTTTATACTATATTCCATATTTTCAGTAAAAATAAATACCTTTTTTATATATTTATATATTTGTATCAGTTTATATTCGAGTATATGTGGTATATAGGTTTGGCTTTTGATTTGGCTAGGTAGTCAGTATAATACAGTACAATTTTCGTATAGTGTTTGATGTTTTCCCAATGTTTTGTTTAAGTTTCCTTCAGCGTTCCAAAAAAACAATGCCCAGTTAAGTGCCCCCCACAACAAAAAGAAATTACCTTATTACTATGTTAATGATTTTTTACTATATCTATTGTAGCAACATTAGAAAGTGGTAGCAAAAATTATCTTACTTGTATCTAAGAGACCACAGATAAGTTGCAGGCAGTATTTGGTCGCTAGGGTTCTCAATGCATGCCTGAAAGAAATCTCCCCAAAGACCACCCAAAATGCCATCTGAGGACCTCTACCACCACTAATCCAGTACCATTTTATTTTTCCCTGCTTACAGGTTGGTGGGAGTTTACCCACCCCTCATCCTACCCTTCATCCCACCCCTCATCTGAACTTCTCATCTGAACCCATTTG
>NC_092862.1:7155056-7158602 GCF_032062135.1 Pyxicephalus adspersus | reverse complement strand
TTTTTCATAGACATGGAAATACATTGAATTACAATTGATAAAATAAGACCCTGACACTATTAATAAGAAGCACATCTTCTTACACAGCAAATACAATGAGAAGCCAACAGATGCATTATCTCTTGTGAGCAAAGTAAGCTACGAGATGTAATTACTCATTGTATAAATATAATTTGGGATTTACAGTATGTAATGTATTATGCTTTCAAAGTATCAGATGTAATTTCCTACTGAATAAATATCATTTGTTGTTTACACTTCGGTGTCACCGATCAAGCCTGTCAATCTGTTTCCTATTTTCTAGGACTGAGATGCTAGCTTGCATACATTAAAGAGGACCTGGCATGAAAAATGACTACCAGAGTAATCTAAATAGCTCACTCAGCTGTGTAAAGTAAGTGAATTGTGCATAAACATTACATTTAACCCTTTCAGATGCAGGACTCCAAAAGCTCCATGAATTATGAAGTTTTGCTATGCAGTGATTTTCCCTAACAATTTAGGAATTATTTTCAGCATATACAATCTCCATGTTATGTTTTTGTAATATATTTAGTTTAGTCCGAAAATTTAAAACAAACAAAATAGTGGCAGCACTGAGTCATCTTTTATTTTTATTTTATTTGCATCTCACAAACAGAAATAGGAAACAAGGTATAATGTGCTGTATAATCAGCTGATTCATAGGAACCAATAATCTAAAGTGAATTGATAACCCAACCCCCTTTCTATTCATGGGTGGGTTCAAAGAATATTGCAATTGTGTTAGAGACCGCAGACCATTCGCTAACCTCAAGGATCTGTAAAGTATACAAATCAGAAACAGAAATAGGAAGCAATGTATAAAGTGCTGAATATTCTTTGCTCAGTTCTACTTTTTGTTTTAAACAACGCAGTGGTCACTGGTCATATACCATATTAAATGTCTGACTACTGGCAGTTCGGTTTGTTGATTACATATGGAATATTAAATATTTATTGTCCACACTTACTTCTAGTTTGGGCACTTCGTAATATCTTCTACATATAAATTCTGACAGGTAATGATGTTTAATGAAAATAAACTATTCCCCCATAAAAGTGTTGAAAGCGTTTTTCAAAGGGATGGAACAGTTTGGACGGGCTTATTTTACTGTTCCTGATATTAGATTGTTTTCCTTCAAATGAATACTGAATACAGTATATATATTAATTTGGATTTCCTGCATTTATAGTTCTCCATGTGGTGCCCCAAAAAATTCTAAAGACCATGAAGAAATGTCCATTTAGCCTTCAAGATTCTTAGACACGCGGGGCCTGATTCACCAAGCAAAATCTGAAGTTTTCCCACTCGTGTATATTCGTGATCGGCATCGGACCCCTCTAACCTATTTATCAATGGATTTTCACCAGCCGAGAATACGCTGACGTATTCTCCCAACATTTATGAACTGAAATAATATAGCACTTCGTCATTCTTTTCCTAACAAATCATTCTTTCGAATGGCACACATCTTCCACTTAGCCCTAAATTAAAATGTATGATGTGTTCAAATGTTTCAAACATATATATTAGCTTAGAAACAAGCATGGCTTAATGATTTCGGGTTCTGAAAGAGTTAACTGATTTCCGCTGTTTAATCATTATGATGCCTGACCTGTGGATCCGCCTGGTGATCAATTCTTGAGTACTCTGGCAGGAGAGACCTCACTTTTGCCAGCGGACTAGATCATCCCGCCATGTTGTGGTTTGCTTCTATATATATATATATATATATATATATATATACAGTATGTACTTCAAATTGAAAAGATTGCCTATTTCTTTCTATGATTTCAGATGTCATGGGGTTGGCTCAAAGCTAGTTTAAGACTTTAAGGAAAGGATGTTCCCTGGATTACCAGTCGCTGTTATTTTTACTTTAAAGCCTTAATACTCAGTTATATTCTGTGCTTCTAGAAAAGCATCCAGCCTTTTCTTAAAGCAATCTATAGTAGTTGCTGAAACTAGTTCCTAAGGGAGCCGATTCCCTATTTTCACAGACCTTACAGTGAAGAATTCCTTCCTTATCCGGAGCTTAAACTTCTTTTCCCCCCGGATGCAAAGAGTGCCCTCTTGTTCTTTGTAATGATCTCAAAAGGAATAATGGGGAAGAGAGTTCTCTATATGGACCATTTATATATTTATACAGGGTGAGAAGGGAGAATAGATTCAGTTCAGCTAATCTCTCCTCATAGCTGAGCTTCTCCTTTGCTTTTATTAATTTAGTTGCCCTTTTCTGCACTCTCTCCAATTCAACAATGTCCTTTTTGTCAACTGGTGTCCAAAACTGGATTGCATATTCCAGATGTGATCTGACCAGCGCTTTGTACAGGGGCAGGTATATGTCTACAGTACAGTAAAGGTCCCAACACTGAACCCTGGGCCAAGTACACTATATCAACTGCTATTCCATTGTCTACCTGTTTACTTACTTCCTCATAAAAAGAGAGTAAATTTGTTTGACAACTTCTGTCTTTATTAAAGCCATGCTGACTATCACTTATAATATTATTTTCTAGCAGAAACTCCTCTATGTTGTTCTTTATAAAACTCTCTAAGACCTTTCCAACTATGGACAATAAACGAGTCTGTAGTTACCTGGTAATGACTTTACTCCCTTTTTGAAGTTAGGAACCACATTGGCCTTATGCCAATCCATCGGTACCTTGCCAGTGACTAAAGAGTCTCTAAACATTTGAAATAATGGCTTTGAAAAAACTGAGCTCAGCTCTTTGAGGACACATGGATGTAATCAATCAGGTCCTGGGGCTTTTTCAACCCTAATTTTTCCCAGCTGTTTCTCAATCATATCTATTCTGAGCCATTGTGACTTATTTAGGGCAGTGACATTGCTATTATGAATTTGGACCTGAGCTCTGCCATTTTACTTCGTGTATACAGATCTAAAAAAAGTGTTTAGTAAATCTGCCTTGTCTTTCTGTCTCTCTAGTCATTGATGGTTTAACATGACAATGGGTTACAGCCTTTTATTTAAATACATATAAGTGGATGTGATGTAAACTCACCTGGTCCGCCACGAATGCCACCTTCCTTTTCCTTGCTCCAATTTTTTTGCCATCTTGATTGGCATGCATAGCCCAGCGAATTTCAATACCAGGACTGTCCTTTCTACAATAAAGCCATGCATGATCCAAAATTTTTAAAGTGAAATTTTAGTAGAGCCAACCAAAGTTTGCTTTGCAAAGTTTGGCTTTGCAGCATATCCATCATTTGGTCTCCTTCTCTGCATTGACAGCATCAAAAACAATTGGGTTGTTCCTAATGTAATGCACAGATAGTAAAGTGAATGGACCTTTATGAAAAACATATAAACCTACCCAGCCTCATAACATTAACTGATCAAACAATTTAGTGCAAACATTTACTTTGTTATCATTAATACCTATGAGATTTATTGGGCCTGATTTACTAAACCTCTCCAAGGCTGGAGAGAACACACTTCCATCAGTGAACCAAACCTGGAATGGATCTAATATATAATTCAAAACATTTGCTAGAAAATG
>NC_092862.1:7142901-7154550 GCF_032062135.1 Pyxicephalus adspersus | reverse complement strand
AAAAACTGCCTGCCCATTGCATGTAAATGCTTTAAGGTTCAAGCCAATCTATTCCAAACTGAAAATTAAACCTAGATGAACACTAGGGAACACAAACTAGATGGGTTTTATCCAAATATTGTTCTGGTGAACTTGATAACAAATTATACTATAAGACAAATAGATTGTGGGCACCTGGCTACCTCATCTACAATATGGATAAACTATGTGAAATCTCTTTAAAACACCATCCCCTCCCCTTATCCATCAACATATATAGGTTCATTTATATTTGCCATCCATGTCCCTAGGAGTGCAGATGTGACTATCCAGGTCAATTCCTTACTGTTCCTTGTGTTGATGCTGCTGATGTAGACTCCTTTTGGGGATTTTTAGAGGTTCCTTCCACTGGACAGCCAATAGAAAGTGTCCTCATCACATGGGCTCGTCATATGGACCCCTTCTTCTGTAAATAGAAGAAGAGAGAAGACACTTCAAGTCAGTTGACTGCATCTAGATGAGTACACTGGGCAATATTACTCATTCTTTTTAAAATCAGTGATCAGTTAGATGAACCTTGAGATGACAGTTTTGGGAAGGCCCATTGCTGTTCCAGTCATGGTTTGAGTCATGGTCCAGCTCAAGTAATTGTTTGATTTGGTTAGGAACTAGGAAAGGAACTAAGGGGAAAGAAGCCCAGACCTCAACCCAATCCAACACCTTTGGGTTGAATGGGAATGCCGATAGTGATAGTGAGCCTTTTCTTCCAACATCCGTACCTAAACCTCACAAAATGCTCTTTTTTGGCTAAATGGGACTACATTTTTACAGACAAATATTGCAATCTCGTAGAATTTCTAACCAGAGGAGTGGAGGACGGTATAGAAACAAATACTCAATTTAATCTATACGGTATTGTTTGCAAAAGTGTGAGTGGTAAATAAATATATGTAAATGTCAAGTATCTCAGATATAATGAAGTACACAAGGTAGCACTCTGGCCTTTGCAGCGCTAGGTCCCAGCTTTGAATCTCAGCCAGGACCCTATCTGCATGGAGTTTGCAGGTTCTCCCCGTGTCTGCGTGGGTTTCCTCCGGGTACTCTGGTTTCCTCCCACATCCTAAAAACATGCATGCATAAAGGTTAATTGACTTCCCCTCAAAATTGACCTTAGATTACGTTAATGACATATGACTATAGTAGAGACATTAGATTGTGAGCTCCTTTGAGGGACAGTTAGTGACACGACTATCGAATTTGTACAGCGCTGTGTGATATGATGGCGCTATTTAAATACTGTGTAATAATGATAATAGTACACTATGGTTAAAAAAATGAATGTCATAAAGAATTGGACAAAATCTAGCTGTTTTTATTTTCTCAGGTTGGGATGTAATGAAGGTATAAAACTTTTTATTCCAAAATGAGTGAGTGAGGTGAAATTGTTCAATGGGGACATCTGCTTTTCTGTGACAACTGTCAAAGGTGATTTTTATTTTGGGGGGATTTTTTTTACTCCTATTGTGTGTTCGGGACAAGAAATTGACACTAAATTATGATGGTTGTGGATTAATGTGAAATTGGAATTAAATTGGATAAAGGTAAAACAAAACAATAAAGTTAAACAATATAAGAAGCATAACACTAGACAGAGGTACAGAGGAATCAAGGTCCCAGCCCTAACTCTATTCTTTATGCTAAACTTTAAACATAAATTTAACCCTAATGATGGACCTAACTATAATGCTAGCTCTTACTCTAATAATAATCCTTTGTAACATAGTTTCATGGTTTGATAGGTTGAAAAAAGATATGAGTCCATTGAGTTCAGCCACTAGGAAAATAAACATATCCCAGATAAAACCCATAGACATAGTTGATCCAGAGGAAGGCAAAAAAAACCTTATAAAGCCTGGTTCAATTTTCTCCAACAGGGCAAAATATTCTTTCCTGATCACATGAGGCAATAAGATAATCTCTGAATCAACAGTCACTGTTATATTTACTTTATAACATTAATACCCAGGTATCCACAAAACACCATAAACTAAATTTTTGATTGGCAAATTGCTTAGGAACAAACTATTTTCAGTTTTCAGGAGAAGCTGCTACTGATCCTGCTCCGCATGGTATATATATATCTATACTTGTGAACCATCACTTACCAGAAGCAGCCAAAGGCAATATTGATTTTTGTGCATATTGCACATATGAGGCAATTTATGAAAAAAGCAGACAGTTTACATTTCAAATACCAATACATTAAATTTATATATATAGTCATTGAAGTTTGAGTGACACATTTTGCAGTTGTTAACCTTTACGTTCATCAGCTGCTGGCCCATCAAGTGCCCGACTTTACACTTTGACTGCCATTTTCTAAATATGTGTGATAGGTCAGGAACTTGACAACCAGTCAACAACTGTCAGAAAATAAAGTGGACCTGTCACTAGTTGAATTTAACAGTAATAAAAGTTATTAGATAAAAGTAGTTGGAAGAAGTAATGAGATAGAAAGAGAGAGAGCGAGACACAGAGAGAGAGAACGACAGAGAAAAGATAAAACCATTCAAGACCCTCCAATGCACGACATATATCTCCCAACACCAGAGTTTAAGATTTAAGGCTGTATGTTAAATATAACACTAAATAAATAAAGCAGTTTTTAGTGTAAGTTGCATTTTTCTGTTTAAAACGTTTTCCAAATTTAGGGTTCCTTCAAATATTACTAGGGGTTCCTTGAGCAATGGACAATGTGAGCCCCTCAGGTCAATTTAAGTGAAACCAATGATCTTTTTGACTAGCTGTAAGGGTGACATTCTTCCCACTGGCCAGCAATGTAAGGGTAATTCTTCCCACTGACCACCATACTAGTCACACACTTCTACCTATGGATCTATGTGCATTAGGGTGATTTTGGAGAGGGGATATACATCTGACTTGGAAAGTGGAAAGATGCATAAAAAATACATTCTTGTTTTAAATAAGGATCTGCTTAAGATTTTGAGAAGAACCTTCTTTCTCCAGTTATGTTTATGGAGAAATGGAAAGAATTAAACCACATTTGGTTAATGGCTGTTGTTTAACAAGTGTCATGTATAGTAGTGGAATGCCCAGATGTAAATGTTGGCAATTTTTGGGAGTCAGACATCATGTTGGGTTGATTGTTGGAATAGTAATACAAGGTTTGTAGCATGTGCTATTACCATTAAAAAGAGGAACATACAATATGTGGGAAAGATTCCAAGGAACGGGCTGTCTCTTCTGCAATAAAAATCCTGTCTGATCACTAATTTTCATTGCAGAACTATAGCTTCGCTTGAAACTTTTCCCTTAGCAATGTGCAGGGGAGGGACTATTATGGTCTAGACTTACAGGAAATGTTGGATTTTACTGGGCATCACCCACATGGAAGAGGCTGTGTGGGGGCTGAGTAAGCAGGATGAAGTGCTGGAGTATGGAGATACACAATAGAGTACCAAAAACATTTTTTCTTTTTACAGAAATGGAAACAAGTGGGAGATGGGTTTAACGTTTTGAGAAACATCTCAATATGTATTGTTCATCCAAGCATTACTCTTATTAACTAGTCAACTCCATTTCAATTGGCCAAAAGTCTGGTGATCGGAGAACCCTTGCCATATATACGGTGAGAAATTCCCAAACACACCCAAATACCAGTGATTGCACAGGCTGCTAAAAGCTGGACCTGCACACAGATATACACAATTGATAATTTTGCAATGTAACAGAAAGAACTCTTATTTTCACTCCAGATATTTCTGGGTGAATGTATAAGTATTTCTGGAGTGGACATGAGAGTTCCTTCTGCTTTAAGGCTCAGGGGTTGGCAATTTGTCATAAAAACATAAGAATAGAGAGAATATCCCTCCCTTATTCACTTTGTCTATCATTTTAGTATTGTTTGAGTTTCCATTAGCTTTTGTGCTTGATAGATAGAAGATTACAGGTGTCTAAAATGTTTTTTTTCATGCACTTATATAGCAGTGTGAGGGAATAGTGTCAATCTACTTGCTGCTGTATTTCAGACTTAACTTCAAATTTCAGGGAGTTCTGCCCACTTTATTTATTCTAATCCCTTAAACAGAATATACACATCCAATGTTTTCCCTTGCAGGGGATCAGCAACATCATAGTCCTCCGGAATATAATACAAATGTAGCCTCCTGTCTTTCTTTCTCTTACAATCTTCATAGCTACAGGTCCCGCAGACTAAAACTTTGGAAGACCTCGTGGGCACTCCAGCATACAGGCTACACCCAGCCTATCCACCTGAGCCACTTGGCCCCAGGTTCTGAATACCCCACCCAAAAGACCTGCTCCATTTTATTATCAGCCAGATACTTCCATGCTATCCTCAATTGGCCAGGAAATGGGATGGAGTGCTTGGCCCATCCATTCCTGCCAGGACACTCCAGGCATGGATCCTCAAATCAGCAAAATAATTTTTCATGGTCCTATCCAGACCCTTTAATTCTTTTACCAGGTGCAGTTGATGTAGATGATACCAAATCATGTTCCATTCTACTACAATAGATATAAAAAGCCTTTTTTATGATATATGGTTTTATATATATTATATAATATATATATCAGAGCAAAAGTAACTAAATAAGACAAGTCAATTGTTAGGGTTTACATCTACATACTGGATAGTTTCTCATTACCTTCTAAGGGGCTTGGTTCTGAAGAATTTTGACCGGTATAACATGATTTTTGTTTTATTGCAATAATACAAAGTATTAGCAGTGTATACCACAGTATATTACAGTTCCAAAGTCATTCCTCCAGGCCATAGTTTAAGACCATTCCAACTCACTGTACAAATTCTGATATTCACCTTTCAGGGTATCACATAAAATGGCACTAGTGCGAGTTTGTCAAGGACTTCCAGCCACAGCTTCTTAAAGAACAAAAACAACTTCAGGCAAAAGTTAAAATCAATCAGTGAGTAGTTAATGCTACCCAAGAAATAAAGCTTTAGGTCAATGAGTCATTTTGCTTTTAATCTGAATTTTACATGAGCCGTTGGAGCTGCAATACGCAAGTTTTTCCAGTGCAGTATTGTGCTTTGAAAATTCACTTATATATGCTAGCTTGCATTTCTACAGCCATCAGGTGTAAGGGACAGGTACCCTGAAATTGAAATGAGATCTGGGTGTTGTATGCAGTTTTTAAGGTGAACTAGAAGTGAATAATTCTTTGTGATTGGGGATGAACTGCTGGGACAGGGTTGAAGATTGTGTTTGGAGGAGCATAGGGACAAAAGTGCTTGAAAATAATCACTGTACATGGCCCAAATCCATGGGGAAAAGGGTGTAGTATTTAGAAGAGAAACAGACAGGGGTGATATCCCTGATCAGGTGTACACCATATATATATATATGTATATATTCATATATTCATGTGAAGAAGAACACCTTCTTGCATTTCTAAGGATTTGACATAACAAAAAAAAAACATCTAGTCTTTAGCATGTCTTAAAATTAAATTAATACAACCTCAGAGGAACAACACTTGACATACTCCACCTCGCCATTATTTATTTAATAAAGACTAAGCTAATATACAGGAGCCATGTGCAAACAATTCAGTATACCCTTACCACCTTCAAAGGAATTAAAAAGGTATGAAACAGGTATGGGCACTGTTAATCAAATGCAGTGGATTAACTGATCATCAGCAAGTGTCACCATCACAATAAATCTTAAGTTCTAGGAAAAAATCAATGATAACAATGATCTTAAAGAAACAATTGAAAAAGTTACAAGGCCATTTTTAACAATATGAAGGCCATCATTTTATAAATTCTCCCAAGAGTGTGAATGACCCAACAAATTCACTTCAAGGTCAAACCATGCTATTCTTTGAGAAATTGAAAATTTAAATCTACAGGCTTCAGTTAGAATGTTAAATGTTAAAGTTCATGACAGTAAAATTGGGGAATAAGCAAGTATGGATTGTTTAGAATAGTTACCTGATGAAACCATCTTCTCTCTAAAGATGACATGACTATAGGTTTAGGATTGCAAAGCTACATCTCAGCAAACCTCAGGACATCTGGAACAATGTCCTTTGACAGATGAGACCAAAGTGGGGAAGTTTGGCCACAATGCACATTTGATCAAAAACAAATACAGCGAACCAGCACAAACACATCCAGAAATACCAACTGTCAAGCACGGTGGGGTAGAGGTGATGATTTGGGATTGTTTTGCAGCCAGAGGACCTTGACACTTTGCTGTCATTGGGCTTTATTTATTAAAGCTCTCGAGGGCTGGAGAGGATACACTTTCATTAGTGAAGCTGAGTGATCCTGTAAGCTTGGAATGGATCTGGTCTAGGATTGAAAACATTTGCTAACAAATAGCAAATGATTTTTAAGAAATCCATTCCACAATTGCTTGATCACCCAACTTCATTGATAAAAGTGTATCCTCTCCAGCCTTGGAGAGCTTTAAAAATCAGACCCATTGAGTTGACTATGAGCTCCTTTGTATACCAATGTATTCTTGAGTCAAATGTGAGGTTACCTGTGTGACAACTAATGCTTTGCTGAATTTAGATTATGCAATAGGACAATGACCCAAGCAGACCAGCAAATCTACAAAAAATAGGAGAAAAGGTAGAGACTCAAGGTGTTGCAATGGCAACCATTCAAAGTCCATGCCTCAACCCACTTGAAATCCTATGACAAGACCTTCATCTTTCATGAACTGAAGCCATATTGGAAGCTGATAAAGTCATACATAAAAGAATTACTTTGTGATATGGTGGTTGAAAAAGTTTATGAATTGTGGGGTGTACTTAGTTTTTCTCACAAGGCTTACATGATATATAAATATATATATATATTTGGCGGCCCTTTGTCCTAAAGCTACGGACTACAATAGTTTTGAATCTGGGGATGTGGTTATTACATGTTTTACACCCCCTTGACATGTTATATACACCACAAGCCATTAGACTGGAAATAAGGCAGAAGAGGATGGATAGCTGCTCATCAAATTGACTCCCCAAAGAGTTATTAGTGTTCCCTCCACTGTCCAGCTATATGACCGCAGAGCCACAATGTAGACAAAGCTGCAATGTCAGTAACTAATTCAGTACGCTTGCAGAAAGTAAATGCCATATAAATCAAGACGGCGTCAATGCCATCCTTTGGATGAGCCGTATACCCAGAAGTATTGCGGCAGTCACATTGCCTTCAGTTACATTGCATCAAGTTTATTGAAAAACCAATAACCGCAGTGCATATGGAAGTACAGTTAGCTGGTTTTTCATGTGTTTCCTCTAAGTGTAATGTAGGATGAAATCACCTGGTGTTAAATTTGTACAAGCATGTTATAAAAATTGAAGTATAAAAATTCAATTGTCAAACCTAAAAGTTATTTTCTTTAATTTGCTCTTGTTTGGTCTGGTAAACATACCACTGAAAATGTTTTGTTCTATCTGTTCTATAGGCGCAAAACAAATCCATTGATCCTACCAGAATATAATTATTCATTTGCATTCTTGCTCTTACTTTAAAGACTACGGAAAACATCTGCCCTATGTGATGGAGCTGAGGGGGAAACTTTCTATACATATTTAGTTATTCTATAATGAAACAGCTTGGTCACACTGGATCAAGTAATATGTTATTGCCATCATAAAGGATAAAAGCCTGAATCTATATATACAGGGTGTCCCAAAAATCACTATACACTTTTAATGAATTACAAAAAATTACGTCAAAAAAGTCACAAGGTGTAAATTCAGCGGAGCATGAAGCCCATTCGAGGGAACCCCTTCAACCGATCGGTCAGGAAACTTGATGTTCAGGAAATCTCTGACTAACATGGCAAAGTGGAAAGGGGCTATGTCTTGTTGAAAAAAGACATTAGCAAGGCCTGAAGGAATGGCACAGTGAACACCTGCAGCATTTCCAGGTAATTTTCCCCTGTGGTCGTGTTACCGGATGCTGAAGAAAAATGGTCCAATCAGCCCAGTGCTAGACATTGCACACCAAACCACTGGCTTTGGAGAGTCTTGTACATGCTCGGGATTTTCGTCTGGGTTCGATTTTGCCCAAATTCAACAGTTGTGTTAGTTGACCTGATCATAGAGATGAAAGACTTGTCGCTAAACCATACGTTTTCCAAGAGTTGAGGATTATTTTGGTAACAGTGTAGGAGTGATTCACACATTTCCACAGGAGCATCAGAATCTTCTGCTTAAAGAACTTTATCACTCTCTGAAGCATTAGCTGAATCAAGCTTTTGTTGATATGGAGTTTCAGTGCAGCCCTCCGGATGGACTTTCCCGGGCAATCTTCTAGGAGTTCAGTGTTTTTATCGGTGATGGTCCGCTGCATGGTTTGTCAAGAACAAATCCTATTTCCAGATTCTTGTTTTAGGCTTTGGAGAAGTGTGACAGCTATAAAGCTTCTCAAACTCGCTCTAAACTGCAGTGGGGGACTGAAAAACTTCTTGCCAAGTGGCAATTTTACAACACTGCTCCAATGTCAACTTGCGAGCCATGGTTAAGGGAATGATACTCTTACAAAACTGCAAAGCCTAAGTTGTCATATGCTGATAGCCTCAACTCTCTGGAAATAATACCTGGAACGAAATAATAAAAAAAAAGTGTGTATTGACTTTTGGGACACCCTGCATATTCAAGCTTTTATCCTTCATGATGACTCCGGTTTACTCCCACATTCCAAAACCATGAAGTTAGGTTAATTGGCTTTACCCTAAAATTGACTAGATTGTAATACAAACATTAGATTGTGAGCCCTCTAGAGGGACAGTTAGTGGCATGGCTATGGACTTTGTAAAGTGCTGTGTAATATGTGTGTGTGTATGTGTGTATATATATATATATATATATATATATATATATATATATATATATATATATATGTGTGTCAGAGAGCAGAAAAGTATATTCCTTAAACATCCAAAAACTCCTCCACAAAGAAAAAAAGAAATCTTTGATTATTCCATTTAAGTCCATTTAAGTTAAGTCATCATCCTGTTTAAGCTTCAAGATTTCATGCCTGTGGCATTCCTATCAAAGAAGGAATTAATACCAAGAATGCATTAGGGTTGTTCATTATATAATTAACTAAGGCCTTAGGAATCTAACATATGTGAATCATTTTTATAATCTCCATGAAATTGTAATGGTTTTGTCATGGAGATTTAGCACAAAGAATTGTGACATTTTTTGTGACTTTAAAAAGTACACTACCCTTCTTCCCCAATAAAATTAGAATAATATTTTGCACAGCATGTAATATATATTTATAAGTCTGGTTTATACATTTTATTTCTAGACTGGGATTTACTTTAATCTAAAGGAAAGTATTAAATCTCTTTGGGATAATTCCATAAGAACATTTATAAACACTCTAGACCAGTGTTTTTCAGTGAGTTCCTCCAGAGATTGCTAGGGATTCCTTGAGCAATAAGTAATTTGTGGCTTTTAGGTCAGTTTAACTGACATCTGTAATGCACGCGGGTGTGGACCCACTGTGCCACTGACTGGGTATGCTCCGGAGGGCGGTAACTAAGCCGCTACCTGGTTTCACTAGAGCCTCCGATGGTGAGGATAGGCTTGGGCCGCAGGGTAGCTGCCAGGTGCCACTCCAGAGCAACCCCCAGGTCAGTGGCAGCTGACCAGAGGGGTCAGGCTACTCGGTGCAAGCACCGAGGGGCTTGCTTGGCCAAGAGGGTGATGACAATCAAAGTCCAAAAACAATATACAAGGTCAGGGTCAGGCGGCAATCAGGCAAAAGTCCATATAAGTAATCAGAGATCAGGGTCAGGCAGCAAACAGGCAAAGTCCAAGGGTAAGTAAACAAGGTCCGGTATGCAGCAAAGCAAACAGAGGAAACACCTTTGTACTAGGAGTTAGACAGGCTAAAACCATGAGATTGCTCAGGCAACTTCCTGTAGTAGGAGGTGCCTTTAAATACCTGCAGAGATCCAGCCATAGGCTGTAGAAATGGGGGCGTGTATGTGTTACCTCAAAGATTAAGAGAGACACACAAACTCCAGCTCAAACACCAGAGCAAGTCTCCAGCAGGAAGGAAACTCTGGCATGGAACACAGGTAGTGGGGTTACCTGAAAGATAGGACCCGACACCCGTGCCTGCAATTAGGAGCAGTGGCGCCAGCAAGATTCACAGGCCTAACAATATCAATGATCTTTTTGGCAATCTGTATTGAATTCTTCCTAATGCCATGCTAATATACTATGAGCTGTGGATATAGTAAATATAGCAGAGGTTCCCTGTAGACCTGAAAATTATTTCAAAGGGTTCCACATGTTAAAGAGGTTGAGAAACACTTCTCTGTTTTATTATTAATTGGTATTTATATAGAACCAATACATTACACAGTGCTTCTCAAAGTCCATAGTCATGTCACTAGCTGTCCCTCAAAGTAGCTCACAATTTAATTTGTCCCGGCTATGGTCCCATGACTTATATGACTTATATAATACGGTCTAAGATCAATTTAAGGGAAAGCCAATTTATGGAACTGAATGTTTTTGCAATATGGGAGGAGGAAAATGGAATATCCAGAGGAGGCCCCTACAAACATGCAAACCCCATGCAGACAGTGCCCTGGCTGAGATTCCAACCTGGTAAGGGCCAGAGTGCTAACCTCTGAGCCACCATGCCACTCCAAAGCCACTCGTCTTTATATTCAATAACATAAAATGGGGTAGGTAAAGTCACATTTTGTCATTTTCTATGTATACTGTATGTAATTGTTTGCAGTAATTATCTAGCCTAAAATTAACCTGTAATTTACCATATGGTCCTATGTTCAGACTGGTGGCGAGGTTGTGGTGCAGATACCTCTTCCTCACAATAGTGAACTGTCACCTGTGGTAACCTAGAGAGAATGAATGGGGGCAGCAGTGAACCGTTCTGTACTGCTCAGTGCTGCCTGCTATCCAATGTGTAAAAACACAGGGTCTCTAAAAACCAGTTCAGCAGTGTGAGTGGCTGAACCACTGGAAAGGTTGCCAGCTGCCAGGAGCTTTACAGGAGCCACAACAGGTAAAAAAAAGAAATCCCCTTGATAGGTGATAATTGACCTTGCTTAGTGAGCATTCTTTAGTAAATAATTCCTATTGTTCCGCATACATCACATGGCTTCTACAGTTGAGTGTTGCTTTTGGAGCTATGGCGGTATGCCATCGAGCCTTAGTGAGGAAAACTCTTAACATGGTAATAGCAGTAGCCAGTGGCGGATGTAGCCACCAGTAGACCCCTGTGCACAATTTACCTGGAGCAACCCAACTGAACTCCTTTGGTGCCTCTTTTGGCTGAGGCCGTTGTGTAGTGGCACCTCTCTATGTCCTCCCTTGGCAGTAGCCTAAAGTAGGGCTATCTTCAGACTGGTAGTAAGATTTGTTGTGGTTACTAGTTTCTCTTTCCACTGAACCGATGCCCCATGGGAGACACTTCATGTATCGTTTACCGATGGCAGCCAAATGGAGAAGGGGCGGCATCGAGCTGTTCAGTACTGCTTAATGCCACCTGCTGTCACATAGAAACAAGCTCTGGTTCTTTAAGAAGACATTCATTCCCTCCAGGGGTCTTACTCTGAATCCCATTTTTGCTATTTCAAGAGTGAATTAGCAATC
>NC_092862.1:7116035-7141413 GCF_032062135.1 Pyxicephalus adspersus | reverse complement strand
TGTTTTGCAGAGAGGCTGATCCTTGATGATCTGGGTGCTAAGGAAATTGGTTAAATGATGCTGGGAGCCATTCAGCCTGAAAGAGGACCAATATTGCATCGAAAAAACTGCAGGGAGTAGGGCAGGAGAATATTTCAGTAGGAAAAGTTAAACCCATTCCAACTTCTAGTCAGGTCTTACTGATTTATTGTTAACAGGACATAATGCCAAAACATGATCACTTTCAATACTCTGAGTATATAACAGCCATGTGACTAAATTCCGCTTTCCTTCCACTTGACAGTTTCAACTCTTGCCAATTGACACCAGCGCCATCATATTAGGTTTGGCAGTAAGTCCTTAGCCTTGTGTGGCCTCTGACTGGAGTCGACTTGAAATCAAAAGATGAAGGAAAGATAGGAAAACCTGCAAGGGAAACTGTATATACTCAAGTATAAACTGAGAATATACTCTCTTATACTCAAGCAAGTGTAACTTTCCTGTTGTTTTCAGGTAAAGGTAGGCTCTTTGATTTATATTTGAATCTGTTTATATTCAAAAATTTGCAGTAAATCAAACTGCTATATTTACTTATTAAATCAATCACATTGTCATGCTTTACTAGACCTAACCTGGCTAAGATTGTTAGGACAATCTACAATTACAGACTAATAAAAAGTAATAAAAACAAGATGGGAAGGGCAACACAGAAAAAAAGTGACATGATGTTAAAATTTAACACAGGACAGTCAACTACTAGAAACCAATTTCAAGATTAGATAAGATTACATGCTGTAATGGGGCTGCAGGGCCCTGAACCGGGACTGCCACATTGTATTTTACTGAAGACTATAATGATTTTATTATTTAGAAGATAATACATATATTTTAATATTCAGTAACAGGTGTTGTGGTTGTGTTTGTAGTCTTTACGAGAATGAAACTGGCACCAGTATAGACAGTTCCAAAGATGAATAGCTTCACAGTGGGAGAGCACACAGCAGGCTACATTCAAACTTTCCAAACAACTATTTTTTATTACAAAATACTTCAATTACAAAGTAAAATGTAATAGAAAGAGCAAGTTGATATAAACAGCAGGCAACGTTCCCATTGGTTGGTGCCTTTTAGGGGGCTTCACCGTTTGCCAAACCCAGAGAGAACCCAACCCGGGTGAGTATTGCCAACTGTGTACAAGGGGAATCCTAAACACTTACCACACTAAGCTTATACAACAGTCAGTCCAAGGGCTTGTGCACACAGACAAATTACCGGAAACAAATCACACGCAGCTTGTTTTCAGAACCATCCAGGGAAAAGTATTTGCATTTGAGATTCATTGCAGATGTGTTTAACATGCAATGCATATGTGTAAGGTGTAATGTTGTTATATTAGGAATAATGTTATAGCAAGTTCTACATTGGTCTCAGGGGAAGATATAAATTTGCACATATGAAGGTGTAAAAATGAATATCTATGCAGAATGAAAAATATAAAAGTTGCACAATGCAAGGAGAACAGTAAGGATACAGTTATCACTCTGTACAGGAAGTACTCTTGCTTCAGGATTAACAAGTATTTTTTAACCTTAATATCAATTTAGTCAGATAAAAAAGAACTATTGATATATATATATATATATATATATATATATATTTTTTTTTTTTTTTTTTTTTTTTTTTTTTTTTTTTTCTTTTCAATTGGAAACAGTGTAAATGCCTGGATTTGAACTGGTCAAACTCTCTGTAGAGCATGGCTGAAGTATGGGAGAAAGAAATAGAAGCCAATAATTAGTTCAGGTTCAAACCAGAAGCATTGCAATAGGAGGGGGGAAGCAGAGAAATGAGCTAATCAACACACTGCTTCTCCTTTTACTGTCCAATCACAGATGATGAGTTGGTCCAGAGGAAGGGGCGTGAATGATGGCATCAGCCATAAAAAAGTACTGCAAGGTAAAGATATGAATTAAGGGGATTCAAATCAAATGCATAAAATCTGCTTTTGTATTTTTAATATTTCATGGCTTTTCTATCTTGTATTCAGCTGTTCTGTTAATTCACAATAAAGTTCATAAAGAATGAATAATCTGGTGTAAATTCACCATAAACTTTAGAGTTTTGAGCTGACATGTAGTCTTTCCTTTAATTGGTTCATTACATATTATTAGAAAATACAAATGTTTCACTTTGGAATCAGTTAAAAAAATGTTTGAACCAACGTTTGCTCATAAGCTAAATGCAGAGTAAAAGTTTGGGTAAAAATTGGGTTATTCTTGGAATATGAATACAAAATATGTGATTTTTTTTTTTCTTTGTAATACATCTTTTGATATTTTTGTTTTGTGTTTTTGTTTTATGCTTGGTTTTTTGTTTTTTTTATTTTTTTTTAAAGCAAAGTTTGTGATATTTTTTCTTTTTCATCCTAATTATTGAAATGTTTTTTTCAATTTATAAAACAGAGAATCAGACATTCCAACAAATATATCCTTGTGGGATTATTTCAAATGTATATGTTTCAATGGTAGTAATTGATTCCCACAGTGGAATGTTTGAAGGTATATCAGATTCCCGGTTTTAAAAATCGAGCCCTTTGAATACAATATAATCCAATACAATACTTTACATTGAATTACATTGATAAAATACCATAGTTTTTTTTTTTGCACTTATGTCACATTTTGGATTAAGTTCCCAGTGGCTTCCCTAATTCTTATGTCCTCGGCTATCTTTTTAATTTCAAAATGCCAACAGGCTATTTAGGATGAAACGGTGCTGTGGAATGAAGGTTAATTTAATGCTACAGTGATTACTCTGCATTTAAGAATGACATATTAAGTGAGTGCGGCAATTAGATATTAAAGTTTACATTGTAAAATATTCTGGATAAAATATTCGTTGTACTTTGGTGCTAAGCTTCGGTCTTTATAGGCCATCGAGGAGAGATTCGCTCGGTGTAGGAGATTTTAAAATACTGTCATTTACAAGTGGATGACGGTTTTATTTGTCATTACACCAATGTGGATGATGTGATTATCCTTAAAACTCTGACTCATTTTACAAGTTTATTAGTTTCCAGGGAAACGGGATGTGAATTGCTTATAAACTCCAAAACAGAACTTCTAATTAGAGAGAATCTATGTCAGAACAGGAGGATACTGTATCTGTTTGAGTATTCTGACAGTTACCTGTGGAGATATAACAAGTGTTTACTGAAATATATCAGGTATATATGTTTTGTTTATTTGTTTCTTACTTTTTTTTTGCAGTATTTTCGATCCCTGGTAATCAATAGTAAATAAAAGGTCATACTAAGTAAATATCTAACATTTATCAACACCAACTTTTTCAGGGAATAGTGGTATGTCTTCCCAGGTCATGCCATACTTTCTTTATATATTTTTATTATCAAGTTCCTAAGTCAGTGTTTCCCAAGCAGGGTTCCTTTAGAGGTTCCTAGGGGTTCCTTGACTAATGAGCAATTGGAGCTTCTTAGATCAGTTACCACTGACACCAATGGTTATTTTGCAAGGGTGACATTCCTCCCAATGGTCAACAATGTAAGAGGCATTCTTCCTACTGACCACCATACTAATGTTCTGAGTTGTGGATATAAAAATTATAGAAGGAGATCCCTGAAGACCTTAAAAAGTATTTCAAGGGGTTCCCCCATGTTAAAAATATTGAGAAACATGACCCGACAGGTGGGCAGTTAGCAAATGAAGTGGTTGGCAGTTGGTGGAAGACATGGTCTGGGCAGGCAAAATGGTGTTATACGCATGCTAAAGATCTAGCACTTTCTCCTAGGATTGCAAAAATAACTGTGTCAAGTGCTTATTTGCAATAGCATGCACATTTAGTATCCCTATCCCTATGCTCATAAATTCATGCACCTTGGGTTGCACACACATCGGTTCTTGCACATGAGCACTAGGACCCACCCATGAAAGATGCCAGATGACAGGTGATGATGCTGTAAATTAACAAATATAATATTAAATAATAAACTAATATACTGTGTGTTGGGGATATACGTACTAATTATAAAACGGGATACCTGAAGTTATATCAGGGGGTTTCCCTGTGTTAAAAACTTTTGGGACTTTTTAGGCATGAAATATCCACACTTTTACTAAAAGATAAAAGCAGCATAATTATTCAAAGTAAATAGAAATCAAAACAAACACAATTTAAAATATGTTTCCATGATTTTACAACAACATGTCTCAAATTTACACTCAATAGGTTTCACAATCTTCAACGGTCTGCTTATTCAGGAGCATTTTGAGACAAATCAGATACATATAATTAATGTGAAAGGCATGTGATTTGATGACAAGTACAAAACAACCATCCGAAGGAAACTTCTCCAATACTGCACGACAGAAGGGCCAAATTATAAGGAACAAAGAAGATGGGAAGGGATCGGGGCCACACCACCGAACAGATCCCTAGGTGTTAGTGAATATCCTGGAGGATGGGTACCAGGTTCATTTTCAGTTTCATAACATCTAAAGTGTTCTGATAAGTATTTTCAGATGTACAAGAATGTTACTAAATGGACGATTCCCCACACCAGCCAGGGTGTGTGTGTGGCATGCATATAAAATGTCTTTAAACACAAAAATGTAATATATTTCAGCTTACTGGTTACTGATTTATTGTTTGCATTAGCTTTTATTTTTAAGCTCTATTTATTTTTATTTCCATCTTTTTGTGAATGACAAACTTCCTGCCTTAGAATGACAATTAGGCTTGGTGTCCCTTTGGAGTCTGTGCCAAACTGACACCTTGACATCTGTCATTTGGCACCGAAAGAAAGCCGAACATTGCCATTCAGATCCAACAAGGAACAAATTGAGGTCTTAGATTTTTCTACTTCTACACCTTGTTGATAGCAAATCTACAACTGAGCAGCAAGCAACTGGAACTTGATTTCATTTAAATATCAGGATCTAGCAAAAGTCGATGTTAGGAGTGCTACCAACCATACCTGAGCTGGATGCTGTTCTTGAATGGTATAGCATATGGTGCCTAGAGCTGTAATGTATACCTGTCAATACCAAGTATGGCTTGGCTAATCTGGCTGGCAGACTATTACAGTTGGCATAGACCACTGGCCTGGTAACCAGCTGACCCATGCTATCTCCAGCCTTATGGTATGTAGCATTGGTCAAATTTTCCATTAGGTTTGATGTATTAAAGCTCTCCGTGACTGCAAGAGATGATCATAGGAGAACCTAGGTGGTCCGGCAAACCTGGAAGGCATCTGGTCCAGGATTGAAACATTTGCCAACTAGCATCAAATCATTTTTAAGAAATCAGCATACTTAGGGAATACACACATATAAATCAGAAGCATTGTAGTGAAATTCTATGTCGAGTCAGTCCAATATAATTAGTGGGCATAGTCCAGCAATTCTCTAGATTTTTATATATTTCCAGCTCATGCAAGTGGTTTATTTACTAAAGGAATATAGATTGTTCACATAGTAAAGTAAATTATCTCCTTTCAAAGGATATTTCACTTAGCTTGGTAAAGCAGATTAAGCTCTAATATTCAACCATCCAATCATGTTAGGTCCTGACCAAGAAAATCCTGTTTTTTTTTTTTTTTTTTGCCAATGATTAGGTATTATCTGAAAAGCAACATATCACCACAATCTATAAACTAAGCAAAGTATCCCTTGCAGGGTAATCACTCACATTTGTAAATGAATAGCCTAAATTCCCTTGCTAAATCACCCCTGGAGAGCAAATGATGGCACAGCCATTGATAAATCCATCTATATATATAATAAAATGAATCACTGCTGTTTTTCAACTTTAGCTTTTATAGCATTACTTAGTGAGCGGTATATTTAATCAGTTATACATAAAATATTCGATTGAAAATATTTATAAAGATAACCATAATATGAAGTTGAGTTCCCTGATACAGAATAGAATAACATTTATTTGAGAAGGACATTGAGTGCCGAGTTATTAGTGATACATTATTTGCAATCTCAAAGAACATGGATGTTAACAGTCAGTGGAACGATAATAGAGGTGGACAAGTAATTTTAGTGTAATTCTTGAAATAATTGCAAATGTGGAACAAAAGTTCACAAACATATTTTTTAATTTACCGCATCTTCACCTGCCGTGCATTTTCCATGGGTGGCTCCTAGTGCTCATGTGCAAGAACTGATGTGTGTGCACCCAAAGGTGCATGAATTCATGAGCATGGGATGCAAAATGTGCATGCTTGTGCAAATATGCATTCGAACAGTAAGGTTTCTGCAATCTTCAGTGAAGCTGCTGGAACTTTAGCATGTGTATCCCACCATTTCGCCTGCCCAGACCACATCTTCTACCAACAGCCTGCTTCGACTTCAACCCTCCACAACCACTTCTTTTACCAACTGGCCACCTGTCAGGTCATGTTTCTCAATATTTTTAACATGGGTGAACCCCCTTGAAATACCTTTTAGGGTCTTCAGGGAACCCCTTCTATAATTACTATATCCACAAACCACAATATATTTGTGCGATGGTCAGTAGAAAGTATGCCTGTTACACACCCTTACAGATCCCAAAAGGATCATTGGTATCGATTACCTAATCTTGCAGTTGAGTGCTGTTCCTGTGCATTGGAATCTGCAGCAATTCTGAAAACATAATCTAGCCAATGTTTCCCAAGCCTGTTGGTTAATGACCAACTCTTTTATTCATTGGATTTCATTTGTTCCATAATGAAGGCTCATCATCACATGACGGTGTTGGTACAGCTCACATGTATATCACCCTGCTAGCACCTCCTCGTAGTCATTAGCTGCTTGCAATGGATTTAATTAGCATGTTGCTGAGAACTGAAAGGAGGAGATAAAAAAGACAAAATGTAAGCAGAATAAACTTCAGCTTTCAAACATTGCAGTGGTTTATAAAATATATAACAAATTAGCAATTTAGATGCCATCCAGTTAAGGTGAAGATATTCTTTAAGACGTTAGGTAGAGTCTAAGTTGGGTAATCATCTCAAATGCACATACTGAGCCAAACTCCAGCAACAAGAGTTTTATGTGCGAAAAGCAAGCTTGATCTCATTATAGGAATCTGGTTATAAATTCCCTTTGATCTCCCCATGACCTGTAAATGTGTTTTTTGTACTGTACAACTGGGAAACTGAATTTTACTTTTAGGACAGAAAGAACTTTAACAATGTGTGATTGGAATGAAAATACAGCAAAGTTACATGTGTAATAATCTAATGATATTTGATGTTTCTCAGCTCACATTGAGATCAGTTCTTTCAAGTCTATGGAGACAAAATATGAACATTAAATGAAAGAGGCAGAAATAGGAACACAGTTATGAACTTTTAAGTAGATACACCTACATTTTGTCAGTAATGAGATTTTACTTTCTTTGTAACTTTTTTTTAATACATGTGAATAGTAAAATCTGAAAAAAAAAACTACTGCCTCTGCTGTAGAATTTACCTTCTGGTGCAATCCTCCATAGACTCTGATCTGTAACTTTTCTGAACTGAATAATATTCTGGGTCATTCAATTCACCTTAAATAATCCCAAGGTCAAAACCTTAAAGTGTCATCAGTTTGCCATTTGCCCACAAAAAAATTAATCAAGCAAGGTCAATATATATCATTACATGTCACTGTTTGCTGTCCACCGCAAGAAGAAGAAAAAACCTCCCAACTGTACTTATTCTGTGCATCTGTTCCAGGATTTGACCACATCATCGGGTCCTACAGACGCTCCCTATGTCTGGTGCCGACTGCTGGAAAGCTCAAGACATGAGTACAGGAAAGTGGTAAAATCCTTTTCCTACTGGGTTATTTTAGCCACCAACTTACCAGTTAACGAAGAGCATGAGGGAAAAAAAGGTACAGTAGGTATCAGCAGTTGCCAGAAGCCAGGAATGCGGAACCAAGTGAATAATAGGCTGTATTGAAGACAGTTACTGATGTCTGTATTGGGGGTCTGTCACTGAGGGGGTCTGGCACAGAGGGTTAGTCAGTAAAGCCTTCACTGGAGATCTTTTACTGTGGTCTGCATTCGGTTTGCTACTAATGTCTAAGCTGTAGGCCTATAACTTTTTTTCTGCACTGTTACCTAATGGTTTGCCACTGTGATTGGCACTGGGCTTAAGTGACTGAGATCTTCCTTAGGTTCAATTACTGTGGATTGTACTGATGATTTGTTACTGAGGTCTGAACTGTAGGCCTGTGGTTAAGGGGTCTATAACTGAGAAGATCTTTCCCTAAGGGGTCTGTAAATGAGCTGTCTATCACTTAAAGCGATCTATCACTACAAAGGTCCACCACTGAGAGGGACCGATCCCTGATGGGAAGCCAACAATTGCATCTGGCTTCCTTTGGATACCCAGGTACTAATTAGGGGCCTGGACAACAGAGGAGCCAGGTATAAATTTAGGCTCCATTTCCCCCTGACATGCCTGCTGGTTAGCTTAGGCAACCAACAATTACACCTGTCTCGTTTGCCGGTTTAGTTCAGACTCTCCACTTGCATGGTGAGGTTCCATTTGTACCTGGCTTTCTTGCTGGTTAGCCCAGGCCCTTAACTTGACTTTAGGAATGCTGGTATTTTTATACATAGAGTAGGGGGCCCAAGAAGTTTACCTAGTCTGAAGACCTGACATATCTGATTGAAGCCTTTCCTTGATATGACAAGGTCTGAAGTCAAATTGCACTTTAGATCTGCCAAAAATAGAAGTCACAGGCTGCAATGTCTTGAATCTCAAATTCCAAGAATTTACATTTTTCATGTAAAGCATTAGAATTAGGAGAACCAAATAATTGAAATATTAATAATATTAAAGTTTGTTATTATTATTATTATTTGTCATTTTTTAAGTATAATAATTGCCATTTTATTTAATATGTATTTCACGCCCATTAAATGAACTTTTATTGCACTGTGAAAGAAACATTCATATACTTAAAGAACTTTATGCAAGAAAACTAAAAAAAAAAAGACTAGCTGTTTAAATCAATATAAAGAGACAAGAAAAACTAAAATAAAAAAGCTTGTTTCCAAGGAGACGGCAATATCTCAACTGTTATGTATATTTTAAAGAAATGATTACGTACTGAGTGTACTTTAAAATATCTACAAAAATAGAGCGACTGGGCTGAGTTACAAATTATCTATGCATTACCATGTCTCAGAAAGAATTTTTTATTTTATTTTTTTGTGCCACCCACAGTTCATATTTCACGGTTGGCGTCCAAATGGCTCCCATACAGTGCTTTGGTTCATTCAAAAATAATTATGCTAAAGTGGATCAATCATCAAAAGGATAAAATATATTTATTCATGCTTGGAAATCATGTAGCATTAAAGATATTTAACTGAAGAGATTTTGAAGTATCATTATTTGAGATCATTGTTTATGGCGGCACACAATGTCGAAGTGAGACTTTATATGTATTACCTCTCCAAGAGATCACAGAACCCCCACCCGAACAATGCCTTTGTTTGCTTTTTTCTCCAGAAGAAAGATACCATCATGTGCAAACAACATCCAAGGTCACCATCAATTTCCTGGGCTAAGATATTGGCTCGGAGATAACAACCATTGGTGAGAGTGTCATTCTTGCCTGTGTTTACACATTTCTGACACAATATAGTAATTTCAGTTGCAAAGCAGTTGCTGCAGATGTGTTAGCTGCACATCCAATGTGGTGAATCTCCCATTCCATCACTTCCCAAGGATGCTCTATTGGATTGATATCTAGTGACTGTGGAGGCCATTTGAGACCAATCACATATTCAAGAAATCAGTTTGAAATGATCTGAGCTTGTGATATGACTGTTAGAAGTAGATAGAAGTAGCCAAGAAGTTGGGGACACTGTGGTTATAAAGGGATGGACATGGTCAATGACAATACCAAGGTAGGCTGTGGGATTTAATAATGCTCACTTGATGCTAAGGGGATCAAATTTGCCAAAAACAACTTCCCCATGTCATGGAAATAATTTGTGTCAACAGTTTTATGTAAAGAAAGATTAAACAATGAAATAACAAAGAATAAGATATATGAAAACTATTTAGTTGTGGAAATGAATTGCATTCAGCCAAGGAGTCCCCCCTCATTATTTATTTGTGACAACATATGTAATTGTTGATCACTTAAATTTGAAATAAACAAAGTGAGATGACATGCCTGCTGGTGAGAATAAAGTGTATAATATTTATTGATGAAACGACAGATAGATAAAACAATGCAATAACAAAGTATTAGATATAAAAAATATTTAGCTGCAGAAGTGATTTGCATTTGGCCAAGGAGTACCCCAAAAATAATACCTTTTGCAGATGAACAAAATACATGTTGCATGCGGTAAGTTTTAGTTGAGACTCCAGATTTTGCGTGGAGCTGTATTTGACAATGGCCAGTGTTTGTCAGGTACTGACCAATGATCATCCTTTAACCAGTATGTGACCCTAAAAGGATGTCAGATAAAGATTGAACTGTATTTTATTAAAATAACCTCATAAAGGTATACATATACCAGTATATATTGGGAAAACACGATTGTGAAACTATTTTGATAATAAATAAAACTATACTCACCCAACACCCCCACACCATTAAACCACCACTACTATTCTCAATCATTGATACAAGATGAATGGATCCATACTTGTTGCTGCCAAATTCTGACCCCACCATCCAAATGTCAGGGCAGAAATTGAAAACCATCAGACTAGGCAGTACATTTCTTATGTTTTCTGATCCAATATGACAAGTTCATGTGTAATGACCCCCCTTCTAGCAGGTAACACAGGATCACCTGGCAAACGGAATCTAAATGACACCTGGTCTTCACCAGAGCACCCTACAAGGGGTGATTGGCCAGTAATTCTTGTGACCACTGGGCTCTCTGCTGCTAGGTGTTGGGTCCCAGGTTGTGGCCCCCATGTTCGCCTCACCAAAGGGGGGATCAGCAGGGATAGGCTTCCTCAGAGTGACAGGTGCAGTCATGGAGTGCTTCACAGGTGAGGTGGCATTGGTAACCAGGCAGGAGGTGTAGTAGACAAGTACAGGATAGGTGAGTGCCAGAGAATAACCTAAACGCCAGAGGCTGTTGCATTGTTACAGGAACGGGCACCTGTACAGCAGAGGCTAATGTAGCGGCACACCGCAGGGAGCGAGTTTTGAGCTGAAATGCAAACCTCTGGATCCTCCAGGTAAGCTGACACCATGTGAACTGTAGCCTTAGGTGTCAAGAGGAGTTGCACTTGGTGTGGTCTCCTGTTGCTGTAGCCCATCTGCTTCAAGGTTTAACGTGTTGTTTGTCCAAAGATGTATATATCCAAAGTAACAAATAGTTATTTAAGTTACTGTCTCCTCTCTATCAGCTCGAACCAGTCTGACATCTTTACTCTGACCTTGGACACCAAGAATTTCACGCTACTTATTTTCTCTTTCTTGGACAAATCCTTGTAAACCCTAGAGATGGTTGTGCAAAATCCCAGCAAATCAGCAGTTTCTGAAACCTTCAGACTAGCTCACCTGGCACAATCAACCATGCCCCATTCAAGGTCTGTTAAATCTCCTTTCTTCCCAATTGTGATGCTCAGTTTTAACTTATGCAGGTCATCTTTACAATGTATAAATGCATTGGGATCTGATTGGCATCTGATTTATTTAGGCTCTTCAAGGTTGGAGAGGATAAACTTTTGTTAGTGAAGCTGGGTGATTCAGCAACCTGGAATGGATTTCATGGAACTCATTTTCTATTTGTTAGCAAATGTTTTCAATCCTGGACCAGATCCATTCCATGATTGCTGGATTACCCAGCTTCACTGCTGAAAGTGTATCCTCTCCAGACTTGGAGAACTTTAATAAATCCGGCCCATTGAGTTGCTACCTTGTGATTGGCTGATTAGTTATTTGTGATAACAAGTAAATGGGTTGAAAAGACCCTTGCAAATATACTTTCACTTAGCTCTGAGTAAGTATAGTGACAGTGTCGCTTTTTGAAGCTTTCCAATATTTCCTTGGATGATCTATAGTCTCAGCGCCAAACCAAAACAAGTAATTAGAACTTCCTTATTCATTTCTTCTACCCAGACCTTCAAGTTTCTTCTTTGATTGGTAAATTATCTACTCGCTCATCTCTGCTTTGCAAAACTGAATCAGTATATGACCATTTCTGTGTTGTAAATGATTTGTGATTTTCTAAAATGTTTGAGATCTTTCCTGACAGTTTTCCAAAACCCTTCAAAAATGCTGAACACAAAAGAAAAGCCGTCTTTGAGAAGAATTCAATAGAAAATGTCTTTTTACAATACAATATACAAGCACCAGCTGTTTCCATAAAGTGGAAGGAAATGTTGATTGCACTCAAGAATAACATGTTTCATTATCATAAACCTTTACAAATGTACACCCAGTAAGTGCTGCTTCTCCTTCATAAGGAATCCACCGGAGCAAAAGAAAAGCTGGCAATTCTATAATCACAGCTTAAATCCTCACAGGCCAAAGATAAGGAAGGCAGTTTATCCTCAGAAAAGTTCTAGTACCATGTAAGGTAGCCAGGCATTACTAATCATTTTACAGAGTTACTATTCACTTGGAAAATCCTGTTGAGAAGTAAAATACATTCTACAGGAGTTTTCCTGTACCTAATTATTGATAGTCCATGTCCCATTTGGTGGGATTGTAGACTAGTATTGTTAAAAACAATTCACATAGGGATTATTGTAACAAAAGTGAGTATTTTATCCTTCTGTAGGGACATATATAGGGGAATGTATTTGAAAGGTATTAAGTATACATGGGGAAACATATAGATACATTGGTTTTATAGTGGGCCTCATCCATAATTTGTCCACCAGGCAGTGCTGTATTGTTTTTTGTGCTCATATTCGTATCAGCCCCTGTGCCATGAAAGTCATCAACTGTCAAAGGACAATCAAATTGAAAAAGTTTGCCAGTATACACGAACTGGATAAGATGGACTGTATAATCTATAAATGGTAAAATGCACATATAAGGTCAGGCCTTTTGAATGATTGTAAAAAGGAATCCAAATCTCTACCCAGTCCACATGCCAATGGAATGACTGATCGACCCTATAATTTGGAGCTTTTCAAGCATGGAACCTCAGGATTCCACCAGAGTTTGCTGGGGGTTCCTTGAGGAATGAGCAATGTATGCCTTTCAGGCCCGTTTACCTTCCACCAATGATTCTTTTGGCTGTTTTAATGGGGACATTCTTCCCAGTGGCCAGGAATGTAAATGGAATTCTTCTGACTGCCTATCCCACTAATTGACTGTGAATTTTGTAAATATAGCAGGAGTTCCCTAAGACCTGAAAGTTATTTCAAAGGTTTCCCCATGTTAAAAAGGTTGAGAAGGCTGCTATATTCCATAAAAGGTTAAACATGTATATAATGTTGGACCTTTAAAACAATTATTATTAGTATTATTATTACTACACATGATTTATATAGTCCCAACATAAAATGCAGTGCTCTACAATGTCCATAGTCGTGTCACTAGCTTTACTGAAAGGAGCTCACAATCTAATGTCCCTACCATAGTCATATGTCCTTAATACGGTCAAAGGTGAATTTTGGGGGGAAGCCAAAAAAAACCCTATCTGCATGTTTTTGGAACGTGGGAGAAAACCGAAAAATTCAGAGGAAACCCACACAAACATGGGGAGAACCTGGAATCTCCATGCAGATAGTGTCCTGGCTGAGATTTGAACCTGGAATCTAGCACTGCAAAGGCCAGAGTGCTAACCACTGAGCCACCATGCTGCAACAAAGGATCCTGAAATCTCTACCCAGTCTATGTGCCCTGTCCATTTGCAATCCCAAAAGTACAGTACAATGTAATCCAGCAAAATTTCTAAAGGGACCCCTTAGTAATATCTTGGTTTCTTTTTTGGGGGAATTTTATTGGTTTTATTACTAATTTATAGCACAATCAATTGGTTTTGGGGTTGGTTAGTTATCCTGTAGGGCAGCTTTTATTTACCCAAGAGACTTATTTAGCAAAGTTACAAGATAAGCCAGGACAAATAATGTAACAGTAAATTTTTTTGGAGATGAATGAGGCTTGAATTCACATGGATCAGGTATCAATCAGTCACCTTGCCCTTTAAGCTCAGCCATTCCTATCAGACTTTTAATAATTCTGGGAGTAAACTCAAGTCACTAGTTCAATATAGGGCTTGATATGCACTTGCCATTGGGCCCGCTTTGGTAAAGGTGGTGAAGGAGGTGGTTAAGGAGGCCATGGAAGACTATGGAAGTATGCCAGATGCAATAGGATAAAAAGGTAAGACTTTTTCTGCATAGTCCTCCCCCCATACCCTAAATTAGTTCTAAATGGCAATTATATACAATACATAATGCCTTACTTTAATGCTGGATTTAAAATAAAGTATATATAAAATATCCCCATAATTTATAATGATTAATTGATTACATATGTAATTTGTATTTCAAGTATATTAATTGGTACAAATAGTAGATCTCATATTAAATACTATGTACATTATAAATCATTTAAATAATGTCCAATCTTACAGCATTTTTATTTCACAAAGAAGAAAAAGAGAACTTTATCTGCCATGATTTTTATGTAGAAAAAAGTAAGTAGAGAAAATAATGAAATTGAGGCATTTGTATTCCTAACTATTCAATTAAATCAGGCAGGAGTCTAGCACAGTGTCTGACAAGAAAAGTCAGAATAGTTATCTGTACCTTGAGATCAAGTGGGAAATTTAGCTGTAGAGTGGCATTTAATGCTCTCTTCAGTAGCAAGAAGGCAGCCATTGAAATGTTACCGAGATTGCTTCCTCTGACCCTTTTTAAAAAGATTATTGCGTTCAACATTTCAAGTGCCCTTATCAAGCAGACTCAGAAATACTTCAGGGAAGGTATTACTTCATGGTAAAAGTTATAGAGTGGCAGGGAGGAAGAGGTGTTAAGAAATATTTATTAGGCTTCCAAAAAAGTCTACGGCTTCATATCAATGAGAGGTTATCGAAGCAAAATCAAGAAAAAAGGGGATCATTTTCCATTTCAAGTAAACCTGGGGATATTAACCAAGCTCCTAAACTGCCAATTACCAAAATGCACCCACATGTAGTCTTTAACACCCTTTGTGCCCTGAATTTCAGGGTTCCTTAAAATTCAACACCAAGCAGCAGATCTATTTTTTTTCTATTTATGTGGAATCACCCAGGGTGCAGAATCTGACCAGCACCTGGTTTGGACCAGAGCAACCCAGTGGGGTAATCCCAGTAACTACTGAGCACTTTGCTGCTATTGCTGCCAGGCCACGGCCCCTGGGGTCACCCTACCAAAGGGCAGATTAGTGGAGGTAGGATTTTTAAATGAAGATAATGGGCTTAATTTATTAAAGATCTCCAAGGCTGGAGAGGATACACTTTCATCAGTGAAGCTGGGTGATCTAAAAAATCTGGAATGGAAGTCATTTTCTATTTGTAAGCAAATGATTTGAAACCTGACCCAGATCTATTCCAGGGTTGCTGGATCACCCAGCTTTACTGATGAAAGTGTATTCTCTCTAGTCTTGGAGAGCTTTAATAAATCAGGCCAATTAAGAGTCAGTCACAGTCAAAGAATGCTTCCCAGAGGAGACAACGTCAATAACCAGGCAAGACAGGCAAGGCAGAGTTGGTAACCAGGCAGAAGGTCAGAGCAAGCAAGACAACTTTATTAACCAGACAAGAGACCATGTATCTAATTACCTCCCCAGCGGTAACTCCGAGTGTGAATCTGGGTAGAAAAAAGATGGTGGAAGCGGTACTCGGGGTAGGTTAACCTATGGAAACAATAGTAAATAAAGCCTTATTCCTCCTTCGTGATCCTCGTCTTTTTTCCTCCTCTGGCCGCCATCTTCTGCACCTGATGAGTCCCAGGGAGTTCCTGGTGACGTTGGTACGTGCGGACGTTCTGTTCGGGGCAGGGCAGGAAATTCAAATATATAACTGTATTGAATGCAATACAGAAGATTTATATGTGTATAAGCAGTACATTGTTTTTCATGAACATTTATTTAACAGTATATTATAACAATATAAGTATAATATTTATTTATTCATTTTTACCCCTGGTAGGCCTTTGAGGGCACAGAAAGAATAAGTACAGAGCCAAGCACACCAAAGACCAGAGTAGCACCTGGACAGCCAGATCGTGGGAAGCAGCCACAGGATCCACCAGGTAAGCTTATAGTGTCATTGCAATACTTCCAGATGTATATTAACCCTCACAAGGATCACAGTACTTCTCCAATGTCTTCATCATCTCTTTTTCTTCAAAATGATAGAAAATCTTTATTCAGACATCATTGTAATTATGGCTTACCAAAGTACCATGGTTTAAATCTGGCCAGGAAAATATCTGCATGGAGTACCGGTATGTTTTTGGAGAGTTTCCACAGGACGCTCCAGTTTCCTCCTGAATTTTAACCTCCCCCCCCCCAAACAGTTGATCATAGACTTAGTTTAGGACATAGGAGCATGATGGGAATATTGGAATACAAATTCCTCTGATTTACTGATATGACTATGAACATTGTAAAGTTCTGTGAAAGATTTCATAAACATTCATGTAAATCCTGATACATGTCCAGTTCTTGTCTCTGTTCCTGAGTGCCCATTAACACTTCTTCATCCATGTGCTTTATGTAGATTGAGTTTCGTCAACCCATTCAAAGTGGCAAAATGTACAAGAATAGGGCTAAAATTGACATGCAGTAATATTTGCCAATTTAGCATAATGCATAGTCGAGCATTGCCATGTGTTGTGCCGCAACAAACAAAACAGATAAAATATGTGACATATATAAAAAAGAGGGAACATGGTCAGTAAACAGTCATACACGTGTATGATGTTTGACCCTTAAACAATGCAAAAAAAAAGGATTCTATACCAAGTACTTTTTACATTTTTATATACAACAGACACATTTTGCAACCAAATAATCCCGCCCATGATGTGTCCACCCATGGTCAATGAGGACTTTAATGTGTATTTGAGAGTAAACAATGAGTAACTGATGTACACAACCAACAAAGCTGCTGTGTTAAAGTCAACTTAATTTACTCTTTTTGAGTTTTGTAGACTACATAGACAGCAAAGAGACTGTAGTTTGGTGTGTTTTGCTATTTCAGTCCTGAATCAAAGGGTCTTTGGAGGAACCCAATCTACAGACATACCTGTATTAGAAGCTGAAGAACTGTGCAGGTATGAACACTCTTTATACATCGCATGATTCAATTGTTAAGGTTGATTGATGTGTAGATCTGAGACATGGTGCAGAATAGACTATTGCTGTGTACAAGCCTGTAGTTACCATAGAGAGCAAATAAAGATCATTACAAGATGACACATGCACCAACTGTATATCCAATACTGGATACTAAAAATATAATTGAGTTTCCATTAAATCTTAAAAAAAATCATATGGATGATTACAATTTGTAGCATGGTGTACAGCTTGAGGAACAGAAGTGTCTATCCGTAGGCTCAGATAATAACTGTGTCACGATAGGGGAGACAGAGCCTCTAGGGGGCGCTAGGGTTTGCACAGTAATGGCCTGAGCCCCGATAAGGGCCAAAGTGCAGAATTTAAGTAGCAGCCAGGTATTCTCCAGGGCCTTTAGTGGTGGGGATGTTGTGCTGCTGGCTACTCCCAGGTTGATTTCCTTTGGCACACCAGGGTGGGCAGAATAATGTATGGCACCAAGTCACTTGGCAGGGGAATAGTCAAGGAAGGCCCCGGCTGAGGCAGGCAGCAAGCAAGTAAGGTCAGGAACAAGCCAGGGGTCCAGAACTACAAATACAGAATATAGACACCGATGACAAAGGGGCCACCACAGACACAGGGGAACACAGGAGACCAAGGAAGAAACAGGAGGCAAGGGGGACAAGGAAGATACGGGGGTCATCGCAGACACAGAGGAACACTGGAACAGCTCAAGGAAACAGGCAGGGAAACAGACTGGGCAACAAGGGGTTAACATAGAAGCTGGACAGGCAAAGCACTGAATTATTCAAGAGGTGTAGAGGAAAATGCTCAGCAGAGCTAGGGGGCTGGGTGCTGGTGGAGACACATTGAACGAACACCGAGTGCTGTGTCTGAGCCAGCTAAATAGCCAGGGGCAATTAAGAGCCTGATTGGCCAGTGGAAGGATGATACTGATAAGACTTGGAAGAGGAGGCGTGCCCAGGGTTTAAAAATGCCCACATGTGCAGGAGAGAGCTGCTGGCACTTTAGTGAGGAGGAGGTAAGTGCGACGAGCCATATGCAAAAGAAAATAACCTAAAATATAGTATAATGTGGACTGATCAAAAAAGGGGGTGGAGATAGGGCTATCTGTGTCACAAGCTGTCAGAAATAATGCAGAATGTGCTAAGCTTTCTTATTAGAAAGCCACCCCGGCAGTAAAGACAAAGGAGGAACTCATTTTACAAAAAAAAAAAAAAGATATGTTTTACTTTATTTAAAAAGGTTTTCTACTCTCTTTTATAGAATAAAAATTTGGGTGATAGGTGCATTTTAAGGGATTTCCATTTCTTGGAAAGATGTAATTATATTGCATAAATGTACTGCTTGGGTATTTTATTCCTTATCCCTAATATACTCAATATTAGCCGAACCAAACGTCGTATATGGCGAACCAAACATCACTGTCCCTATTATTGGGAACCAAATCAAATGGTGCCATTTTTTATGCAAGGGTTCTGTTTAGAGTCAGAAGGAGAAATTCTCTTTTTTCTTTTTCTACGGTATCTAGCTCCCAGCTAGAAATTCTACACAATGTTTAGCGAATCGAACATCCATTCAATTTTTTACAGACAAATAGTCAAAAAAAAAAAGTTTTATTCCATAGTAATTTAATAAATGATAGTAACTGCCTTATAAATATTCCACAGAAGTGAAACAAGCGTATCTAGAAGCCAAGGCAATTGAACAAGGCATTTTTTTTTGTGGAATTGTTAGCGCTTGTATCTGTACCATTAACAATCTCTAACCATTATGCATGACAATATAATAGGTGGGAACCATAGCATAATCATTTTCTAGTGACATTTGCATATTGCCATGTCAGTGCATAATGCCAGCGACATTGTTTTTGAAAAAAATGTCCGCCTGGGGATTTACAAGGCAACATTAAAGGAATACGATTTGAAGCTTAAATTGGACAAGGGTTGAAAAATAAGGTTTGAGACATATAGGCTTCCAATCCTAGCTGGAAACAAATGCCGACATTTAAAAGAATTAACAAGAGATGTAAAGAACCTTTGAATGGAAAACTCTTTTTTTGTGATGGTAGACTTGATTTATTATTTTTTTTTTCACAATAACATTTCAAAACCCTACTGAATTCCTAATTATACAGCTGTCAAGTGCTTTACTTTCTTTTATCTGATCGGATATTCAGGCTGCAGACAACCCTCCCTGTTCTACCATTCATACTGTATTTAAACAAAGCTAGCAGGAGTTACACATATCTTAAACAAATAATGTTAAATACAATGGCTCTTCAGCAAAAGCCGAAAAAAAGCTTTTCTCGTATAAGAAAAAAAAACTAATTATTGCACAGACAATTGCATTTTTTTTTAAATCCCAGGACGCCAACATGCAGAAAACATTGATTTTACCTGTTAACTAACTGATTTAACATAATTAGTCAGTGGGCTGTAACAACAAATGGTTAATTAAGTAACAAGGCACTGTTTCCTTTCCTTCAATCCCGGGAGTGCAATTAACGATTTTAGAAATTTTGCAAAGTCTTAAATCATTTGAAGCGAGAACTGTACAAAGGCTTACGCCTAGCTCCAAGAAAATTAAAGCTGTAGTTTATGTGCATTGGTTTGAAGAACAATTTGTGCTAGACAATTATAAACATATAAAGTGTATGTATAGACAAACTTTTTTCCGGTATAGCATAAGGAAGGGTTGAAACTGTCGCCAGGTTTTTTTTTTTTTTACTTTTGTTTCCTGTCCACAAGATCCAGCAGGAGGTTTGGAGAAGTCTTCCTCTAGGTAGGGTTATCCCCTCTTAAGGTATGTACGCACACTGTTACTGGAAATGTTCTTTTGTGATCTGTGTATGTCAGATTCACTACTTTATAATTGGATCCAAAGGAAGTGTCATTAAAAAAATCAAAAAAAAGGAAAAGGGCCTAAGACAGGTGCAACTAAAGTTAATATAGCTTGGTTCCAGATCTATTCCATTGTGTCCGGGACTGTCCTGTCATTAAGGCCTTCTGGTGCAGAGTGACTTCTTATGTCTGCACTCACCTACTCTTCTTTCTCCCTTGATTCCCAAATTGGCAATATTGGGTATGGCTAAGAGGGATAACACCCGCTGCTCCAAAGGCGTCTCACTTTTATTGTCCTTGCCATTTGGAGAAAGGCAATACTTCACCGTTGGATATCGCATGCACAATCTATTGTACACCTCTTTTTAAAAAAGCTGCGTGACTGAGGGTGCCAGAGACCGAAAGACTTCTTTCGTAAATTTATAAACACCAAATTCCCATAAAACACCACACTCCTTCTGTGGTTAAATGGCCTGCAGGCCTTTTATTAACATATTCTTATTAAAACGTTTAACACATAACAAATAAATAACATCTTTATTTCAAGTGACATGTATTACCAATAAAACAACAACCTAAACATTAACGAAATAACAATCCCCTTTAATAATCCCCAAAAACACTGGCATTGACACCTTTTGGGTTGCCAGTCCTCGAAGACCTACATTATCCACACTCTCACTTGGGGCCTGCGTCAGATGAATATTTTTGCTCCCTTTACCTCCCTGGGGATCTGATTATGATAGCATTTTTGCATGTCAAAGCAGTCTAAATTTCCAACAGAAATGCCTCCCAGTGCACCCCCCCTGTACGCCCATTGATTATACGGGGAACGCAAGGCCAGGGAACACAGATGCCGGGCCGACATCGCTAGATGACCCAGCGAGCTTGTCAAGACCAGGTAAGCCCTTTACAATGCGGTATTCATGATTGTGGCTCAGGGTTATCACTTTTGCTACTGAAAATTAGGCCCAAGCCACACTCGGGATTACAGCCAGGAAGGTTAACATCCAGTTTAGGAATAATATCACCACCGCTCGCAGCCTAATCCCAATCTATTTTTAACTTCAACTCCTCTTCCTAGCCCCACTGACAACACCACTAAAAAACTGAGACACAAATACCTCACCCCAAAAAAAGGGGCAGGCAGGCGGAAACTTTTCTCCTCAAACTTTGAGTGACAACCCCTACTTCTCTATTCCTTTTATTACTTTAACTCCACCCTCACCTCCACCTACCTACCAATCTGTAACCTGACTTTCTTTTTTTACCCCAAAAGAATACCCATTACCTCATCTTGTCTGCTCCCTGTTCCCCCAGTCATGCAGGCATTTCTCCTACGCTCCTTTTTTTGCTTCATTCCAGGCCTGTCTATACCTTTTTTACTTAGAGTGGATCAAAACTACCCAACAAAAAGACACATTCACCTAAATTTTCTTCAGAAAGCTTTATTGCTACATTAAACCCCAAATGAAGATTATACCAGCCTTTTCAGCAAACCTTTTGGTACTTAATGGGAATCATAGAGGGTGACCCTCCCATTCCAATTTGAGTTCCCTATTCATTGGATATCACTTTTTTTCCATGTGAGTCTTCCTCACATACACAGCATAGGTTTGGCAATGTTGCTTTTAGTGCCTATTTGGATTTTTTTTACTTGACTTTGATATGAATCTTGTTGTTATTGCACTTTATCTCTCTGTTTTGATATGCTCATTTACACTATATCTTTATACAAAAGTTATGTAGTTTTATTTTTGTTAAATTGTGTTATCAGCCTTCATTGGAATATATTTTCAAACATATCACTTGATTTACAAAAATACAGAGCAGCCATATCTGACCTGAACAATGCATTACATTTGTGCAGTATTCTGGTATGAATGTGCAATAAGATTGCACCAGGTAAGGCATTGGCAATAGTAAAAAGAAAGTTGACTGGTTCAGATGAGAACTTTAATAACTGTCTTTAAAGCAGCTTTTCCCACCCACTGGCATCATGGACAAAAAAACCTGTTCAATTCCTCACTAAATATTCCCCTATATGAAAAAGGAGAGACAAAACATGTAACTTTTAGGGTACATTTTTTATTCTAACTTATTTTTATTTCCTCTATACAAGACTATCAGATGTCCCATAAATGTTTTCATGTGTCTTTATTCACGTTTCGCATCATTTTGCTTCTTTAGTAAAGACACCGCATGCAGTACAGTAACTTCATCATACATCATACAGAATAACCAAGCATTCTTTTGGACTTCTGACATTGTCCTGATGAAATGTTCATCTTTGATGAGCTGCCAAATCTGTGGACCATCAAACACAGCGGCCTTTATTTTTCCAAATGACAGGCTAGGAAATGCCAAAATGAGGTACTGGAAACATTCTCCTTCAGTTGGCAACGCTTTAACAAACTGCTTCATCAGACCCAGTTTCATGTGCAGAGGCGGGAATATAATATTCTTTCTATCAACAAGTGGCTCATGTAGAATGTTTGGATCACCTGGTTTTAGGGCAGATCTTGGAGGCCAATTCTTTTCCACCCAATGCCTCTCATGAGCTCTGCTGTCCCACATGCACCTACATCCACACATCCAGGTATATTATGGCAATACACAAAGCCACTGTCAGTTCTAAAGTATTGTAGAAATGCAATTTCTCTGGTTCTAAAGTATGATACCTTTGTTCCTTTTTCAAGTAAGTTTTTCTTACGCAGTCTTGATGCTAGGAGTTCAGAAGTCTTCTTCGATAGTCCCAAATCACGTGCCAAATCACTCAACTCATGCTGATCAATTCCCTTCAGAGTCCTCTTCAATGTCAAACTCTTCAAACTTTGTCACCTAGATCATCACCATAATCATGTTCTTCAAGGGAGGGTAGTGTAACGTAAACCGGCACTGGGATTTCATCTGAATGAGCCACTGGTCGTATAGCCGATGGTAGACTAGGATACTCTATGTTATATTTATTTGTCTTGTTATATCCTGAAGTTTTCACTCACAAAATAACAGTCACTGAAATTTTCTCCTGGCTCTCGCCAAACCATAGGTATACCCAAATAGCATCTTATTACGTGTTCCCTTGTCCACATCTGTAAACCCTCGACACACTGTTTGCACACCTTATGAGGGGCCCAAGATTTATCTTGATCACCAAGTTTAACTTTGTTTAACACTTGCTCTACAAATGTGTTGATGTTCGCCCTTTGACTGGGAATGGTGAAACTCCCACAGATATAACAAAATGAATCAGGGTTGTTTAGGCACTTATGATGAGAAACAGCAGCCAGACATGATCTAAAAGGAAGGAAATACGTGTGTAAGTAGAAAAATAAATTTTGCTTATTCACTACATGGAGCAGCGCACAACCTCTGACCACACTGTTTGCGTGTAAATGAATAACCTATACTAATCCACGCTACAGTAATCGCATTGATATAAAGGGGTAGAGAAAAAATCTGACATGATAGAAGAAAACTAACTGCACTTTCAGAATCAGCATACCTATTTTAGTGTAAATAGGCTTATACATTGAAGTGAACTAAAAATTTGTTCAAAATTGTTCCCCAGTCCTATCATGTTCTCAACACTTTTGATTGCTTGATGTGCCGCTAATTCCGGCAATTCTTTTGTCAGAAAATCCAGCAGAAGTGTAAAACTGCGACCAAAGCATCAACATACCTCTGAAATAGACAAGTTTTTGGCTTGTACCAAACTAAAAGTGAATATGGGATGGACAAACCTTTTCAATAGTTTGCAGAAACAAAACATAAAACCTTCTTTTATTACTTTTTGCCAGAAGACAGTTGGTGTATTCAGCCCATAAATGTGAACATGCTAATTGGATTTTTAAAACCACTCCTAAATAATTACATAGAAATGTTTGTGGTGGACCATATCTCCCATCTGTCAATACATTAGTAGATGCAAACCAAAATGACTTCCATTAAAATGATGACCAAAGGAAGAGATTTATTTCAGCTATTGCTTGCCATATAGCTTTTATGTGGTGCTTTTTATTTGCAGTCTTCTTAATGATTTCCGTGTAAATATTTTGTACCAGAAATAAATGGTACAGTGAAATGCGTACTAAGTCAAAATGCTTAATTAATTTTGGTGCTTCCGAAGAAGCAAGTTCATTTAGTGTCGAAAAAAGAAGATCAGGAGTAATTACATACATTTAAAGTGCATATAAAGCAATGTGATGTTTAATATTGTTAAATTATAATAAGAATTGTTACACTTGCAGAAACATTATGAAAACATTGTTTTATGTAAGAGAACCGCTATTTAAAGGAGACTTTCGGCCACCTTCCCGTCAGCTTTAAAAGCTACAGTCAGAACAGATAACAGAGTGATGAATGAATCCTAGCAAATTTATTTCTTTTTAATTACTATTTAATCTAATCTCATCAAGATGCTAACACAATTAATAAGCATTATCCTATGATATAGTTTGTGCTACCTGCCTCCACTTCCCCTAAAGAAGCCCCACTGCGAAATGCGTCAGCAAAGAAGACTGATCTGATCTTGCTTCATGTTAACTGGACCAAGCAATCCAAGGATATAACACTGCATTGGTGCAATATCTATACTATGTTAAAATATTCTGGTCACATGTTTACTTGTAACTATTTGTTTCTGTACCTAATTAGGTAAATATTTCTACATATGCCTAAAAAAGCCCCTTATTTACTTTCAACCAGTTTCACTCTAGTTGTTGAGTTTAAATTAGTCTTCTGCTTGGATTTGTTATTTTTATGGCTGACATAAACTTGTTGTTATAAGTATAAAAATGAATCCCTTATATTTTCTTATTATACTTTTTAATAATGTTAAAGGTAAATAATGTGACAAAACCAAGGAAGGCATATTGAAATTAACAGCAAGATGACACATGGCAGTACTGGATAGTTGTACACTATAAATGTGATTAAAGATCTCTAAGACTGGAGAAGATAGACTATCATGGAAGATTCTGGGTGATTCAGGGTGGATGGAGTTTTTAAAAATCATTTCCCTTTAGTTGGCTAATATTTTAAATCCTGGATCAGATCAATTTCATTCTTGCTGCATCACCCAGGTTCTCAAATGATAGCCCATCTTCCCAAGTCTTGGAGGGATTTATAAGTTAGGTTCAATGTAATACAGGCTGTGTTAGAAAAACAAGATTTGGGATCCAAGGAATCATATTGTCACAATTTTAGATGTAGTTGTATTATGTATTGGTGCAGAAACTAAAAGATAAAATAAGGGGATAAGCAAAAACC
>NC_092862.1:7110671-7115497 GCF_032062135.1 Pyxicephalus adspersus | reverse complement strand
GGCCTCAGCTAGACATTTAGGAAATGAGTAAACTGGAATTGTTTAGGCCAGTTGATACACACCAATCCAATATTTCCCAATTTTAGGACAGTCACTCCATATATGAAACAGTACCTTCAGACTTTAGCCCGACTGGAGGAATTAGGATTAGATAGATAAATAGAGGCGCCATATACTGTTGCATCAGTAGTTTATAGTTATATGAAGAATTTCGCAGGACTGAATCGAGGACAGAGCTGGAGGGATCAAGGTGTCTGCCGAAGTAAAGGTAAGTATGAGTGTTTAAGTTTACTTCCGCTTTAATGCAACATACCATACTGCCATGATGTGAATAAGCCCATAGGTACATTCCAGACCTAAAATGCTCATTTAAAAATGTGCAACTTTTTTCTTATTCTTCTTATTACTTTCTTTCTTGCTAAAATTTGACCAGCTTTAATACCACTTTAAATCTAAAGCTACAAAATACACGATATTGGAAGCTAACGTTATGAAATATAAGTTTGCCTTCCAATAGTACAAATTACCGTATCTGAGAAAGATGATACCTTCCAACTAATGTTCAGTAACTAATTGCATTTTTATTTCAGCACTGAATTCATTTGTCCGTTACATAGCTTTCCTTAACATGCTAATTTGTCTTTTTAGTAGGATTGTTGAAATTGATGAAGAAAGTAATGGAGAATGAAGAGTGTTTTTCTTGATTGATAAAAATTGTCTGAGTACATGGATAATTATTGGGTAGTGAGTTGATCAGCAATCTGCAATGCTTCAAAACAGCAGAAAAAATGAATTCAGCGATGTATTAAGAAGAGCTTCCTTTATTTATCTCTGGACCTGGAATTAAAATGACATCATTGAAAGCGGTAAGGAATGGCACCATAACATTGTCCATTGACTTTCTTAAAGAGACCCAGCTGGGTCTGAGCTCTGCGCTTCTAATTTAGACCTGGCTGTGTATACCAAGGAAACTATTAAACATTTCAGAAAACTGTTTCATTGACATATTATATACTAGCACTGGAAGAATGAACTTAACCCACAAGTCTGCTATGGGCTGGCTGCCAGGGGAAAGAAGGCAGAGCTCAGCCCGGTTTACCATACTTGCTGTCTGTCTCTGAGTCTTGGCCAGTGGCCATCTGATCTCTGCCCATGCCCAGGGCATTTTTAGGTACAGCAAACAGAGCAATTGCCCAAGCCCCTACCTCCAAAGCTTAAAATGACAGATTGGCAGGGGTGCATGGAGCTCCAAGGCTGTGCATTTGGGCCCACAACCTCATATTTGCCCAGGACCCAAATATGTCTAAAACCATTCCTATCTCTATCTCATAGTTCTTTGGCATAATTTGGTGGGGCCATTAGAAAGCTTCTTTGCACCTTTCTTATGCAGGTAACCACACGGACACCATGCTGGTGTATTGACCACCAGTGTTGGGGGCACCTTTCTTTCCGAAGACCACTATGGTCAATGTTATTTATCATTCTTCCTCCTACACCAATGTCTTCAGTGTTCACAGGAAATAAAAGGTGATTCAGTGTAAAAGAATAATATTAGGAATTATGATTATTTTTTCCAAGCATCGGTAGTCCTAGCTGGTAATCTCAATCTACCCAATGTAGCAAAACTAAACAACATTGCTAAAAAGTAAATGATTGAATGATTGGAAGGAGCCACCAAACACCTGCTCCTACAAAGAATTTTTTCAAAAGACAATTGTATCAGTTTTAGTAAAGATTTTCTGCATTTCAAATGTCTGTGTAAATTAGGTTATTAAAGGAGGGATCTTTTTATTATTATGATTATTATTAATAAACAGTATTGATATAGCGCCAACATATTATGCAGCGCTGTAGAATAAAAAGGGGATATGTGGTGATATAAAGCAAAAGAACAATTCTGTCAGTTCTCTCTATCGTTGATGAGGCAATTGTCTTCCGGGTGTTTGGGACTGTATTTTTGTTTTGTTTTTTTGATACTTTTTTTCTGTTTCTAACATCGTAATAACAGTTTAGAAGAACACCATGTATGGTCCTAGCTCTGAAAAGGTAAAACATGTAAATGTGTATCTCACCATTACTAAAGAGCCTTTCACTGAGAATTTAACATTCCACGTTGTATTTGGGCAACTAAAGCTCTATCTATCTCTACAGTTTACAAGAAAAACATAGATGCTTCCTTTGTGTACACTATGTGGGGGTCTGTGACCCCTTTAAGCTAAAAAGGTCATCGGAAACTGTTTGGAGCAAGGAATAAAGCAGCTCCTTAAGGGATGTGGTAAAATAATGTACCAACTGTTCTGTCTGTGTCCTAGGGACACAAAGCATCAAGAATTTTAGGGTCATTGGTGAAGCTTTAACAGTCATGTCCAGTCCCACTTTAGAGGTTTCTAACTTCTGCAAGGTGGCCAGGTTTTATAATTAAACAGGATTTTTATAGCACCAACATATTATGCAGCGATGTACATTAAATAGTGGTTGCAAATGACAGACAGATACAAACAGTGACACAGAATTGGGAGGAGGAGAGGATCCTGCCCCAAAGAGCTTACAATCTAGAAGGTTATTTCCGCAGTATTTTTGGCTAGGCATCTCACAAGATTAACTACCAGTATGCTTAAACTAGTCTGCTCTACCAAACTATTTGTATAGTAGTCCTAGCAGTCAGTTAGAATCCCTGTTTCTATTTTTACATTTTGTGGAGCAAGGTTGAATTTTATAGACGTGTTTCTGGAATTGTTACAGACGTTTCCCATTTTTGAGGCTAAAATAAAAATGTCTAAAGAAGACACAACATTGGTACTTATTGTTATCTATATTATATAGGAATGCTTTTTTGAGCTCCTCTCTAATTCTGAAGTTTGTTACAAGGACCTAACTTGTCTAACTTTGAGGCTATGCCCCAGCAATTATCAGGGGACCTTCAATACAAAGCTTTTTCCAAAAAAACCATGATGATCATCTGGATAATGAAAGGAAGAAAGTCTTGGGTCCTGTATAACCTTCACCTTTTACATATCCACAGCTAGACGCAAAACGTCATGTTAAACCATTTTATTCTGGATGATCCATAGGATACTATCTTTTCAGGCCCTACAGCCTTAGTACAGAAGCTATGTATAATGACCATCTAGATGATATGAAGTAGACACCCTAAGGCCTTGAACAGCAACCATCTTCTTATTTCAAGCAAGGCTCACAAGTCTCCTTCACCCAACATTTTCTGATTCATTCATTCATGAGATCAAACTATTTTGGACTCTTTGTCTGGTAATTTACATAATCCAAGGAAAAAAGTTTCAAACATTGTACAGTTTCCACCGCCTGTTTATCCCAAGCCAGGAACACAAATCACTTTAACCTGCATATTCTGGATCATGCACAAGAGACCTTTACATGCCTTGTGGCTCCTACAACTCCTACTTATCCCAAACCAAAAAGCCACCTCTGATGACTTTATGGATAATCTAAGGAACACAGCATCAGAACAGCCAATCAGATGGTAGATTTGGATTCACCATCTCACATCAACTGAAATACAAATAAAGAGACATATAGAGTTCTAAAAGCTTATTGTGTACTGAAAAGTTGCATGGGCAAGTAAAGAGGAAAGTGATAGAAGTCAGACCAGGGGGCCAAAAATTAATTCTATCTGAAACGGTGCCTTACCCAAAGCAGAAATCATCTGATAAGATTAGAAAGCTAAATCCTATCAAACACTGAACATCTATCCCTCCACAGCTATGAAATTAATTCTCTCATTATTGTATTTGATGCTTGTGTCCAAAGAAGGAAAGTGGAAAAGAGATAAAATAATGTTAATGTTGTTAGGTAATTATAAATTATTAGTGTCTATCGTAGGTCTGGTTTACATTGTATTTTTAGTACCATGGCCTGTAATGAAGCAGACCACCCAAATCCAACCTGATAAATTCATGTACCTGTAAAATGTGGTTGTCAAAAAAGGACCCCAATCCTCTTGTTGCACTTTTGATTTATTTTATATTACGGAGAGTGAAACAAAAGGAGAGAGATGAGAAGAGATCTTTGAATTCTCACTGCAGCTATAATCAAAGATAATCTTTAGGCACATATGGCACACTTTAATGCTGATCTATAATCATTAATGCATCATGACATTTGTTTAAATAAATGCTGCATAAGTACCTGAATTTTATTTGGTATCAGCGTTCTGCTGTAAAGCAGAGCTTAGAATGGGTAGAGACAAGCAGCTCAATGTGTTGCTGCAATGCTTACATGCTAACACCAGATTTGTTTTTTGGAGGAAAAGGTAAGTGACTCTAAAATTAGGTTTTTGGTCTTCTGCTTTTACTGTGCCGCCCCAGTCCAGGGAAGGGACAAAACCTGTACTTATTACCTAGCCACAGCAAAAATCCGGTGGCCATACCTACCAGAACTTCCATGGGGTGTCCTGTAAATCCCAGGATTGGATAAACAGAAATACAAATATTTTGACAGCTAAAACAGCTTCCTTAGATATATTTTATGTGTATATGTGATTAGTTTAAAGATTGCTGCTCCCATTCCCATCTATTGTAAAACCATATCACATAACAAGTGACACAGCTCATTTCTGTTTCTTGGTAACAATAAAGGCAAGAATCTCTTTTATAAAGATATAAAGATAAATCCTATCTGATGGAAGGAACAGTGGATCAGATACAGAGATATGTTTTACCTACAAAGTACTTTTCATTGCCATCAAGTATGCTAACATATTCATAGAAGATTATGTGACTGCTCCAACTAGCTACCAAATCTATCTATCTATCTATCTATCTATCTATCTATCTATCTATCTATCTATC
>NC_092862.1:7105597-7106915 GCF_032062135.1 Pyxicephalus adspersus | reverse complement strand
CAGGATACTGTCAGGGTCAACAGCAGGGGTACATGAGCAACATTAGGAGGACATTACTATTATTAATATTTACTTTATTTTTATAGCACTAACATATTAAGCAGCACTTTACAGAGTCCATAGTCATGTCACTAACTGTCCCTCAGAGGGGCTCACAATCTAATGTCCCTACCATAGTCATATGTCATTAATACAGTCTAAGGCCAATTTGGGGGAAGCTAATTAACCTAACTGCATGTTTTTGAAATGTGTGAGGAAACCAGAGATCATACACACAAACACAAGGAGAACATACAAACTCCATGCAGATAGTGTCCTGGCCAAGATTTAAACCTGGAACTTTTTAAAAAATGTGTAATTTTTGGTTGGAACATGTTTCCAGGACGTCGGGCACCCATGGTAAATAAAGAAAAAGCAAATTTACACATTCTTTGATGGAATCAGGTGGAAAATAGTCGGACAGTATCTTCCAAACATTGAAATTCAGTTGAACTTCATGAGAATCAAACAAAGCTGTTGCTTGAGTTATCTTCTACCATTGCCCCCTTCCATGTACACCAATTACAAGCTTCCAATCCTAATGACCACCAACCACATATTTACAGATGTTACCCATGTTCAGAAGCGCAGGGGGAAGCTTGAGGTTTTTCTACAAAGCAGACTAACAGGTAAAGGGCCAGTATACCTTGCCAACTAGTGAAAAGTGAAAATTATAACCATTCATATATGTCACAACTCTGATCTTTAAAGTGTACCTAAACTCAGAAACTTCTCTTTACAAAAAAGGGTAGACAATCCTTTTATGTAAAGGTAAAAATTAAAAGGGCGCTTAGGCGATCAAGAATGAATGGGAGCGCAAAGCCTCCCGGCATACCTAAATCACGCATCCCGGGAGGCTCTTGGGTGCTCCTTCTGTGCATGCCTGAGCATCGCGGACAGGCGCAGAAGGGGCCTTTTCACGTAAAGAAAAAAAAATTGATGATCCCACGCATACGCAGTCACTCAATCTCACACCTGGGTCGGGTGATGTAGGAAGAACCCGGAAGAAGAGACGAAGATGGTGGCGCCTGGAGCGCCGACTCTGGCACATATGTCGCAATAACTTGGGACCCGACGCGGGACCTTATTCAGGACACCCCGAGATGGATCGGACCGCCCTCCAGGATTGAAGGTAGGTGTATTTTTTTCAGTTTAGTTCCTCCCTAAAGTGGTACTAACGTTCATTTTTTTGCTCGATTATGCAGGTCATTGTTGCAGAAAGGGACAGGCGATGTCCCTTCTACAATAATGCATCTTACTTACCTAATCGCTCTATTGA
>NC_092862.1:7103623-7104162 GCF_032062135.1 Pyxicephalus adspersus | reverse complement strand
ACATGGCATCCAAAATGCATCTTGCCGGCGCAAGCGCTGTTTTAAGGGAATTTGGGAGCAGCGATAGCGATTTGGAGTCCATTGTGGAATCGAGCGATAGTGATTCACCAGGAAATTTGTCATCGGACAGCGAAAGTGAACTGAGCGACGATTCTGAAGCTGAGGTCAGTGCTGTGCGCACATGGTGCCCTATTGACCTTGATGCGAACCTGGCAGCATCGCCAAGATTTCCATTCACCGGCACCTGTGATGAAAGTTGAGGCTAAATGCGACGACCACTTGGCATACCTGAAGTTGTTTTTGACCAATGAAGTTATCGAAAAAATTGTTGCAGAGACAAACAGGTAAGCAGCTTTGTGTTTGCTAACTTTCTGAAATTTTTGATATTTTTTGCTAATTTTTTTTTATGCAAACGTGTGCTGCTCTGTGTTTGCTATTTTTTTTAAATTTGTTTTAATGCCAACATGTATGGTGCTCTGTGTTTGCTAACTTTTTGAATTTTTTTTTTTATGCAAACATATATGCTGCTCTGTGTTTGC
>NC_092862.1:7069300-7103193 GCF_032062135.1 Pyxicephalus adspersus | reverse complement strand
TGGCTTACAAGGGGAGGCTCAGCTGGTTGCAATACATTGCGTCACGGAGGGCACGAGGACGTGAAAACTTATATGCTGTGCGAATCCTCATCTGGCTACATATGGAATACAGTACTGTACAATGGAAAAGGGACACAGTTCCACCTCAGGAACAGCCATTATGGATTAGCAACATCTTCAGCGTTATCCCTCATTGAACCATTGCTAGGTCAGGGCTATTGTGTCATAACTGACAATTTCTACACCTCTCCTGAGCTTCATGATTTCCTTCTGCAACACAGAACGGATGCCTATGGAACAGTTGGGGCTAACCGGCGCAACCTGTCATCAATGTTTGTAAAAGGAAAGCTGAAGACAGGAGAACATTTTTTGATAATTTTTTTTTTTTTTGATAAATTACATTGTTGTGGTCCATTATTTAATTTTTTTTAAAATTATGATTTATAATTATTTATTATATCATAATTTGTGATTATAATATATTAAATAAATATAATTATTATACCTGGGAGTTAATCCTAAGATTTACAGGCACACAATAAAAACCAAAATTTGTATGCAAAAAAAAATAGGATGACTTTTTGCATCAAAAAACAGACAGAATTAGAACGCTAGGGAGGGTTAAGGTACCCCCAAATTTTTGGTTAAGAAATATTAAAACACTTTTAAATCTTGTTAACATATACAATGAAATCCAATAATTTGCTTCCAATTAGGAAGCTTTGTCAATATCTTTTATATGTGTTTCTCAGAACATTTCACACTATTATGCTTCATCAGGAAAAACACTGTATGTTAAACAAATAGGATCACAAACACTGTAATTACATACACAATTGATCATTAAAAAGGGGAACAACATCAGTATCCCTTATGGAAGACCGGGAGAGAGAATCATGTTGTGCATGATGTGATTTCAAAGTAAGAGGGGGATACATTCTTAATCTGTCTCTCAACGGTTTGTTGGGAGTTATATGTTTGCCTGTTTCAAGAATGGCTGTAACACCTAATAGGACTTTATCGTCACTAAATTATTTTCATCTATATCTTTATTTTAAACCCTGTGATCCAGCGCCATTATATTTTGGTATCCTTCACGACATTACAGCGATTCCTTACTCTTGCATTCTGACTTTGGAGTCACTCTCTTTACTTTCACCCTATATCTACTCAAGTCTCTTGATCCCCTGAGGAAGCCGTTGATTTGGCGAAACGCATCGGGTAATTTCTGGAGACACCTAAATTTTTAAGTACAACTCTTTGATGCACTCTGATTTGTTATATCTTTGATTAACACTTTTTTAGATGTATGTCTTATCCTTGATCTGCTATCCTCTATACTTATATAGTTCATCTGTATTGTAATATGTAACTATGAAATAATACACTTTCAATTCAACATACCTTATTATTGTCCTTTTTTTCAAAGAACGTAGACACAAACGCTTTAACAACATACAAATAATAAGCCAGCCCTGTCTTTTTCTTCTTTCCTCCTTATTGTCTATTACATATTTCAGGCTTGGCAAGTTAGAACCGCTCTTACAACAATATAGTGAGCAACGGAGCCCCTTTCCTCCATGTATCATCCTAGCCTAGGCAAAGATGCTCGACTTTTGTAATGATAAAAAGTACAGTTTTTTAATAACATAGAACATTCCTATTGATGTATAATGTTATTATAATTCCCCTTTAAAAGCCCATTGTAATTCTCCTTGAAGTCACTTCTGATTTACTGCAGACAAATTGTTGGTGAAATACTTACTAGTCCGACTGGTGATAAACTTCCAGATAGAGCAAGCAATAAAACACGGCTTTTAAAATGCAACTTAGGAACTGCATGAATGGATTTTATGCCTGTGTGTCTTCTAAATGAAAATTCATCTAAGTTTTCTGTTTGCATCGCGGAGAGGATCACTCATCTCGAATCCCACGACTTTCCCTTTGATTTCTAATTACATTTGCAAGCCATTTAATTAGGACTCCATGCTGCAGAGCAAAAATAATTCAGACGTGCAAACAATTACAGTTTATTCAAGAACTGCACAAAACATTACTTGATGTCACCGTTTCTTTTGCTGGAAAAAATATTTTCTCTATCTCCATGAGCTCCTTCAAAAAGTGATGACTAAAATGGACAAAGCTCCATAACTGCGTACCAGATCTCTGAACTCCTTAAATTACCCTAAAAGTTTTATTATTGCCTCAGGTTGGCCAGGTTTGGCCTACCCTAAAGCCTTGCCTACCCAAAGCCTCTCTTAAGGCAAAAACTAGTCCATTTCCATCCCATTCCTCCCACTCCCTTTAACCCATCCTCAGTCAGTTCATTTTAGTATAATACAATATGTTTCATTATCCAGGCACCCAATTTACCATTAAGCACTCTCCGCACCTATCACCCAGCTTGCTAATAAATACAAACGTCTTTGCATTAATCTTTCCACGCAAAGACAAATGTTTAAACTCCCTTCTCTTTTGTGTTGTCTTCACCATGAGTAATTTCCTTCTTGTAACCTACAGCTTGCCCTTGACTCGCCCTCATCATGTTCTTCTATTTGCACAAAGCCATGCACACAAGTGCCGACAGACCTAACCAGCTGATAAAATGGCTATAATATATATCTGCTGGAGAGAATCTCAATCAATTGCAAGATGCCTAAATAATTGAAATAATTATCCCTCCAAAGGAGATAGTTCTGCTCCATTTCCCATGTTAACCTCATTCTCTTGCCCATAGCTTGATTAAAACTCCAAAAGTAAGTTATTAAGCCATTATTTTTCTTCAGAGCTGACAAAAGGGACTCAGCTTGGCCAGGTCAGAGGGTATTATGCTGTGGAATGGATTGTCTGATAAAATCTTAATTAGTATCTCTTCATCTTAAAGATTTAAGTTCCATGGGTGGACGTGAGGTTAATCAGCCATGCACCAGTGGTCATTCAATTGAAAGCACTGTTAAAGAGAAACTACAAACTTTCTACTGTTCTATTTAATACAAAAAAAAAAAACTTGTAAAAAAATTGCACCAATAGATAAAAAGCTTAGGTTATGTGAAGGGACTTAGGCCCTCATTGCTAGCTGGAAATTTGTTTAGTACTTTATCGTGGCCTTCTTTAATGAGGGAACAGGCAGACTAGCTAAACTTGCTAATATCTGATGCCGAAATTACCATAGCGATATCCCGATTGGCTAATGGCAAGGCGAGATGGCAATTGGCTAAAAGCGATGGCACATCAGAATTGTGTAAATTACTGAAAGAAGAAGTGGCACCAGACCTGACCCATCTTTATAACCATATGTGGGACTCAGAGGTGAACCTGCCCTTCAAAAAAATGCTTCCAAAAAAAGGAAAAGATTCACGGGACCCAGCAGCATACTGGTCTATATCCCTAATTAATCTAGATGCCAAACTCTTTTCTCCAAACTCCAAAATAATGGCAAACCGTTTGGCCAGATTTTTACCTTCCCTGATATCCCCCTTTCAGGTGGGATTTGTGCGTGGCAGATCAGCCACAACTAACATGCACAGGGTCTTAGTAGCTTTAGAATATGTGAAATCCCATCCACAAAAGGACATAGCGAATATCAATATGGACGCGGAAAAAGCGTTCGATAACGTGGATGTGGATTGGCTTTTCAAATCACTACAAAATGTTGGAATGCAGGGCCCATTCCTTAAGCTGTGTACACACGTCAGAGTTTTATCGCCCGATAATCGGCATCGGCCAGATATCGGGCGAAAATCTGGTGCGTGTACAGTCGGCGTCGTCCATCATCCGAATGAACGCCCTAGCAGATCCACGGACGATGAACGACGACCGATCCTAATGAAAGGGAAGGGGAGAGCGCGCAGCAGGGTGCCGCTCTGTCGCTCTCCCCCTCCCCTCTCCATAGAGCAGAACTATGCTGTATGTACAGCACCGTTCATGCATCGTGCAGTCCCTTGTCGTTGGAAAGGATCGTGAAAGATCCTTTCCAACGACAAAAATTGCACGTGTGTACGCAGCTTTACTCTTCCAAAAGCCATATACAATAATCCTCATGCCAGAGTGCACACCCTCGGCTTCCTTTCCAGAACAATTCAATTACAGAAAGGAATGTGCCAGGGTTGCCCCCTGTCCCCTTTGCTCTTTAATTAAGCATTGGAAGCATTAGTACGCCATATAGAGCCTACTCCTGAACTTCACTGGATTCGCATGCAAGGGGCCGAATCGTGTTCGGCATTTTTTTGCGACATACTACAGTTCACCTCCGATCCCACAAAAGATCTACCTTGAATCTAAAACATCTCAAGATTAACTTTGCCAAAAGTGAAATTCTACCACTGACCCCCATACGGCATAGAGGTTGGTTGAACCACACTAGGTTTAAGGTAGCCACTAATTAAATAACCTATTTGGGTATCAAGATTGGAGAAAATTCTTCTACTGTATATAGACTTAACTATCCACCACTGTTCAGAAAAATACAGGAGGAACTACTACTGTGGGAAAACCTACCGCTTTCATTTTTTGGGAGGAGCCATTTAATAAAATTTGTCTCTTTTGCCAGATTGTTATACCCCCCGCAAACGATACCTATCTTGCTCCCACATAGGGATGTTTTTATGATACAGAAAACTTTACTAAGTTTTTATGGAGAAGTAATTGTCCCAGAATTTCCTTGGCTATGCTATTTTTACCAATGGCAAAAGGAGGGATACATTTTCCCAACATAAGGCTATATAATTTGTCCAGTTTATTCTGTCATGTAGCAGACTGGCTTTTAGGAACATCACACCACTCTAACAACATACTTGAAAAAGCTATGGCCCATCCGTGGGATTTGGGCGCTATTCCCCACTGCCCGCTTTCCAAACTCCCAGCGGATCTAAAACACAACATTGAAATCAGGGACACAAATATACCATGGAGAAACCTAAGAAAAAAGATGGTTTTCCCCTGCAGGTTTTCAATACATTTACCAATTGGTGGAAACCCGCCTTTCCCCCAGGGCCAAGAATATGAAACATTCAGATTTTGGAAGAAGAAGGGGTTGTCTAGAGTGGGGGACTTTTATAGATCAGATACTGGAAAACCTTATCCATTACGCTCCCTGCTATCCAGGTTTAAACTAATTCCCAAGGAGAGTCACCCACTATTTTATATTCAACTGAAGCAATATTGTGAGGCCCAATGTAAGGTTTACCCGACTGTTCTTCAGAAGAATGATTTTGACAGACTGCTGTCGCTATCTCCATTGTCCATATCCAATGTATATAAGAGTCTCCAGAACTTATATAATACATTTTTATCTATATCCAATTTAGGGGAATGGCACAAAGAGTTCAATACCGATGATCTGATAAAAAAAAAGTGAATGGATATCTCACAGTATGAAAAACCACGGTCAATGATATATGGAGGGAGACACTATTCAAGATTTTGCACAGGGCCCACAGGACAAACAAGAGCCAAACAGGACAAACAAGACAAATTTTTTGAGTAAATGGTTCGGCTTTATTGATAAGACTCTTCCGAGTCCAGAAAGGGAGGAAGTGCTCTTGTATTTCCAGCAATCCTGGTACATTATAAATGTGACCTATAATAACACGCCAGCCTAGGACTTTGGAAGGATTGGTCTTTTAATGGGCAAGGTTCTAGATGCCATCGTATACGAATTCACAAGGGTAGTGACAAGGCTGTCTAAATTATCAGCCAATCACAAATATACAGGTGATGATCCAATGAACTGTTGTTTCTACTATGCAACCCCCCCCCCCCCCACCAATCCCTCTCTTTCCCTTCACCTATGGTTATGTTTTTTTTATGTTGTTTTGTTGTTAAAAGCTTTATATCCCACAATATGATGCCATTATGATGTATCTTTAATGTTGCATTCGATTTTCATTGTATGGTTAAATGAGAAAAATCAATAAAAACATTTTTAAGAAAAAAAAAAGCTTAGGTCCTCATGCTGGTCACATGCCCAGTACACTTTCTCTTCATCTCTGTGGTGTTGGGTGGTCCTCATTAAAGCAGAGAGTATCAGTAATGTGAAGACATCGGCAACACAGTGAGTGCAGCTTGTTGTATTAATGCCCCTCAAGTGGGCAAGTCCATGACACCCTGCATTTATGCAATATGGGTTATATGGAGCTGGTTATCACTTAATCCAAAAGAGGCCGGGATTCCGGGGTTTTCGAGGGACAGCATAAGAAAAGAGTTGTCTGTGTATTGTGAGTATAACTTGAATGCAATCTATTCAAATCTGCAGCTTTTATGCAAGATAAACTATCTTGTTTTAATGCAAAAGTCACAAATCGTACCCACCCACTCTAACACTTATCAGATCTATATTATCCCATTATTTATATTTAATAATATCTAAATTCCATCCTAGCAAGCTTTCTTTCAGCATTAATAGATGATGAAAATAGTGAGTCAGTGCAAATAAAATAATGTAATTTTTAAGATATGGAAAGTCTTCTGTAGGAATCTTTTTAATTCCTTGTCATGAAATTGACATGTAATAGGGAATAACTCCTGTACTGTGCAGTACATTTGGCCCTTTATGGAAAATGCGAGAACATATTCAGAGGTGTATGTAGCCAACAATGGGCCCCTGTGCAGTTCTGACTTGAGCCCCCTTCCCTGACTTTGGGGCTCCTTGGAGTGGTGGAGGAGGGTACTGGGGCTCTTGTGGCCTCAGCACACTTTCCATCTTCCTATGTCCTTCCTTGAACATAATGGTATAGTATGGGGAAGCCTGTGACTTCTGAAGAGCTGAAGCCAAAAGGCCATGAACAATCCCCACTATGCCTGCACAGCTAGGAGCACCTTCTAGAAAAGCCACAAGATACCCTAACATGCAATTTGCATTTATTATCTTCTTTGAATTAAAATAATACTGTCATTTGGAAATGACAATCTAATCTCCACTGATTTGGTTTAATATATTAGTTTGACTTTAATAAAATCTAGCCTATCGCTTCATGTCAAACCAACTGAACTTGCTTCATGTTGAGGAGCTTTGGATAAGTCTGCACCCAAAATTTGTCCAAGAAGACAAGTACACTTTAAGGGTCGCCTAGTATGTTGACCACTTCCTATCATTATTGTTGTGATGTATTCGTTTTTCTCATTTATTCCCGTCTTACACATAATTAAATATTGTGATATATAGCTGAGCTTTTAATTAGCGAGTGCATGTAACTAAAATAAAACTGGTGAATAACCTGTCAACCAAGCTATTTCTATAAGTGCTTTTACTAATATTTTATGTTCCATAGTGTGCTCATTAATGAACAAATTAACATATTTCCTTAATAAGAAAATGACTGCTTGGCTGCCATTACGGAAAGGCAGCTTAATCTAATTGAGTCGAATATTTTCAGTTTTCAGCAAGTCTCTTGATAGCTGAACTACTGCTAAGAGTTATTAACTGGGATGGAATCTAAACATAGTCATTTCCCAGCCAGTCACTGGGCTCTAGCTCCCTGTAGAGTTTGTCAGATATAAATATATCCAGGGAAGGAATAAGCGAGCAGGTGATTAGGAACAGGCGCAATCTCAGGGAGTTGAGTTGGTCAGATTCTGACTTCAAGTCTATGTCCGCCTAAGTCATTCCTAGAAGCTATGAATAGAGGTCTCCCAGGGGCAAATTAATAGGGATGCAATCCTGATGTGATGAAATAATTTTTGTGTCATTTCTGATGAGTTAATTAAAAGTGAATTTACTATTAATAATCTGTTTTAAAGGGACATCAGCAGAAACAATTTTTGAAAAATATACAATTATTGATAAAATTACTGAAAAAAAAAAAAATTATTTCAGCAAGTTTTATAATGTATGGGTTTCTTATACTTTGTATACATTTTAATGGGTTTAGTTTTTTCAGAAGCCTATCAAGGAAAAATAATCAAATCATAAGAGATCTAAAGAAGTATAATATAAATTGCGTCAAGAATACAAAGCAATTGAAATGTTTATAAATCTTCCTTTATTCATTCATTCTTGTTTCCTCCCTTTCATACTTTCTTCTATTCCTTCCTTCTTTCCTCCCTTCCTTTCTTATTTTCTTCTCTTCTTTCCCCTTATTTCATTACTTTCTATTCTTATTTCATTTCTCTCTTCCTTTCTTCTTTTATTTCCTTACTTTCTTTTCCCCTTCTTCTTTTCTTTTTTCTTTCATTCCCACTTCCTTCTTCTCCTCCATTCTCTTTTCTTTCTCTCTTTCCTTTTTTACATATTTTTTTTTTTTTTCATTCTTCTTTGCCTTCTTCTCTTACTTCCTTCTTTCCTCAATGTCTTTCCTATTTTATTCTCTTCTGTCCTTCGTTCTTTTATTTTTATTTCATTACTTACTCTCCATTTTTTACTTAATGACTGCAGAGCTGATTTTGTATCTTCTGTATCTCTGTTTCAGCACACTCTATTTAGTTCACATGTACATATATAATTATTTGTGTAAAATTCTAAGGTTTTTGGTTCTATGGTAAATGTGTATTTACATATATTTCTAATTACAATCTGTTAGATAAAAAACAGGGTGCATCCATGACTATTTCCTATGTACCCATATCATTAAGGGCCATCACTGTTTGCATGCCTGCTGGCAACCTATGCACGACTGACTAACCAAGACCCTGTAAGAGCTAATGGTAATGCTGGGTGTTATATCTTTTCTGTGAATTCCTCTGCTGTTTATATATATTGGGCCTGATTTAGTAAAGCTCACCAAGGCTGGAGAAGCTACAATTTCATCAGTGAAGCTGGGTGATCCAGCAAACCTGGAATATATGTCTTAAACATAATTTGCCTTGTGTTAACAATCGTTTTCAATCCTGGACCAAATCCATTCCAGGTTGGCTGGATCACCCAGCTTCACTGATGAAAGTGTATGCTCTTCAGCCTTGGAAAGCTTTAATAAATCAGGCTCTTTGTGTCTTATATACATTTTTCTGCACAGCTTTAGAATGAGAAGAAGAAAGTTCTTCGCTGGAGCTTGCCACCTGCTGAATTATAGCAGGGAGAAGAACATGTGAAATATTTTCTTACATACATAAATACATCAAAACACAAAATCAAAAATATGTTTTAGCAATGATCAAAATAAAAAAGTGAAATATCTATTAAAAACTCTCTTCATTGCCTTTCATATCATGAAAAAGCTGAGTGATCAACAATAGTTATTCCACCCATAACGACAAATTAGACAAAGCGCCATGTTAAACAAAATGGTTCGTTGAGCAAATAGCTTCCAGCTTTAATCAATAGTTTACAAAAGAACATTTGCAACACACAGTGGAAGCTCGAGTTATCCCAGCAAATTATCCAACGCAGATGAGAAAGCGGACAATGAATTTTTTCCAAATACTCACCTACTTATTGAACACATCAGTGAGCTGAAAAAAAAATAAAAAATAAATAAAGCTCACTTTTTTCTTTATTGAACATGGAATAATTCTAATTATTTGCGCTTCCAATTTGACTGAGCTGCCAACACATTCTGTGGGTAAACAATAAACACGGGAAAAATAAATAGACTGACAACCTCATGCCGTTTTTCAATTTTACATTCAACTTGATGGAATTCAGGTCTCTAAAAGAAAGAGTGAGGGAAAAAAGTAATTATACAAACGAAGAATCTTATTTTGAAGGATGTAAACACATATTGAATATGTAATGTAGTCAAAAAAGAAAAATCACCCTTTCTAACAAATTAAAAATAAATAATATTATCAAATTTAATGAAGATTTTTTTAAAAAAATTTATATAACATACTATTCTTTCTTTAGTTTAACTACTGCATATACTCAAGTACAAATTATGTTTTTTTTTTTCATTCTAACCTGGAGATGCCATTATAAAATATTTTTGGTTTATACCCAGTCCACTAGATGGAGCTGTTTCATTAAGTAAAGTGCATAACAAACCCTTCTTTCTGGGAACATTGTTAGCGTTTGTTACACACTGCTACATGATGATATAGTGCCATCTGCTGGTGACCAATATTACTGCATAAGCGATCTTTTAGGAAGTGATCAATCAAAACCAACTCAAAAGAACCATATACCTAAACTTGTAAAATACTGGGGGGGGGGGGGATAAACACATTGAGCTGATATAGTTGTAACATTTTCCACTGTTAATTTTTTTTTTAATTTCACACCATGAATGTTAATTGTTAATTCTTCTGGCATTTCTGTTGATTACTGTTTTGAATGATATCAGAAACCGTAGTATTTTATGAGCTAGGTTTTTATTAAAGCCAATGCAGTTTTTTTTTTTTATCCCATTAAAAGTAGGTATCTAGGTTTATATTTAAGTATATACAGTATTTTTTAAATTTTATTTCATTGAAGTTGAAAATATTACGTAGCCAAGAGAAAATTACACAACCAGTAAAAACAAAGAAGAATAGAGACCTTAACATATGGTTAAATCGTAATCAGAGAATCACAAAATCAAAAGTATTTTTTATTATGTATTTGTTATTTCATCATTATTTAAGTTACAAGTGGATTTGTAATAGTAGAAGGGCTGCAGGAGAAAGAAAGAGGAGCCCTGACAACCATGTTTCTATTTGCAAGAAACCAGAAGGGCACCTTGAACTTTACCACTAGTGCCACAGCGGGATTTTAGGGAATATTTAGAGCTTTATGGAAAAAAATATAAGACAATTGAAAAAAATGCAGCCAATTCTAGGGATCTATTTAAAAAGTTTATATATATTAAAATATATAGTTATTGATATAAATAACATGTACGATGTACGATGAATTTCAGTACTTCAAACATCTCTTTCCTAGATCTAGACTTAAAATTAACCATGGAAGGGACAATATGTGCCAGGGTATACAATCAATATATGAGAATAAAGAAAAATTGTACTAACATTAAGGATTTTGAAATCCAGTCAAAAGAACTAAGAGATATTATTATTTATTATTATTATTAAGGGGTTACAGACATAGGCTATTGAAGAGATCATATCAAAAGGTAAAAAAATGGATAGAGGACACATAACTTTTGGAAAAAAGAAAAAGCAGGAATCCTCAGTTACAAGAAATATAAAAAAAACTTTATAGGTGACCATGACAAAATCCAACAAATTTACAAAAAATATTGGCCCATAATATTAGAAGATTTCAAGAATAATAAATTGGAATCCGCCCTTCAATTACATATCGAAGGGCCCCTTCACTAAAAGGTAGATTGGTTAGGAGTCATTTTGAACCTCCAAAAAACTTGAAAGAAGAATCAAAAGAAACCAGAAAGTGTGGAAGATGTAAGGAATGTAAGAGGATTTATGATTTGGAGGACACAAGGTTCACCCTGCCAAATGAAGTGAATTTCTTGGGTTGTGATTTGGTTACAGATACGGAAGGGGTAATTTATTTAGCAAAGTGCAGTTGCAATTGCTATTATGTAGGTAAAACAAAGCGAAAATTTAAAAAGAGGATATATGAACATATTTATAACATAAAGAATGGTAAAGTAACCACATCCTTGAGACACTACATGGGTTTTAAACTCAATTTCAATGAAGACAAAGTCAGATTCTTAAGTTTAGAAAAAGTTAAAAGAGATTTGAGGGGTGGAAACATAGGCAAAATCTTTATAGAAAGGGAATGTAAATAAAGTAAAAGTAAATAAATATATAAATTAAAAGCAACATTATTTCTGGTCCTAAATGAGATAATAGGTCCTTTCTATGAGGATGAAGAAAGGATTGGAGATCACCCGCCCCCTCTCTATTTTTTGTATATGTTGTTGTTTTGCTATAATTTCATTTCATTGTTAATATGAGAGCCTTTGATTGCTTTATTGCTTAGTTGCACGAAAGATATGAACTGTTGTGCTATATTACCAAAGGTAAATGATATTAAAAAATTAAGTTGTAAATAGAATTTAATTTATATGTACTCCCTGACAACAAAACCCAGATATTGGGGCTTTAACTTCCCTGGCAGTCTAATTCTGGCTGTATATCCATGCAAAAAGCGGTACTATTTTTTGCATGGAAATTTTTTTTACATTGTAGGCCTATAATTCTTAGGCATACCTCACCGACACATGTCTAAGATGTCTAAAAATAAACTTAAAAAAACACAAAAATCTGTTAAAAATAATGTATAATGTAATAGAACTGTACAGCAGCATTTATAATATATATAATATAATTATTTATAAATTATATGAATATTTCTTTGTATTAGACTCAATACAGCTATTTTGTATTGAATCCAATACAAAATTATTTGAATTTCCTGACGCTAGGTCCAGGCAGCACCGACGCAAGTACCGTCGTCATCGGGAAACTCCGTAGGACGTCTCTGCACTTCGCGGCTGGAGATCGCAGGAGGCAGACATGGACCTGCGAGGACCAGAAGGACACCAGGGGATAGCGACGGAACAAGGTAAGTGGGTTTTTATTCTGCTTTTAGGTACCCAGAGTCCAACTCGGGATTACCGATTTTTGCATGTAAAATCCACCCCAAGTCAGACTCTTGAATACCGCTGTCAACAGATTAGAGAAATCCCATTCCTTCCTTAGTGGCGACGGGGGAGTGGGTTTTCCCTTCCGGTGGACCCAGTCAGTGGGCAAAGCCATCAGCGCAGGACTTCACCCGGAAACAAACATCAAGACGGTCTGCAGGGCCATGTGGGGCATGGAACTGAGTTTAATTAATGTGAATAGTTTATTCAGTACAGAAGCACAGATACTGGAGCTTGACAGACAGATATGACCTAGATGAAAAATAATGCAGCAAAAACCTAAATGTTGGATATTTAATTTTGTAAGATATTAATTGATTTTTAGTTATGTTTATGTAAATAAATCAAAGTAACATTATCAAAGTATATATATTTAGCTTATTCATTAGCCAACTAGTATCCTTTGTAAAGGATACAAAGGAATTGGTATACCTACTACAGTGTGTTCTTTTGATGAAGCCTTTGTGGTAAAATGGGCCAAGGATGGTAGAATGGCAATTGTTATGTTTGACACATGTTGTACACACCCCAGCAAGGAAATATGGACATTTATTAATGTTTTGTATGTTTTTATCTTTTAGAAAAATCTTTTGTATCAAATAAAACTGTATAAAAATATTGTTTTAAACTAAATTAGTTTTTCCTCTGGTTTAAAAATATTTCATTGCATAAGCACCGAAAAAGTCCCATTTTAAATGACTTTCTGATCTCGATAAATAACAAATTCATAAAAAATTGTGTAAAATATGTGTAAAAAAACCCCTACAAAATTTTACAATGCAATGCTTTTACGAAACAACACGTGCATTTTGACTTTAAACAACAACTAAAAAGGACGAACAGAAGCCACATTCTTTAATTTTTATTGCCATACTTTCATTTCAAGCACAATGCGAGAATAAAGGATAACGGGTTACCTGACAAAGCCCTTTTGAATCTAAGAATAATCAAAAAGATAAGCAGAACCTGCAGGGTTCCAGCAAGGTCTGCCAACAAATTTTAGGCTCACTTTGAAAGGCAATTACTCTGTCATCGGTTGAAGAGAGTGACCTATCTGCTTTTGGCGTATGTTTTTCAATTCCAGGCATGAAGTCTTCTCTTTTCCTTGCTCAACTTCAGCACGGTGATTGAAACAGTAATAACAAAAGCCTTTGGAGAATTAAACTACCTGCCAAAAAACTTGACAGTATGAACATTTTGCGTGGCGGAAGATTATACGTCGAAGACTCCCATCCAATACTAACTGTGTGCTCTGATTTATTTTAATTGATATAAATAAAGTTCATTTTTTTGTAACATTACAACTTGTTCAACAATTGTCACATCTGTACAGGAGACAGGTCTGTCAAAACAGACTAACCTTAATTTGTGTCATTATATGTAGATTACAGTAATATTGGCGATAAGGCCAAGAAAGATGGCTGACTAATATAGAAAAGTCTGTCAAAATCAATTTTTAATCATTTATTCTGTTGTGTGAGCACCAGCTGGAAAAAAAAGAAAAGAAACATTGTTATCTCTCGGGCCTTATGACAAGCAAATTATGCACTTATAACATGGATTGAGGACCGACTTGACATTTTTACTGGGAGCCTTGATGGAGAAAATGGATGAAAATTGTTATTTATTGATTCAGTCCATTGGCTGGTGTATTTACTTGTGATTCCAATGTATTCACATAGTGGCCTTGAGGTAATTATGTCTTTTTTTATCAATTATCCATCAACATTTGGAGCGTACAAATGGTACTATTCACCAAATATAATGTTATGTTTAGTTTTGCTGTGTTGGAGGCTGGTATTAATTTAAAGGGAGCAGAAAAAGAATGAAGATATCACCCAAGTCAGTTTCATGGAATTAAAATATGGGTTGCATATGGATTGAACACAAGATTTGGGCATACCACTGGCTATGTCATATCTCCATGTAAAACCAAACCCACCCTTTTATATGCACCCATGTGGGTTGTGCCTGTTTACCTCTTGGTGCATGTATTCATCTCTGCAAAAAATTTCTGTGAGTAAACAATAAAATTCTTCAATAATTTTAAAAGTACTTTGTCCACTCTAAGATATAGGGCCTGATTTATTAAAGCTCTCCAAGGCTGGAGAGAATACACTTTCACCAGTGAAGCTAGGTGATCAAGCCAACCTGGAATGGTTTTCTTCAATGTTATTTGCTATTTGCTAGCAAATGCTTTGAATCCTGGATCAGATCCATCCCAGGTTTGTTGGATCACCCAGCCTCACTGGTGAAAGTGTATTCTCTCCAGCCTTGGAGAGCTTTAATAAATCAGGGTCATAGAATTTGGTTCCTTACTCACAGGTTTGCTGCATGTTTGCTACATGGTCAAGCTAGTAGTTTCTGGGCCCATGTGGAGTTACTAGCCAACAGACATGTGTACAAAGGTTTTTATGCCAAGTTAAGACGGATACAGCGAAGAGTAAAGATTGTGATTTGCACATATGATGATCTAAATCAGGCTACCCTGGAACTCCAGTGATCCTGCAGATTGTTCTTGTAATTTTGAGGACATTTTGATGATTGTCCAAACCCCTTCTTCAACTTTAATGAAGGCATGAATGAAAAACTTTTTATACATCAAAGGGAATCTTATGTAAGGCAACAAAAACCACTCTGAAAAACATAAATGCTATTAAATATTAATATAATTTAGTTACTAAGTGAAGTAGATGGGTAAATAATTTTATTGTGTTAATTAGTAGTCAACCAGATTTGTTCTCGTAATGTAAAGAACATTTTGTTGGTTGCCAAAATCACCTCTTTAGCTCTAATAATAGGATGAATAAGATCCTTCAAGTCATTTGACTTGCAACCAGCAACACAAAACCACACTGGAAAAGCTAAATAATAGTTGTAGTTAGTTAGTAAATATAGTAGTTAGGTAAATATAAATATTAGTTAGTCATAGTCAACTGGACTTGCAATGTTGAGGACATTTTGTTGGTTGACCAAGCCACTTCTTCACCTCTAATGAGTGGATTAATAAGACTCATGATGTACATAGCAGGAAATTCGACATAAAGTAAAACAAAACCACTCTGGGACATTTAAATGGGCAGTGAGTTGGTAACAGTGGTGGTAACGATTTAATATCCATAGCCAACTGGACTTGTTCTTGTATTGTTGAGGACATTTTGATGGTTGACCAAGCCATCTCCTGGACTCTAATGAGTGGATGAATGAGAACCTTCATATACATAGCAGGAAACATGACTTAAGAGGTTGATAAATAATTATATTGGTCATATTCAGCTGGACTTGTTCTGGTAATGATGAAGACATTTTTTTTGGTTGACCAAACCACCCCTGTAGCTCTAATTGATAATTGAGAACCTTCACATACATAGCTGTATATATGACTTCAGATAAGACAAAACCACACCTAGTAATAGTAGTAGTTAAAAAAAAATAATAGCAGTAGTTAACCAACTAGACTTGATGTCAAAATGTTAAGGACATTTTGTTGGTTGATCAAACCACTTCTTCAGTTCTAATGAGTGGATGAATGAGAACTTTCATGCACAAAGCAGGTCATTTGACTTACGGCAACACAAAACCACTCTGGAAAAGACAAATAATAGTAGTTAGAAAGTATAGTAGTAAGTAAACATTAGGATTAATTATTTCTAGTCATCTGGACTTGTTCTTGTAATGTTGAGGACATTTTGTTGGTTGACCAAACCACCTCTTCACCTCTAACTAGTGGATGAATAAGATCCTTGACATACATAGCAGGAGAATTGATTTAGGCCAACAGAAAAACAATCTAGAAAGGTTAAATAAAATATTATTATTAAAAAAATAGTATTAGTAGCAATTAGGTTAATAATAGTATAGGTTAGTAATTGTCAACTAAACTTGTTCTTGTGTTGTTAAAAATGTTTTGTTGGCTATCTAAGCCACTTCTCCAGCACCAGGGAAAGCATAAAAAATTGTAAATATTAGTAATAGTAAATATAATAGTTGGATAAACTTTAGTGATAGTTAGTGATGGTTGACCAAGTCATCTTCTCAACTCTTATAGTTGGATGAATGGGAACCATCATATTCATTATATTCAGTAGGAAAACTGATTTAGAGGAGCACAAAACAACAATGGAAAAGGTAAATAATAGTAGGTAGTCATTGTCAAATGAACTTATTCTTGTAATGTTGAGGACATTTTGTTGGTTGACCACACCACTTCTCCAGCTCCAGTCAGTGTTCCAATGAGAAGGGAGTTTGACAACAAAAAAAGAGCAACAAAAAAGACAATTTGGAAAAGACAATGAAGCCATGTGTAATTAATTTTGCCCAAATGTTGGAATTACTCTTTAACATTATTTTAATGCTTCTATTTTTTGAGATGCACCACAAATAATCTTTTTTATTACCTTGCATTTGTGTTGGCCTCACGACATCAGCATAAACTTAACTCTGGGTATCTTAGCATTCCAAACAAAATATATAATTTGGACATTCGGCATGTTTCTCTAGAAAAAATCATGATGGACAGATTGCAATGCTAGAGATGTGAAAACTTCATCAAAATAACTGGCTGGTGTCACCACTACTCTTTCCTATCTGCCATCTAATGGTATGTCTGGGAGCAGTTGTTACTGAAAACATGATTCATTTGATGCTCTGTTAACTTATTGATCAAAAGGTAATCTGATTCAAAGACTGCAGCACAAGCAAAATTTAAAATCAAAATCATTTCAGGGTGTCGGTACATCTGCCTCCCTGGGTCTCCAATACCATTACTGAATATAGTACAGTACTGTAAAATGGAATATATATCAATGATTATTATTATTTTAACATTTACTGTATTACTTATGTTCATCATTATAAAATATGTATTTCTGTATGGACAAGCACATATCAAGTATTGTTTAACAGCAAGAGTGATCAGCATATAGAAAAAGCTGTAAATACACAAAGGAGGTAGAAAAGATCACAATACACAGAATGATGGATGACACCTCTACCCACTTGCTAGTAAAGGTTGGACTATCAGATATACACAGGCATCCAGAAAGCATGGTTTAGAAAACCCAAATAGTTTTGTAAGCCATCAATGCAGTCTATAATAAAGATGAATACTAGAAAGATATATAAGTCACAAATACATTTAGATCCATATTCATCAATATTCATACTCATCAATTCATCAAAAAGGGTATTTTTTTTTTAAATGCATGCAATGTAAGTGACCAAATTTTACATACTGTCAGTCTCATGTAGTACATTAACAGCATACATCCGAATAGAAGATGGAGAAGCAGCACAAGGAGCTGATCTGGTGTACGGCTAAAGGACTGTGCTGATAAGGGAAGAGAACAAAATGCACACATCATCATTGGTTTACAGTTTGTCCAATGTTACAGTGTGGGGGTGTAAGGGTAGATATGAACTGGATGGACAGAAATAATATTTTTTAGGCAACTATTTGTGTATGTATCTAAGCTGTGCATTTAAGGCTTTATTTTCTGTACAGCATTTATTAACAGATGGGTAAAAGCACCAGTATTTTGGGTCAAGCAATGTCTATGTGCTGTGATTTTGCTTCAATGTTTTATATGAAGGTGAATAACATACCACCCCTTACACCAATTGCTATAAAAGTCCATTAGGGACTGGACATGTGCTGCAAGGAGTTGGTCAGAGACTGCAAACCTATTACAGGAGATTGACATTGCAAAAGGAGATGGTCAAAGACCAAAATGCAATAGGGATAGGTGGGGCCCAGAGCCAGAAACAATGATACTGGGCATATGTTTGGCTGCTAGATATCCCACATATTTTTATATATATAAATATCAAATATTGAAGCTTAATAGGCATCCAATAACAACCTATTTTTTTTTACTTTAAGAACCAAAAAACAAATCAAATGTCATCAACACATTATTTTTCAATAAAATTAATTTGAATACCTGTAAAAATATGTCAGACATTACTCAATTCTTTTTATACTGATGTCAAGTTAACTCAAACATTACGTTTCACAGACATCAAGTGTGCTTCCTCAGGAGTAGTTGGAAACATAAAATTTTTATAATTATTAACACCCCTGGTGGTAATCCCGAGTGTGGCTCGGGGTGAAATTTCATTACAAAAAGTGGTAACCCCCAACCACACTCGGGGTGGAATTGAGGGCTTCCATGGTCCTCACAAGTCCGCAGCGTCCTCCAGTGAAGTTGGACCGACATCTGTGTCCACTCCTACAATGCCTGGTCGGCATCAGCATCCCCTTGGCGATACCCGGAATCTGTGTGCCCTGGCCTCACACCCCTGCGTGTGAACATTGGAGACGTGAGGCCAGGAGATGCAGATACCAGACGGGCATGTGTGTGGGCGAACAGCGTGTGCTGGGGGTGGGACGGGCTGGAAATTTAAAATAATAAGTATTTTTAAATGTCAAATGTACAGCTTTTGACATTTAAAAATACTAAAATAATCATACCGCTGGAGAGGTTACCCTGAATTTGTATAGTGTCGACATATTAAACAGCACTGTACAAAATCCATAACCATGTCACTAGCTGTATTTAATGCAAATCTAAGCCAAATAACTGAACAGCATGTTTTTGGGATGTGGAAGGAAACCCACGCAAACACAGGGAAAATCTGCATACTCAATGCAGATAGAGTCCTGAACGAGATTCAAACCTGCGACCCAGTGCTGCAAAGGCCAGAATGCCAACCACTGAGCCACCATACTGCTCTTAATATATACAGTAACATATTTACTCAATATCTATAATATTTCTGTTCCCCCACACAGAGATGATAGCACAGCATACACATAAGGCAGCATAGAGAGCAAGTGTACAAGCCGCAATCTTCAAATGGATTCCCCACTTATTAATTGTAATAATAACATTTAGGGATGGGCCAGTTTTTAGAACTCGATCTCGCTGTGAATTCCGCCATTCATGCTTACTGAAATTGTAAGTGAGAACGGCCGGTGTAAATTCACCGATCGAAATCGATCTGCATTCATTGATCATCCCGGCACTAGAGGTTAAATGGGGACAAGTCTCCCCATTCAAAACCTCTAGTGCTCTCTGATTGGCTGAGGAAAGGAAAATCCTGATGACCCTCAAGCTTAACCTTCAGTGCCAGGCTCTTACACAGAATTCCCAGGGCTGCAAGAATGAATGCAGCCCTGGAAATCCAGTGCAATGCCTAGGCACTAGAGGTTAATAACCTCTAGTGCCCTGGAAATCCACTGCGATCCCTGGGAACTAGAGGTTAATTGACCTCTAATGCCCAGGGATCGCACACAGGATGATTCCCACGGCTGCATGAATGAACGCAGCCCTGGAAATCCTCCTGTACTGATTTCCTGGAATTTCCGATGGGTCCCTGAAGTGATTGCAATTCCAGTTTTAAAAAGAGCAGCTGTGATTACAGATAATTGGACAATAACAAAATTGAACCAAGGTGTGAAAAATACAATCTAACCCGGACCACTAAATTACCTGGACAGCATTGGAATAAACATTTGTATCTTTACCTGAAAGGGAACCTATCATAACATTTTTAACGTTATATATAAAAGGTTGTTGACCCATTCATATAATGAACAAAAAGTTCATTTTGGGAGGACCCCTCCCCTTCCATTATTACTGCTGCAGCAATAAAGACTGAATGAGAAACCTAGAGCCTCCTGGGATACATACGTCACGTACGCTTCTTCTATGCATGTCAAAGCTTGAACATACACAGAGACTTTCCTGCATTGAAATAAAATGTCGATTTCACACATGTACAGTGAGATCTGCACACCTAACTTTACATTTCCATGAAAGCACAAAACCTGATCTGGTACTTGCACAGTGTGAGATTCGGTGACATCAGCAGAAGAAGGAAGAAGATGGTGGCACCAGATGTCTAGTCCCTTTCAGGAAGAAAAGTGAAGACGGGACCAACTTGACTATGAATGCGGAGGGATCGACAGCTTTCCACCCATAAAGAAAAGTGTACATTTTTTTTTCAATTAAAGTTCTGCTTTAAAATTCTATAGTTGGAGACTTATCAGGGATCCAACTTTGATGCATCATATCCATTAATTTTTTATTTGTGGGGGAAACTCCAATAACTTGATTATTAATGATTTTTCAACATTTATTTAAATAAAAATGTAAAATATGAAAAAAATTAAAAAAGGATAAAGAAAAGCATTCTCTACTTTTACAGAAAAAAAGAAACCTTCCAACAAAAAAATATTTATAATGTTTGTTTATAATATTAGGCAGGTTTGTGATTTTGTTTTCTACCAATTTAAATGTGAGCTTTCCTAATTATATTTACTTATTTCTTCTCCAAAATTTGTTTACATGTTACTGTTAATCTTTGCCTGAACAATTATCATTGCTATTAAAAAAATAACATTATAACTATTCAATAAAAATACGGAATTTGACTTTGCTGAGCAGAGCATTACTTGTTAAAAAAAAAAAAACTTATTGGCTGCTGAAACTGTATTTGCATTATTTATTTATATATCGGTGGGTTTTTCTATTAGAGAGCAATATTGCAGAGTTTAATAAGTTGTTGCTGATAACTCCAGGGAAAACAGTTATAATCTCTTATTTACATTTTTAAATATTAATTACAAAATGGAACTTGTTGCCGAGTACAAATCCTGATATTTCTAGTTTATATGAATTATCAATGTGTTCTTGTTTAGAGTTGCTTTCTGCTCAACTTTGTCTGAAACAATGGGATAAAAACTAAATTGGATTTTGTTTAAAGCTGAACTCCAGCCAAGCAGCTGCAAACTGTGCACCAGTCTTTCTAGACCTTCTATACAAGCGAGCCTTTGAAATACCTTGATCAAAGGAGCCCTAGCAACCCTTGGAGGAACCCTAGCTGACCCGCTTGTACTCAATGGTAAAACATTCTTATGTTTTACCTAGTTTTCTGATTGTCTACTATTATGAACCGGGGATCCATACTAGATCCCTCACCCTCAGCAGCATAGCTTGGTCAAAAAAATAAAAAGGGTCTACTTATTGGAGAAGCACCCAGATAAGGCCCTCTGCTCACCATTTTGCATCCTCCTGTCATGTCTGAATACTCTGCCAGTACCAAGGAAGGAAAGACACATAGCCCATTCCTTCCACACTATCCAGCACTGGGTATCAACTTTCATAGCATATTTAATTCCCTGACATAACTTTCTATGATGCGGACAAGCCCGAGATGTCTTTCCCCTGCTGAAAAGAATCCCCTTAAAACATAAGCTTCTTTGAACCTACTACCCTTTAATAAGGACACCTATCCTTACCTTCTTGGAAGTACATCTAATTGCTTCCGGTATACTTTACGAGTGGTTGGAAATTCCGAATCTCCTTGATATCCCATGAGAAAGCCATTTGCGAAACGCAAAGAAACTCAACCTTACTGTAACACTTGCTTGCTTAGTCTGGACTCTTCTATATCACCGTACTTAAATCTTTAACTAGATTTAAAGAATTCTGCCAAAATGTACAGATTGTGCAATTGAATAACACAATTCAATTCAACAATTCAATTACCGCTGCTATCTCATTAAACTCACCCACTGGGTGCCCATATGTCCATCTTTAGCCATGCTCTCCCGGAGTAATAAATTGGCATCATATACCAAAAGGAACACATCGGTCAGTGGGTGGATTTTGAATCCCTTAGAGCTGATACTAATATAGGCTGTGACAATATGGCACCAAACCAACATCCCTAAGACAGATTTAGTTACCCAGCCAGGCCTCACTAGGGTAGGATCTGCAGAGCTTGAGACAAAAATTGCCTTCTGTTACAGTAGCTCATCCAGTAAGAAGGTTCATAGCAAATCTACAAGACAACACAATTGGGAACACTGTATGGCCCACCATGCCTCCAGGTTTCTAAGTTGTGTTGGTGTGGAAAGATTCATGTGTAAGTCTGGTAGATTCACATATCTCTGCATTTGGACTTGTTAGTTTGGCCCTCCACTGGCATGTGCTCTCTCTTTTGCTCTGTTAGTGGAATTGCCTGGTCTTTTAAGTTTTTAACCATATTGTAAAGTAGTTTTCTGAGGAACTGGAGTGTATTCCTGCCTCCCATGGTTCACAGTCACCTTCCCATATCCCATAGGCTTTCACCAGTTTCAGTTGGTGTGTCATGAAGAACTTTGACCCGGAAATGTCCTATACAGTGACTTCATTGCTGTCCCCTTTTACTCCATTTTTTTCTCCTCTTGTATCTTTCATATCTTTTCTTTATATATTTTCTGCCCCCTCTTTTCTCTTTTTTATTCATTTTTTTCAGTAAGCTAAATAAATTATCTCTTGCAAAGTCTTAATTTACTTTTCTAAGTGAACAAACAAAATGTTTTACTAAATCAACCCCATTATGTCAAAAATGTGGCTACATGAGAAAACACTTTTCGATCAGGGTTCTTGTAGCAGCAAAATCCAATAGGGACTGAATCCAACCAGACTACATCAAAGATTCGAGCAGAGGTGTGCATATACCCAGCAACAAAAGGATAGAATAAAGATTTATTATTCTAGGCTACTTCACAACAACTACTTCATAAAATCTAGAGGCAGAGAAATTACATTTTACCTAATACAAGTGGTGTGAAAGGATTTCAGTACAAGAAAAAAAATATGATATATCTGCATTGATGTTAATGTAAAATTCTCAGCAGGTGAGAGCATCACATTGAATATGGAAAGTGACATTCAGCATTCGGGAAGCAAAAAAATAGGCAGCGTTGTGTGATATTATGACTACTTGCACACAGCTAGACACCATGACAAGTATGTTAAAAAGAAAAAAAAATAGATTTTTGTTTTTCGTTGATAATGTCAAAAAGAAAACAACTTCAATTTTTTTTTTTTTATTTTCAAGATGAGTGATGTACAGGTTTACCCATAAATCTTCTTTAAAGGTTGAAATTGTAAATTATGATTTAAAACCTGAACTGTAGGTTGGTTTTATTCTTTTTTGCTTTCAATTTCTTTGCTTTTTTTAACAACAATATTGCTTCAATAAAAAAAAAAAAAAAAAAAACTGCATATCCAAAAACCTACCCAAGGCTTATAGCAATGCTTGGCCACTGGCAAGAGCGAACATTGGGAGGTCATATCTAAGGTCATATTTTTCCTGTTTTAGGTATAAAACCCTGTATAATACCTTTGAACTGTTTCCCTGACTGATTTTTTCATCCATATGTATAATACCATTATTATCTCTGTTTATTCATTTGTTATGTTTTGGATTTGACTATGTTATAATCAACAGTCATAGTAAAGCTATGATATTTGCACTGTTCTTTGCATTGGAATATTGGTATATTATATTTGTGTACTTATGAGATGATTTTCTAAATCATTGTTTATTTTATTCCATCATAGAGTTGCTCTGACTCTCTACCTATATCCCCTGAAGAAGCCTTCTGGCGAAACACGTCTAAGTAGAGAAAACTGAGCCCTATTTCTACACGTTTCAACTCTTAGTCAGACAACTGATTGTCTAGTAAGCAAGGCATTTCCCTACCTATAGCGATTCAGGGATGCTTTAGACTGAATGTCTTTTATATCACTTCTTTTTGTTTTTGTAATTGATCCCTATTGTGATTTGCACTTTGGATGTGATATTAATGAATATATTTGAATATCTCTTTTTGCCAAGTAAACCCCAGTCTTTTCTCATTATTTCTTCTGTTTTAGGGGGACATTTTAGTCCTACAATTCTCTTGATTTCCAGGGAATTTGCATAGGCTGGAGTCAAGGGCTAAGGTTGGCACTCAATCAATATATAGACATCAGTGCGAGCCTGAAGGAACAACAGAAGGGAGTTTACAAAACTCCATTCATGAAGGGAGCGCGGCAGTAACTTGTAGTACTAGAACCAATCACTTTTACATAAGCTTTACTGTGTTGATGTAATTTTGAAAGTTGTTTTTCAGTTCCTTTTTTTTTTGAAAATGAGACCTGGTGATTCTATCAAGAAGGTTTTTGTTCAGACACTTTTTGTTACAACTTGGTATCTGTCTCCTGCATTCACACTCTGACACATATGCTTTAGCAGAGACTATTTTAGGTCATGGGGATACGGATTGCCCAGGCATGGGTCAATGGTAATGTATTTGAAGCCAGACCAGTGAATATGTGCAGCCCATGTAGGACAGAAAGTCCTTGTGTGTTCATATGCTGAACAAGAACATATTGTCAGGTGGAGAGAAGAGAAAGATGATTACTTAGCATTAGTGGAAATACTAGAGAGGAGAGCATGTCCTGCTTTTAAGGAAATTAGGGCTACAAAACAAGTCAGTTGATGAGCTATATACAAAGTAGAAGCATGTGCATTAAAGGTCAGCACATGTGTGTGCTTGGACATTACTACAGCATAATCTTCCATGGGAGTCCAACAATCAGACTTATACTGTTTTTGGAGGTGCAGATCTGCAATGCTGAGCCTCCAGAGGATAATTAGGGTACCAATAATAATAAATGCCACCACAATACGCTGGGCTTGAGTTATTAAAGTTCTCCAAGACTGTAGAAGATGGAGAACTTGGAATATCTAGGAAACCTGGAATGGGTTTCTTAAAAATAATTTGCCATTGGTTGAAAAATGCTTTAGTTCTAGACCAGATCCATTGCAGGTTGGCTGGATTTTCAATGACAGTTTATCTTCTCCAATCTGGAAGAGCTTTAAAAAATCCAGCCACATGGTTTACACCTTGCTAAGCAACTGCAGGTATGCACATTATGGCATGCATTTTTGCTACACACACTGTATTTGTGAATGGACCCTAAGTGTAATGCAGAATGATATGATAGCAGGTTGGGCACTGGATAGTGTGACCTAAGAAGTTATTTTTTTATGGTGCTTTGACCTTGTAGTGCTGAACAGACTGCATCAGGTTATAAGAGGAGGAGAAATACAAGTGAAATGCAACAGGCTGACTTGAGTGGCTTGGAAAAGAATGCCATTAGTTAAGCTGAGGGTGTAATTAGGATGACATCTGTTTAAGTTAGGCTAGTTAAGGTAGCAAAAAATGGAAGCAATAAGGGTAGGGGCTGCATGATAGGGTGAAGTGGAAGGTTGCAGGAGATAAAGGCATAATTGGGAAGAGGGTGGAGGAAAAAATGGCTTATCTGTCAGGGTCAGGCCAACGGGTGTAGATGACAAGGTTTTGAAGGACTGGGGGGGATGTAGGTGGTCAGATTGAGCCCAGAGGTAAAGGTGACCCATTCTCCATCCTTATCGTTTGGATGCTTCTTTTGGTTCAGGACAAGCACTGGGGAAAAGGAGAAGGGAGATTGATGATTGATTGATTCTTGGTATATGTGTGTTATTTGTACTTGTCATGGCGGCACTATATGGCCGGTAAAGTCCATGAAGGCCTGCAGTTCAAAGAAGGGGATGGTAACCCATCAGAGGTATTTATCAATTGGTTGAAGGTAAGGTTACTTTTGGAAAAGTGTAAAATGGAGAGAGTTTAGGAGCAGGATGGAATTTGTCCCTGAAGGCGGTGCATAGTGGCTGGGGGCAGATAATTTAAAAGTGGTGGTCTCCCTAACAAAAATGGCTTCCATGGATCTTGGCCCAGGGAGGATTTTACTCCTGTAAAAGATGAAAATATGAAAATGATTTGGTTCTTGGTTATTAACTTATTATAGTTATAATAAAGGGCCATCGTGGCTAATTTTGTATTAAGAATTGTGTAGAATGCATGTTTTTTGGAAAAGGTCATGGGGTTGATCGCGGTAGTAGTTTGAAAAGTAAAGGTGTAAGACCCCATCTGTTCTGCCCCAGTGATGAGTGAATGTTAGGAGAACCAGTGTCACAGAACCCCACAGGACCAGGGTATCTGTGTCTTCTTCTGCATCACTCACCTTTCTCTGCCTTACTGCAAGCAACAACTCTCCTCAGGAATCCCATTCACAGGTTGCTTCCTGGTCGAGATCATGTGACTCTGTCAGCTGCCCCTTTGCCTCAGAGGACCCTAGGATGCACTCAACCTGAACTGTCTTTTCTCTAGCACTCCCTCTGGTGGTGGTTTGGATGCCTGCAGGTCACGTGGTCTCCAGTCATCACATGATAATTCCTATAAAAGGGAGTGACTGGCAACAAAAAGTTCCACTAGGCTCTGTTTCCAGGTTCCTATCTGCATCCCCTGATTCAGACTCTGGCTATTCTTGATTGTAACCTGCCCTGACGTTTGGCTCTTCCTGACTACTCCTGATTCCTGCCTGCCTTGAACTCTGGCTAATCTGACTACGCTTCTGGTTTATATTCCTGTACTACTCTAACCCGGTCCTAACCTGTCAGATGTTACAAGCCTCTGCATACATGGGAGTGGCAACCTGGAAACTGCTTGCAGTGCATCATCCTCACCTCTAGAGGTGTCTTCAGAAAACCAGGCTGTTGCTTAGACTCTGCGGCCTGCATGCGCCTCTGCCAAGGAGTTCACCATCCCACCCCGAGACACTATAACAGCCAAGCTGTAGAGAGCTTTTCAACAACATAAACAAAGTAAAAAAATAACACTGTATTGCTTGTGAAGTGTGCAGCAACAAACCAGAATCGCTATACAGTAGTGAAACATATTGGATATTAAGAAAGTGATTGATTGAAAGGATTTTGTCACAAAACTTCTACAAATTCTTCCCACCTGGCTTGGGAGAAAACACTTCCACTGTCACAGATGGAGAGAAGGTAGGACTGATCCTATTTGGCACAGATTGGAACCAGGCAAGCTGTTATTCTGTAACATCAACAATGAAAAATATTGTTATGACAATAAACCTCATGATTAGTCAATTACAAAAGCAATGTTGGTGTTTCTCAAGAAAGGAGAGTAATTATCTGGGAGGTTGGAGGATTTCAAAGAGAGACTTACTCGACAAAGTTAAATGAATCTTCACACAGTACATGATTACATGTTTTATATGCAAATTGCTACTTTTACTTGAAAATCATCAAACTGTAAATGATCTGAAGGCCTGCACAAAAGTAAAACTGAACAGGAAAGTATATTAGAAATAATAAGGAGGAATCCTGGACCAAGAATTTGCGCACCTGAGCTCTGGATAGCTTTTTTATATATTATAGGTATTTGAATGTTCTTCTCTGGAGCATGACCATCTACATACCTTTAATATGTTTCTGTGGTATCCCATGACTCAGGTAGCCTGGAGATTTGCTAACCTTTTACTATCATTTCTGTTTCCGTTATCAGAACCACCATTCCACTACAATAACCACAATACACTTTGTTTTGGCAAATGACGTTGCGGGCTGCTTTATTACCACACTTCTTTTTTAAATAACCCATTTATTCAAACAACCTAAATACTATATATTAATGACAATGATAGGATATGGCAATCAAATAATAACATCTTATCTACAACATAATAAAAACAACATAATATTATCCCAACATCAGTATAACAACAGTATTTACAGTACCATAGCACTTCTTGGTTGCATGTCCTCGAAGGCACCGCTCACCCAACCATCCCGATTTTTTTGGGAACGGCGCCCTATGTAATTTTTCCCAGCCTTACTCCACCAGCTTGGAAATGAAGACATTCATTCATCATTTTCCCCACCATTTCATTATAACCAATCCCTAACCTCTTGTCCTGACCACCTATTAACCTTTTTCTGCCCCTGCTCTCCCCAGAATGTGCTGGTCATGCTGGCCTTTGCTGGCCTTTCACATACTCCTCCCCAGCTCCAGTCCTTACTTTCTTGGGACAATGTCACATATTTATTATGATCTCATAAACCAGACCCCTTCCCTTACGTGTAAATATGTAGATTGTAACTCACTCCCCTTTTGGAGCAAGATTTTACCTGGAGATCCCTTTGGCAAAAAGCCAAAGGTAAAAGGAGAATGAATTCAAAATAAATTGCCTACAAGAACTATTAGCTATTCCATCAGTGTAAGTTGGAAGATCAACCATTACAGTATGGTCTGCAGCTAAAAAGTCTTTGATAAAGAAAATTATTTGGTTGCTTGCTAGAATGAACTGTACTAGAAAATAGTTGTCACTCTTTAGGTCCTTAGAATGTCTGGTTCTTTGACCATGGGGGTAGTTTGGTCTTCTTGGTGAGGCATTTTAGGGCTCTGAAGGACAGTCAATTGTTCCAACATAACCGGACCTAGTGTCCCCTATGATTTCCTGCAGTGTTTCTGTAAATAGGAATGTCCTTAAGGGTCTTTCCATGTTAAAAAGTCAAGAAACACTGCCCTATACCATAGCTTTAGCCCTTTACCTAAACTTATTCCTAAACCAAAACCCTTTGTCTTTATCTAAAAACCTGATTTTTATGAGGCTTATTTTACTGTCCATTAAACAGATTGGGGGAGAAATTATTTAAAACTGGAAAAGAACAACTTTTAAACCCAAAACAATAAAATCACGCTTACCTTCAATCACGCAGATCAGTCTATCTGTCTGGAGGTTTCCCCCATCGGGTCAGCATCCGTCTTTGGCCCGGTGCAGAGGGAGCGCCAGACGCCAACATCTTCTCCTCTCTTTCGTGTTCTTCTTCCTACGTCACTTGATCTCACACTGCGCAGGCGCAAGATCGGATGACAAAAATTGCGAAAAAAGTTACTGATCTCACTGCGCATGTGTGAGATCGGCAATTTTTTTTCTATTGATGAAAGGGCTGTTTCTGCATGAGATGCTGTGGCATGCGCAGAAGAAGCAGCCAAGAGCCTCCTGTGATGAGTGTTGTAGGTATCCTGGGAGCCTCTGCACTTCCATTCATTCTTGATTGCACTTAAAAATACCACTAACAAACAAAATTTTTACTTTAAATAAAAGGGTTTTCTACCCTTTAATGTAAACTAAAAAATCTAAGTTTAGGTATACTTTAATATACTTCTATCCTAGAGTTTCTACACTTTTGAACTAAACCCTTAAAAAGTAAAAAAAACTGGAAATGGGCACTAATAATGTTACATCGGATGCAGTATTTTTCACAGCTGAAAACAAATGTGATTTACCTTTTAATTTCTACACCATGATGAACATCATACAGTTCAATTAAGCCTAATGTTTTTCCTGAGTTCTTTCCTTTAAATGACACACATCACAAAATGAACAAAGTTGATTTTATTCACTTTAACATGTACATTTGCATTTCCATCCCTGCTGTGGACTACTGGAAGTATTCAAATATTTTAATATTGATTTCTAAATGCTGATCAGGGTTGATTGTTCATGTAGAGCTCACCTATGTTTTATGTATGTATGATATTTTTTGTCTTTGCTCTTATTAAAAAATAATCAGCGGTGACATATATCATAAAGGTTATTCTCATAATAATCAGATCTTTACATGCCGGTGCGCTGGCTTTAGTGCGGGGGACAAATCTCTGCATAATTCAGCAAATACACCGGACTCACCAACACCCATGCCCTGAATTATGTTCATATTTATTTATGCATGATTTTATTGCTATGGCATTTATGGCTCCATTATTAATTTGACACGGTATTAACACACTTCTGGGCTTGAAATGAGCATTTTGATTGAAATTACAAAAAAACATGCATAATGACAATAATGTACTAAAAACATCGTTTTAGTTATATCCAAGTTATTTTAAAAAAAAGAAAACACAGTAAAGTAAACACAACCTATATGTGGCCTATATACCTTTTTATAGCTTTCCTGAAATGATCTGTCCTTTAAGTAAGTAGCAGAAATTAGAAATTATTATAGAAGTTAAATCTCTCACACTTTGGATTGTTTGGTGTATAAAAAATTGTTAAGAAAAGATCCAAAGGACCTTTTACCAGTTCAATATTGGTACTATAGGGACCTCCCAATAAATGAAGTCCCAGCTTATAGAACTTTGTCAAACTAAACATGACCCATTTGAGGTTTCTATCCACTTTAAAGTTGGCACCAGTAGAGACACACATGTTCCAAAAATGGCACCCAGTTACCTTCAATACACTTTGGGCCTGACTTATGAAAGCTCTCCAAAACTGTAGATGATAGACTATCATAGAAGTACCTGGGTTGGGTTTCTTAAAAATCATTAGCTAATACCCTGTCACCCAGGTTCTTCCATGATAATCTACCTTCTCCAGTCTTGGAGAGCTTTAATAAATCAGGCCCTTTGTCTCACCTGATGTTTTCTGTACAATAAAAGCTTCATCGTTTAGCCACAACAGAGTTGTAACTTTAGACAGATGCCATTATAGTTGAAATATATCCGCATGAACTCATTGACCTGCCAAAGGATCCAAATAATGCTGCTAAACAGCAAGAAAACTCGGTGACCTCATTTTTCTCTGCATTACAGCTTAGTCTTCAACCTGCTCCTTAACCTGTAACCGGACAAACGGCTCATTGAGGTCATAACTAAGGTCATTTACTGCTATTAGCATGTTTAGACAGTTGATTTACTGCAATGTTTAAAGAAAAAGCTTTGAAGGAAATGAAGGGGGAAGAGGGAAGGGGATAAAAAGAGAGAGAAAGAGAAAGAGCAAAGATAGGGTGAGATAAGAAAAGGGGGTCAAAGGGCAAAAAAAGGGGAAGAAAGAAAGGAATAAAATTAGGAAGCAGGGAAAAGAAAGAAATTAGAGGGGAAAGGAAGAATGTTGGTGGACACCTGACCATCATATATATAAAGGCTTATAAGACACTCACACACTTTCCACCCCCTCCCTCATTTTAAGATATACCAGCCTCCACTGTTCTGGGAAGGTTTATCACAAGATTTTGGGGTGTGTGGGAATTTGTTTCATAAAGCCAATAGATCTTTTAGTGATGTTGGATGAGAAGACCCGGCTACTGATCAAATGTTCCAAATCATTCAAAGGGGTCCATAAGGGTTGAGCTTAGGAATTTGTAAAGGGGACCTGAGTTGTTAAGCTGTGAATTTGAGGGGGGGGGGGTGTCCACATGTTGTTTATCACATGTGGTATTTTTAAGGTCTTTGGCATTTACCATCAATATCAGCTTATAAACCCTTAACTTGGTGGATGCAGAGATAAAACCTTACAAACCCTAAATCTCTCTTTTTCTCCTTTCACTTCCTTTCCCATTCTCTTCTTCCCTCTTCCCCTTTCCTTTTCTTCAAAAAAGGTAAGGTTTTTATTATAGTAGGCCAGATGTAATAGTTAGACATGGGGGATCTACAATTGCTGAATGGGTATGTGATATTAATGAACTTGAAGCGATGGAATCTCAAATATTATGGGAAATACATGGTTCTAAGGATAATATGTCATGGGACTCTTGGACCTAATATAAAAACTCCCCCGCAATCCAGGCTTATCTGAACTAACTTGGTTTTCAGATGTTAACTGTAGTTATGTGTACATATTTGGAAAAGTGTACTTACCTTTGTATTTGTGTTTTGTGTTTTGTGCCACCTAGATATTTTTTTTTCTTGTATATTCATCATTTTTTACCCTGAAAAAATTGTCTTTTTGTTCTGTCCTTGTGTTTTAAAAATGTATTTCTTTTATATTTTTTTTAGGGTGTTATAATTTGTTTATCGTTCAATAAAAACTTATACATAAAAAAGGTAAGGTTCCCCACCAAAATAAATAAATAAAAAAGTTTTCTCTGGGTCTAAATCCACAATGTCACAACCCAAGCAACAAGTAGCAACAATAATGATGTGTCAATAAATAACAGACAATAATATACAGTCGCTTCAATCACATATTTCCTCTGACGCGTTTTGCGGTGAGAAATCCTCAGGAGTGTATAATCAACGGAGAGGTTGTATATTGTTAATTATAAAGTGCCACTGATCATATGTTAGTTCAGTTCCATTCTGAAAAGCTCATCCAGAGCAGGCAACCAGAGAGACAAACCGCAAAGCCAAATAAACATCCTCAATTAGTGGATCTTAAACAGTTGGGAGATTTTAAAAATCAATGCATTTGTAAATTTAGTAAAACTGCTTTAGAAGAGGTATGTTATGTTAAAGTGGAGAAGAATTGTTAAAGTTCTCCCAAAGCAGAAGATATTACCAGTGTTGCCTGCGTATCTCTGCAGCTGATCTGTTTCCCATTACTGACATTTCACTGGGTCTCCATGCAGAAGTGGACATCTTGTTAGATTTAAGACCTTTTCCCCTATTCTAGGTAACTGGCAATCCAATGAATGATTAAGAAATGTGCAAGAAATAGAAGCTGCAGAATGCAGAGATTCACACATGAAAGAAGCATAAGGTACAGCTTTATCTCCAGCAAGGAGAACATTGAATAGTGCAGTAATGATACCACCAAATCTAACTGGCAGAGGTACTTTGGAAGGAACCAAAGTCTTGGAGAGCTAAAACTTATAAAGGTTTTGTGTGTTAAATTCTCCTATAAAAGATAATTAGCCAAAGAATGAACATTCCACTTCATGAGTAGAAAGAATTTAATTATTTTCTAGGGAAACTCTTTAAACAGCATCTTGAAGCATAATTTCTAATGCTTATTTAGTGTCATTTTTTCTCCAGTTTTAATATTTGCTGTTGTGAAATAAACATCACATTATCATTTCTAAATGTATATTTGCATCTAGTTATTCCTCGTTTTTATGTTTATCTATCCTTAGATAGGTTTTTCTATATTTTTATTCCAAATCCTGATTACTGTCAACATGTTAGTCTGCCGCCACCACTGCCGGTAATTTGCCGGCAACTTAGAATCTGTCGACTGATATCAACTGGATAGGAAGCAGTATCCAAGTATTGTAAGATGGATAAGTCCCAATAACTGCCAACGTTTTTTTACTGATCGCTGTTATTTATGACTGTTATCTTAGAATGCATTAGCATAAATATTAAACATTCTAGGGGATGAATTCCAATCTTCTAGTTTGCAGAATGATACCGAAGCACTATGTATGGCTCGCTGGTGACCCTGAAAGGAATCTCAAGTAATGAAAATGTTTTAAAATGATTTTTTTTTTCGCCAGCTCTTCCAATTGAAAGCTCATAAATTGAAGGAGGCTTTATTAGATGATCGTCTCAAGTGAGTAATATGTGAATAACCAATTTCTGTCCTTCTTCATATTCTCAGAAAGATAAAATTGACGTGCTTGCTAGAATGCATTATAACAGGCAATAAGAATACAATGGTGATTTGGCATGTCTTGGTGAGGTGAGATAATGTAAGAAGTTATTGGTACAGCAAGATGGTAAGTGGCAGTGTCCTTTTGTTTTTTATTTATTTAATACTTATCTAACCTTAAAGCAGAACAGTGCCCAAGCTACCAACATCCAAATCTTTATGCCTTTTTTAAAGAGAAGCTACTACCTATACATTAACATTCTAAAACAAGCACTTTTAAAAATGTTTACATACATGCGTTTATTAACCACCTGGGCGTTACACTGATGTCTGATTCTGATTTTCATGATTTTTTTTTTTTTTT
>NC_092862.1:7024229-7068646 GCF_032062135.1 Pyxicephalus adspersus | reverse complement strand
ATATATATATATATATTATATAAAGATTTCTTTGTATTGGACTCAATACAGCTTTTTTGTATTGAGTTCATACAAAGTTATTTGAATTTCCCGCCCCGCCTACTGCCCGCACCGACGCTTGCATCGATGTCACTGGGAAACCCCGGAGATCATCACTGGGCACGCCGGATGAAGATAGAAGAGGACAGACGTCTCAGGAGGAGCTGCGGGGACAAGGTAAGTATTTTTTTTCAGTTGTAATCTGATTGTCATTCAATGTTGTATGACAATCAGATTGCATTGTAGCGCGTGTTTATATTTTTAGCTACCCCACACCTGGTTCGGGGTAACCGATAGTAGCAAGTTTTCTTACCCCGAACCAGGCGTGGGCTAACCGCCCAGGTGGTTAAAGGGCACACTTCCAGAGTTGCGGTGGAAACTGAACCCATAGGCTCACGATGGTGCTGTTCTTCTTTCATAAAAGGGTCATATTGCTTTCAGGAACCATGCCACAAACGTGCTCATAAAGTGGTTCCATTTTACCGAGGTTAGGAGCATGTGGTACAATACATTGGTTAACACAAGTCTAACTTGCCTGTTACCCTTCCCTGCAGTCCAGGGGGTCATGCATATTTCTGAGCTTCCCTGCTGCCTCATCTGTGCTGCACCTCTATTTTGGTTTATATTTTCTACACCTTCAAAGCCAACCCCCATGAAGATGTGCTGACAGGTTTTCATCTACACATGCAGCCAGTGTCCATGGAGTCAATTGGCTTGAGTTATTCTAGCTCTCCAAGGCTGGAGAGGATACACTTTCATCAGTGAAGCTGGGTGGTTCAGCAAACCTTGCTAAAAATTGTTTTGAATCCTGGACCAAATCCATTTCAGGTTTGCTGGATCACCCAGCTTCACTGATAAAAGTGTATCCTCTCCAGCCTTGGAGAGCCTTATTAAATCAGGCCCAATAAATTCAATTATGTAGCTGATATCTACATCCTGATATCTACAAGGAAAACCAAAACCATGCAACTCATTTATACATTGCTGGGAGCTGCCATCTTACTTTCTTTTCATTCCTAGAGACTATCTTCACCCATCTTGATTGGCCATGCAAAGATGAAGTAATTGCTCCATGATTCGGCTCCTTCCGATGCCCCTTGGGTCTCCATTGTGTCCCATAATAATCACAGCATTCAGAGGGTTACCTGGTATCTAATATGTGCACAAGTGCACCAGATGCTGAATGTTGTTAAGGAAACTTTATCTCTTGTAGTATAGGTAACATTTTCAAGCAGCTTTTATTTTTCTCTTACTTGGTGATCTATTTAGAACAGAGTTAGGAAGAGCCAAATATGTTTATATTTAACATGTCCTCCTCATTAACAGGGCAGATTTGCTTGCACAAGCACAAGCTGCAGGCATGGCAATGAGCTGCGAAGAAAACACAGTCCGCCCTTCAGTTCCTAAGCTGCTAATCACGCCATAAAATTAGCAAATATTGCAGAAAATATTATCATGACTATTCTGGGGTGTTATTCCATAATACTGCACCCTGAAGGAAATACAAAATCAGCAAAATTACAATAATGTTCTGATGGGCTATTGAACACCATCTTGGAGTGGAAGAGTTTGTCATATTATTAGGCAGGAAAGGCAGAATATTACAGCACTGACTTTTTAATGTTGAATTCTAGGCTGATGTAAAAGTAGACATATTAATATGTTGCATTCATAAAGGCATTAATAAATGAATAGATAATAAATGAAAGCATGTTTTTAGGTGAATTGGAGTTGTTTCAGCCTTGCAGCCCTTTCTACAGAAAAATATACAGTTGTGTTTCACAATGTTGTTAACATAGGGGCCCTTTAAATAACTTTAAGGTCTTTAGTGAACTGCTATAATTATTATATCCAGAGCTCTTAAAACAATAGTGTGGTGATCAGTAGTAAAAATGTCTCTTACATTGCTGGCCATTGGGAAGAATGTCACCCTTACAGAGGAACCCTGGTTGAGAAACACTGTTGTAAAATGGTCAGTTGTATAGTGGCAGTACTACTTTGAGCTTTTCTGGAGGAAACACAGGAGTGGTAGGCGAGATTCCTAGAATTTAAGAGACATAGGAGATTTTGTACAGAATTTGCTGGATCTGGCGCACTTCCTGCTTTGATCAGAGACAGTGGTGTATTCGTAAAAAAGAAGAGGGGGCACGGAAAATGGGCCTGCCCCACTACACCCCCGCCTATGTGTCACTCAAAGGGGAAGAAATTCCCCCTAAAGTCATGTCATGATACCAGAACCTGCCCACTCTCCAATCGCAGGCTTAGACCTGTGATGAGAGAGTGGGCGTGTTGTGTTTAGAGAGAAAACACACCCATGACCCTGAGCCTTCAATTCCATATGGGAGACATGGTCCACCGCTCTGGATGGTGCGCCCCTCCAGGGGGGTCCTTCTGATCCCGAGGGCGGGCGGACCGGCCAGAGCAGCAGACCACCAAAAAAATCTTTGCAAAATAAGAGTGGGCATGCTCATTCCCGAAAAAAGTGAAGGCACGGCGTTACCACCCATGCCCACCCTACTACACCCCTGATCAGAGATTATCACTCTGCTTTTTTCCTATGTAAAACCCACCTATAGGCAAAACTAGTGTCAATGATTGGTTGGAGGGAGGTGGGAGATGATTATGATTATTAAGTTGGTGATCCATGTAAAGAAAGTGGGTGGTCTACCAGTATTGCAATAAGGGGTTATCTGTTGACCTTAGTCAGCACCAAAGCACACCTGCCCTATTATTAGACTTTAAAGTTGGGCCACAACAATCTGTTTGCCATCGACTAGAAATCATCTTGTTTCTGTCTACTGTTTTGTAGACGCTGCTTTGGATTTCATTTTTTCATAGCTTCTGCCTTACTCACCTGTTCTATATCCACACCTCCATGGAGTTTCTAAAATTATCAGTATCAGACCTACAATCATAGTCCTGGTGATGTCTATAGCCATCTGTTTTATATTGACTTTGCATGCCCTTTCCTCACCTCAGGTGCACCTACCCATAATTTGCAATGACCCGTGACATTGTCACATGGGTTCTGTAAGCTCAACAACCTTTGTTGCTCTCTATGATTAGGATTTTGTCTCGTTTCTTACTTCCATCTAATTTATGCTCATCTATCTAAAGATCTCCGCTTGTTATTCAACAAATCTGATCTCCTCCAGCTTATTATAGTTCATCCTAGGTAACTACCGTGTTTCCCCGAAAATAAGACACTGTCTTATATTTTTTTGGGCTTCCAAAAACACACTAGGTCTTATTTTCGGGGTAGTTCTTATATTAGGGCAGGTTGGGGGAAAAGTGCTAGGTCTTATTTTCGGGGTAGGTCTTATTTTCGGGGAAACACGGTACATAGCTTCTGACATCCCTTTTGCTTATAACTAACCCCTGCTAGGCTACAGCCACATGGCCATGGCGCTTATGAGGTTTTTACAAGTACTAGGCCTACAATCAAGGAATAGTTAAATCATTTCTGTCTTTTAATGTCCTGGCTGGCTATGAGAACGTTTGAAGGTCATTTATTTAGAATGTTTTGCTTGACTTTGAACATAGCCACGTTTGTGACGACTTTATCTTATTGCTTTGAACCTTTATCAATGCTCCCATCAAATCTAATCAGTTGACTAATTATAGGAAACCACATGGTTTGCAATAACACAAACAAATCTAAATATACCAATTACCCTGACCATCCATTAAGGGTAAATAATGTTCTTGGCTCAATGGCAATGCATGTACTAATGACATTGAAAATTATTCTTGTTTTTTTTCTGTTAGAGGGAAATGTGTCTGATTACGGTCAATATTCTTTAAGTTTTTCTACAGTTCAGACATTTTTAATATATATATATATATATATATATATATATGTGTGTGTATTTATTACAAATAAACATGTAATATAAGGCACTTCAATGATGAAATGATTCACAGAAAATTCTAATCCCAAGTATATACGTAGACAACAACTCCTTGATTATCAATTGTGCCACACCCTAGTTAAAAAGATAAGTACAGTAACAGTGGAGGAAAAAAGAGGTATCATACCGTGGCGCATGTGTTAGAGAAATTATAATTTATTTTCAATCAGTTAAAATTGGAACATTAGTTGTAACTAATTTAATAACATCAGTTCTTTGTTAATAAAAGTCCGAACACAAATATTAGAATAATGAGTCCTGTGAGTTTCAATCACAAGGTCCCAACGCGTTTCCCAGATAGGTTATTCTGCTTCTTCAGGGGAAAGGTTCCGTTTGACTGGACTCAGCAGATTTTATGCATTACTGGAGTAGGACTAGAGTACATTGGGGACCTCAATAATAAGTAAATGCTATCTGTTCTGCTGTTGTTCATGTTGAAGATCATTGAATTCAGAGTGTGATTCTTTTTTCAGGTCACATGCCAGAAGTGCCAGGGAACTGCAGCTCTTCTACATTTGCAGGTAGTACAATGAAAGAGTGGTAGCTACATATTAGGTATGTATTCTATGGTAGGTATGTACCATGCAAGTCCTTGGATATAGCGGCATTGGTTTTCTTTATTCTGTCTTTTTTCCCTTTCTTTTCACTTTGTAATCATGCCAGTATCACTATTCCTATCATAGGGTGACAATATTACCCCACTATACCAATTCTATTGAGGACCAATGCTGTTTTCCTAGACTTTGGGTGATAGCTGAGAAAGCAGATTGCAATGTTTCAAATTTCAGTTCAGGTCACAGTTACAATGGACAGTTACAACCCGACTGCTAGCAGGATCAGTGGGCATTTCTGTACGTTCAGAAAATGTGCTTTAAAAGATAGAAACCAATGCAGCCACCACATCTAAGCACTGGTAAGCTGCAATTAACTTAATTAACTTTTGTGTTGTTAGATTTAAAGATACTTACCCTATGTTACCTATGTTAACCACCATCTTCACTTTGACAACTACCAGCTGAACCTTTCTATAGATGCTAGCTGTCTGTGCCAACAACTTCAGTACCCATTAACAAACTGGAACCATTTAGAATTGTTCATAATCATTTGATCAATATATCAGCTAATGGTAAAAATAAGAATGGCATGGTTCATTATTCACAGTGCTTTAGCAAACCAAGTGTATATCAGTTAGGGTAGGTGGAAGCAAGTGATCCTACATGGCTTCCGTCTTGGCGGCTCACATTGTTGGTTCCTAAAGAACCAGTGTTGGCAGATCTGACGGCCATACTGTACCACTCACTGCCATCCCTATTCATTATCTGTTCCTGTGGGTATACACTACATGTTCACTGGTGGGAAGAAGTAACCACACCACAACCTGGAATGAAGATCTACTAAAATAAATGTTACATGTCAGGCTAAATTTAAGAGTATGGTGCCACCCATCAAACATAAAGCAATAACCCTTTTTGCCTTACACTTAAACTGGCCCTACCTTAATACTCAATTTGCATTGACTTACAAAGCCTTAAACCCTGCACAATCATGAAATTAAATTCAGAATTGTATTGTGCCCAGTGCAATATATCATCATCATTTGGAAATATGGTAATATATAAAACAGTTTCTTCTGATGAGTGTGCTCTACAACATGATTAGCAGGGTATCTAGCCCTCAACTGATGCAAATTTTCCCTTTGTGAAGTAATGATGAATGTGAGGATTATGCAAGATGTTTTACAAGCTTTATAAAAGATTGATTGCTGGTCATAGGCGGCGGCGTTTTGCTGTTGTGTTATCTCCGGTGTAAATAAAGTGTGAACCTGACAGAATATTAATACAGGTAATAGACTGTTCCCCCGAGCAGAGTCATATTTTCAGTCTTCAGAAGCAAACAAGTGTTTAACAATGTGTTTAGTAAATCATTTAACGAAAGGTCGCCGTGACTGCTCAACCAGCCTAACCCCCGTTCATTATTAAGCAAATACAGTCAAGTCATCTGTAGCCAGAGAGCCGGTAGAAAATGAGCAAGATGTACAGAAAAATAATGAGCTATCGTTTTCATTAAGTCGCCGTCTACCGTAATTCTAAATCAGCTACTTTCACTGTTTGTTTTTGCTAGTCTGGTGTAAAGCTAATATTTTCAAAGCAAACTTAAGACTTTTTATTCACAGTTTTCTTGTGTATTTATATTAAATAGGAACTGCAGAATACTTAAAGCTAAACTCCAGACAAACAGTTAAATACCAAGGGGAAAATATATATTGGGTCTGTGCTGGAAGGGTCAAGACAGACTTCTTACTGTGCATGCATCTTGTACCAAAAATGGTAGTATGCCGTTGGAGAATGTCCAAGGTTGTTCAACTGGAATGACAATGGTGAACTTATTCTAGGAAATTATTTATGGCCCTTGATAATGTAATTCCCCTGATTCATTGTCCAGACACCAATCCCCCATTCTATCTTTATAATTCCCACTTTTAGACAAGTCCTAGTCCAGTCCTAGAAGGCTAGTTGCACCCTCTCGGCACTTGGTTGCCCCCAGAAATTGTGTACTGGTGTATGTAAACATGTTTTAATTGCCTTTGGTTTGTATCAAAATTTGACTCGGTAGCAATATTGCAATCAATGTACAGTAACGTTTAGACTAGAACAGGAAGAGGAAGCACAAGGAAACAGCCAGGTGTGTTGCATTGCTCATGTGATAGATAGCATGCTGAAAAGCAGAGAGAGCAAATTACAGATGAGATGAGATCATTGTGCTGCTTCTGCTTTACCTGTCCACTCAAGGGAATGGTAGAGGGACAAGATTTCCCATAACAGTGGGCATGCATGGGTTGATGGGTGCATGACCATATTATTGACTGATATCTTCAGATCATTACGCCTGGCCATCAACCAACCAGATAGCGCACAGCTCCATTCTGTCCCCACCTGATCCTAACAAACAGCAGCCAATAGAATAGCTATTTACTATAATAATAGTTACAGTTATGTTTTTATTATAAACGGTGGGGTTTACCCCTTTTAGCTGCTGCTTGTTAAGCAGCACCTACCACTGATTTGCATTACTTGTAGTGAGTAGAGCAGCACCGGTCAGACCAATAATGGGCACATCAGTCAATGTTTAATCAACATATGAATATTTTCAGTTCAGTGCAGGAAGCCGAGATATCTGTCGTATCCTGGCTTCTCAGCCATCCCGGCCTGGATAATCAAGCTGGCTAAGGATAAAAAAAAAAAAAGAATATGGGAATGAAGATGTTGATGCTTGAGATGGAACGGAGGAAGGGGAATGCAAATTGTAACTGGGCAGGTAAATTTTTTTCATTTTAGAAGGGATGCCTGTAATAAAGGAACGGCCTGGTCAGAATTTTTTGATTTTTGAGTTTACCTTCACTTTAATGTTTGTTAAGCTGCAACAGAACAGAAATCATGACCTCTGGATGTGATAATAGGCAGACTCAAGACTGAATGGACAGAAATGAAAAACCTTTGGCAGGTAAACCAGTGCTAATATATGTATTTCATCCGTTTATTGACTGCATTTCTGCAGTTGCCCTTATACCAAATGCCTGTGATTTACCATAATTAATTTTGAACGAAACAACTCAGATGCAGTTGAACTGCAAACTTTCTGCTTTAATTCAGTGGGTTGAACAAAAAAATTGCATAAAAATGTGAAGAACTAAGTCCTTTTTTTACACAATCACTTCATTTCAGGGGCTCAAAAGTAATTGGACAAATTAAAAAGCTGAAAATAAATCATTTCTAATCCTTGGTTCGTTGTTTCATTTAAAAATTATTTGTGGTGATGTACAGAACCAAAATTAGAAAAAAGAAGTTGTCTCTATCCAAATATTTATGGACCTAGCTGTATGTTGGTGTTATTTTACTGTAACTTACTATGTTTTACTTTTAGCAGTCAACCAAAAGAAAACTAAAAAGTTGCACCTAACCTGATTATCACTCTGGAACGTAGGTTCACCGAGTCAGTGAAATACCAGACGGCAAACTGTGCTTATTGTTCCCTCATAAGAGAGTAATTAAAATGTTACTGATGCATTTGAAATATTATTTTGTTTTTAATTACACTGACAAGCCATATGAAGATAATTAGCACGTCAGTCAATATAAAAATTTCATTATACAGGCCACAGGAGACCTGAGCCTCCGGCAACGCTACAATAAGGGCAGAGAGATTGCTGGTTTTATCTCACTTGCTGCCTTGTCTATGTGGGTTGTAAATTCATCTCATCAAAACAATGAGAATTATTACATCTCTCACAATGACTTTATGATTTAATGAGCTGTAGAGTTTCTCCCGTAAAAAAATGCTTATGACTGGCCTGGAGACATAGCTGAGTACCGGCAGACAAAATGTGAAATGGGGGCACTAAATGTTTAACCTTCTAGCTCCCTGCACCCTGCAAGATAGGGCCCTGGAGAAGACAGGAGTTAGTTTTCCCCATCCTAAAACTAGCCCTGAGTATCAGGATACCAACTTAAATGCAGGTCATTATTGCTGTACAGATTCGAAATTCAGAATTAGCCTTGATGTACGACATTCAATTCTAATAAAAATGAAAATTAGCTCTGTGTGAGCTAACTATTTTTGTATACCGCGTATTGCTGCTCCTCACTAAATGCTGCTGCCAACCTGGACAACACTAGTCAAGGGGGTGTGGTTAATGAACGCAGTAGCGAGCATTTTGATTGGATGCAAATTGTCAAAGAGCGGGACTGCCCTGTAACCACTAGCCCATAAGAATGCTCAGCACTGTATAAGCATTCCTTTTGGCTGATAATGTTGGGGGTATTTGTCCCCCTTGATAACCATGAACAAATCTGTGTTCAGTTACAATTTATGCTCAGTTACAATTTATTGTAAAAAATCTGTAGTAACAGAAGTGAGCGAATGTACCGTGCCCACTTTGTACATTTAATGGCTCACAACTGTTACTTACCTTGCCAGCAAAGCCAACCATACCCCCGGTCAGCTTTGGCCTAACATTACTTAAACAACATTTTTTTGGAGGAGGTATCCACATAGATGGTATTTGATGTGCTTCAACAAATAAGTAAGTGCAGAATAAATTTCAGAATATAGGAGAAATAAGCTTTGACAATATTGTTTGCTAAATGAACTCTGTTTTATTGATAGGTATCTACATTCATTTCCTGAAGAAGGGGAAACTCTTATACATGTGTGATTATGTTACCATGATGCTTTTAATTGGATACATTAATATTTTTGGTGGTTTTACAGTTGTGATATTTTTATATAAAAAATCTTTTACCGTCTAAATAAAAGTTACCTTTTTTGTAATATGAGTGCTTAAAAGTCCCTTTTTTTCAATTAGTGTGTATTTAGTGACATTGGGATGTGGCACCTGTATAAAATTGTTTGATGCTAATAGATTTGTCAATCTGACCATAAACAAGAACTGTTTGAAACTATTTTACTTGAACCAAACTATAGTTTGGGACCAACACTAAGGTTGGTTACCGGTATACATTAAAGTATATCTAAACTCAAGAACAAAAATATTGCAGAATAAGTGATTCTAATTATATATATAAATATATATATATATATATATATATTTAAAAATGTCTAAAAAAAAATGTCTAAACTGTAGGAAAACTTAAGAATATTGACTGTAATCAGGCACATTTCCCTTTAACAGAAAAAAATCAAGAATCATTTTCAATGTCATTAGTACAAGCATTGCCATTAAGCTAAGAACATTATTTACCCTTTATGGATGGTCAGGGTATATGGTATACTTAGATTTGTTTGTGTTATTGCAAACCATGTGGTTTCTTATAATTAGTCAACTGCCAGTAACACACAATCTGTAATCCAGTTGTCAATGATAGCAGCAGTGAGTACCACCAGATACCACCAGTCAAGGAAAACCTCCGTTCTCACTGCCAACGGTCTACAGCTACTTTTTTTTACAATAGTAGGAAATGTTCAAAACAAAAATGTATCTTTGGAACAGCAACTTTACCATTTAACCTCCTTGTCCATTATTACTCATGAAGCAGTGAATCGGACATTCACCCAGCATTTTGTATTGGAAAATCTTCGAAAACCTATGTGTTTCCAATGGCAGTGTTTGATTCTAAGCCAAAAGAGTTCTTTGGAAATATCAGATTTACTTCTTTATAAACACACAGTGTGCTCCAACCTCTTGTCTACAAGTATCATCATTGCCCGGACAGATATTTTTTCCTTATCCTATTTTGGCTGGTAAATTTGTTTCAATTGCGTATTTATTCCTTTAGGCTGAAGCAGAACTGTAAACCCAACAGCATCGGTAATGGGTATTTTTATATAAACTAATGAACTGAAGAAATTTGCCGTAGATCTCTGCATCAAAATGGCCACTTTCTTTATTACATATGGCTCTTGAGTTCTCCATACCCTTTTATTATACATTTCCATTTACGTTGCAGGGTTTAAAAGTGAAGGGCGGCTATAAGCCATTTTATTAAGGCTATAATCATCGTATGGTGATTTCAGAGCTGGGAACATAAATCTATCTCCGGCGTAATTGTATGCAAATAACAAAAGCATAACAACCATGACCTATAGCAAGCCATGACGGGAATTAACTTTTGTTAGCTTTTTGTTATTTGACAGGGCGTAATAGGAGGGATCTCATAAATTCAAATTATTACGCTTTGCAAAGTTCCCTGCGCTGGGTACATTAGATCACAAGAAATGGTTCAGATGTTTTTGGAGAGGTAATATAATCACTGGCAATTGAATGAGACATGAGAGTGTGTAAGGCTAATTGAGGGGAAGACCTCATTTAATCAGAAACAGAAGGAAGGAAGTCGGGGATCATAAATCCCATTTGTTAGGGACGCACTGCGTGTTCCGGAGATGTGAGGCAGATCAAGACAAAATAACATATTTTTTAGTGGAGTACAAAAGAAACCTTGTAAACACATAACAGCCTACATCAATAGTAAAATAAGGCATTACAGCCAATCAAATGTTGTCATTTGTTCTGGACATGAAACAAACGCCTGTGTTTTGTTCTTCAGATATACTTTATGTGTATATTGTAACAAGGGGAATATCCATAAATGATGGGGCCCCATAGGAAAACCTCCTCCACCTCCGCTTCTCGATTGCCCACCCCTAATAGTTCCTCTTGTGATATAGGATATTAAATCATTTCATAGCATATGATGGTAATAAAAGCTTTGGGGGAACTGCAGTAAAAATGGCTCTGGCATCAGATATGTTGTTTTGTTTTTGTGCATGCAGTCAATTGTCATGGAAGTGTTAAAATTTCAAGAATTTATCACCTTTCACAGAGATCACATAGTACTCTTCTGACAATGCCTTTATTTGGTTTTCTCTCCAATAAGATGGTGACATCTCCATTCAGGGTCATCATCTACTTTCTAAACTGAGATGCCAGTTCAGAGATTATTAATGTTATTAACTTTTTTATAGCACTAACAAATTCAATAGTCATGGCACCAACTTGGTCCTCAAAGGGACTCAAAATCTAATGTCCCTACCAAAGTCATAGGTCATTAACACTGTCTAAAGCCATTTTTTTGGGGGGAAGCTAATTACCTAACTGCATGTTTTTGGGATGTGGAAGAAAACTGGAGTACATGGAAGAAACCCATGCAAATACAGGAAGAACATACAAACTCCACAGGGATAGGGTCCTGACTGAAAGGTTAATTCTCTTTGGTCCAACCGCTTGCTGAGTTTGAGCTGCAATGCCGGCATGTCTTTAGCATTCACATTGGGTCTGATTTATTTAGACTATCTATTAATAGAAAAGATAGACAGGTCTGGAGTGAGGGAACGCCAAGAGGCATAGAGGAAGACCTGTATGACAGAGGGGGGCAGGGAGCAGACAGTAAAGCATTAAGAGAGTATAGAGAGGTTAGGTGGAGGTTAGTTAGGAAGTAGTAGTAAGGTGATGTAGTGGTAGGGTGATGTTAAAGTATTATGAGGTTTAAGAACAATAGGGGGTGGGCAGAGAGAGGCTGCAAAACTGAACTGTAAAGAGATGCAGCAGAGGAGGAGTGGTGGGAAGGATGGATACATCTGGCTGCAGATTTCATGACAGACTGTAGAGGAGAGAGTCGGGTTAGTGGAATGCCAGAGAGGAGGATGTTACAGCAGTCCAGATGGGAGATGATAAGTAGGGATGAGCGAGAATGCCTCTGGCCTCTGGCATTCTTGCAAAAATTTCCTCGAAGTTCCGATGTATCCCCGAAATTTCAGCGAAATTTCACGAAACCATGCGAAATCACTATAGGAGGATTATCGCTGCTACAGTTATAAATATAGCCGTGGGAATCCTCCTGTCAGTGAGAAATCCCTCATTCTGACCTGTAGTGCCTGGGGATCTCTCACTGAGAGGAGGATTCTCACGGCTCCATTTATAAATGCAGCTGCAATACTCCTTCTCTCATAGTGAGTCATGCGGCTTGTGTTTATGAATGAACGGTGCTGTGGGAAAAATCAGAGGATTTTTCCCATGCTGCATTCATTCATGAGCAGCCAGCGAGACTCACACTGTATTCCTGGATGGAGAAAATCTATCCAGGAACACATAGTACAGGACTGCAACAGCAATCAGGGGAGCGGCCGAACTTACAAAGGCCGTTCTCGCCTACATGTTTGGTAAGCGAGAATGGCCCAATTCGCTGCGAGACTGAATTTATTAAATTTGCTCGCTCATCCCTAATGATAAGTGTGTGTAGAAAGAGTGGTGGTTTCTGGGAAACTTCATTGAGAGTTCGCCTGCAGTTGCAGCTGATTGGAGGCACTCACCTGCCTTCAATCAGCTGTGACCGCAATGTTCACACGGTTAACAGGCTGTACTTATTAGCCCGGTGAACGTGGGAACTGAACTGCAGATGAACTCTTAATAGAGAAACTCCACCGAGAGTTCATCTGCAGTTCCACTGCGATCCCCGGGCACTAGAGGTTAAATTACCTCTAGTGCCCCGGGATCGCAGTGGATTCTTAGGGCTGCAGTCGTTCATGGAGCCCTGGGAATCCTCCCGTTTGCGATCCCCAGGCACCAGAGGTTAATTAACCTCTAGTACCCCGGCAATGCAGTGGATTTCTAGGGTTGCAAGAATGAATGCAGCCCTGGGAATCCTGTTTGCGTTTCCCGGCCCTAGAGGTTAAATGGGGACAAGCCATTGGATGTTTGGAATGGGGAGACTTGTCCCCATTTAACCTTCAGTGCTGGGGTCGCACACTAAGCTGATCAATGAATGCAGCCGGCGCTGCATTCATTGATCAGCACAACCTGCAATCTTTTTTTTTTTTAATTTTTTTTTCAAATTTGATATTGTTTGGCGAATTTACACTGGCCGCTCTCGCTTACAATTTCTGTTTTATAAACTCCCTTGCTCATCCCTAAGCATGTGACCTTGTTCAGGACTTAGGGAGACAAGTCAAGGGTGGACCGATAGATTTGGGTGTCATCAGCATACAGATGACACTGTAAACCAAAAGAGGATATGAGAGGAGATGTACAGAGAAAAGAGAACCAGTCCAAGGACTGACCCTTGGGGAACACCAAATTGGAGGAGAGTAGGAGGGGAAAAATTACCACTGAAAGAAACTAGAAAGGAGCGGTCAGACAAATAGGAAGCAAACCAGGAGAGAGCAGTGTCACTTATACCAATGGAGTTCTTGATGCGGACTAGAAAGGGGTAATCAACAATGTTAAAAGCAGAGGAAAGATCTAGGGGAAGGTGAGGGAAAAAGTTGACTTGTGACTAAGCTCTGATAAGGTCATTGGCCATTTAAAGGGCCAATGATCTCATGTCAGGGCTGTTTTGGTGGAATGGGTAGTTAAAAAACCAGAATGGAACCAGGGGATTGTATCTTCTTCAGGGTCACCCACCTTACACTCACCTGCTCGGCTAAGGCATCACGTCCTCAGCTCACTTCCTGATCTAGGTCATGAGACTCCCAGTCAGCTGTTCCACTACCTCAGAGGACTAGATGGTTTCACAGATGCGCTCCCTCTGCTGATGGAGGTGTGAACACCACCAACCTCCCGTCTCCAGGACCCCCTCTGGTGGTAGGATAGGATGCAGCAGGTCACATGGCTTTCATCTATCACATGACCTGCCTTTAAAAGGAAGTGAATGGAAACAGGAAGTTGCCTGAACAAGGAGTTCCTTTGGCTCTGCTGCCAGGTTCCTGTTGTCTTCTTCTCTTGTTCCTGATTCCTTGTGTATCGACCTCGGCTTGACTTTGACTATTCCTGATCGCTGCCTGCCCTGCCCTTTGGCTTGCCTGACTACTCTTTGTCCTTCATTCTGATGCCAGGTCCTGTTTATGCCTGTCAGCAGCCACCTGCCTCGCCCTACATGGGGGCCCTAACATGGCAGTTGCCTGCAGCGCAACACCCTCCCCTCTAGAGACTGGGCAGCTGCTTAGACTCTGTGCCCTGTGCACCTCTCTACCAACTAAGCTGGTGACACAGAGGGTCCACCGTCCTGCCCTGCAGTACCGTGACAGGGTCAAATAGAGAGTTGGTGTTCAGGTAGTCAGTGAGGTTTGTTTTAGACAAGGCATTCAAGAAGTTTGGAAACATATAGGAGAAGGGAGATACGATGATAGCTAGAAGGTAGGGAAGTGTCTAGTGAGGGTTTCTTCAGGATAGTTTGATTAAGGGGGGGGGGGGGGGGCAGGGTGGAAAAATGGCCACGAAGTAAATCACAGGGGACTACATTATGAGAATTAGTCTAGTTTTCATGAAATAGTTGGAAATTAAATTTTCCTGATGAGAACAACTTTACAAAAATGCTTGCTAATCCCTAATGCAAAGATTACCAGTTCTGTTCTGTGCATCATTTTCATGTTGGCCCAGGGCAGCATGTCAACAACACTTCTCCGAGGTGTGTCAATGACAGTCTAGGCAGTATATTGTGTGTTCTAACAAAGCTTTAGTTCCACTTTAAGATCTCCATTTAAACACTAATGGGTTTAACCTGCTAATATATTCATTTGTTTATTTGTCTTGACTGATGTTCTTCCATTTATTGTTTTATTATGTTGGTTGAACAACAAAACATTCACAGTTAAACTTCTGGAACTGTGTGCAAACAAAACACAAATGAATCAAAACACTAATGATTCTGTTTTTCTCCTTGTGCGACAGAAGTTAAATCATCTTCAACTAATGAACAACAAAGCTATAACCAAGTCATTTTACAGGCAAGAATCTTGTAAAACACGTAATATACATTAATATGCAAAGTGGTTATGAGCTTGTTAGCTCATTAGTGTATGAAGCCATGTGCATATTGATAATATATTATTATGATGTTGAGAGCCGTCAGCATTATGTGGGGGAAACAGGCTGGTGAAATGTATAGAATATCAAATGTAAAATAAAATGAAATTGAAACTGTCAGAGGCAGAACTAAAACTACAGAACCAAGGTACATTTATATGTTTTGGCATTCAGGTGAATGCATGTGTTACCACCCGCAGATCTTCTGTTCAGCAACCTGAAGCATCACCTTCCTCCCTTTAGCTGTGAAGTTTCCACCATTCTCCACTATTACATTGTCTGTTTTTGTAAAGGACGGACCAAAGAGAGAGAAACAGAGGAAGTAAGATGGACATAGGGGTTTTTTTGCCAAAATAGGGACAGTTCCTCCATTCGACAGTTGAGAGCTATATTGAATGCAACAACACATTATAAAAATTGTTATCCATCATGTAAATGTTTAAAAATCTTTAGTTCTTTGTAAGCTTTGTAAATTTTTATTTGCCTATTAGATTTGTGGGTTCAGCTTTCAGCTGGATAGTAATTGTGTTTTATTTTTATTGTTTCAGTCTCTTAGTGCAGAGGTCCCCAATCCCCAGTCCACAGCCCACCATGGGACCATGGCCGCCTGACCACCGGCCAGAGCCGAAGACCATGTCTCCTGTAGAAGAGCTGACTGTGTCCCAATGATGGAATTAGACTTCTTTCGGGTAAGGGGCATTGGAATTTTAATGGCTGGGTATTGGGAAGAAATAATACAAAATGTTATATGGAATTGTGAGGTGTTAGAATCAAAAGTACTCTTTGCATACAGATAGTCACAACTCCATTTCATATTTCAAGGAATTTTGCACAATTTAGTGAACTCCAAAACATGCACAGCAAATAAAATACTTAAAATTTTCCTTCTGAGAGGATCGATGTCAGACAGAAAATAATACAAATTTAGCCTCCTGGCTCTCTCTGACACATTCCTCACAAATACTGATCCAATGGACCTAAAATTTTGGAAGACCTTCTTGGCTCTCCCTACACAGACAGACTTCATGGAGCCTTTTTTCCCCTGACGTACCTGGCCCCAGACTCCAACCAGAAACACAACTTTTTTTTATCACCCAGGTGCTTCCTAAAATTACTCAATTTCTGGCCTCCCAGTGTTTTGCCCTCCCATTCGTTTCAAGACACTCTGGGTCTGGATCCCAATTAAAGGGCCACAGATCTACAGCAACACAATTATCCAAAACTCTACCCATGCCCTTTATTCCAATTCCCATTAAATACTCTCTAAATTTGGCATCATATTACATTACAGAAAATATAAATAGAAGCACATATCCTATGTTCATACTGCATTGTTTCCTAATGGATCCCCAAAAATACTGCCCTTCTCTTCCCACATTGTTATCATCTATAGCACTTGGCCTACTTTTAGTTTAATTGGGTAATAGGTACCCAAACACTGATATCTGAAGGTTTTTCATTATGCTTATACCTTTTCCATTGTTTGGTCCCAGTAATAGACAATTCCAACTCTTGAATTTAGAATCAGAAACTCTTTCTTGCTGGGACCTAAGTCAGCAAAGTTGGTAGTTGGAGGTTAAAACAACGGTGTTCACCTTTGGGAGATCAAGGTTAAACTTCAGCTATCTTGTTTGCATTCCAAGTAAAGGTTCTTACTTTAAAACCATTCTTTCAGATGATGGTAAAGTAAAACAGATGTTAAAACAATTTCAAATACTAAACCACAGAAGGCTTCCTACTAAATTCAAATGAGACTTTTTAATAAACAGCCTGCAAGCATGTAGCAAATAGAGATTAAATAATTAATGGAGCAATTAAATCTCAGAATACTGCCTTTCTCTAGAGATCCAACTTCTGCCATACGCACAGAAAAAATTTATAAAATGTACATGTCCACTACGCAGAATAATGCTGTTCCCGCTAATGACAGTAATTGTAGTTTGGGGGCAAAATAATATGTACACTGCACTCCTGACTTCACAAGGGATAAACATATGTCTCCAGCTATTAATGTGTGAAAACGAAAAGAATTTAGCTAGAGATACATTTCCCTATAGCTATTTCCTGAATCTGGAGTGTCTTAACCATGCAGAAAATTATAAGACGTGACTTCGCTCTGGCAAATAAAAACCAGTTTCTTCAGCATTTTCATATCCAGGCTTGACATTATGCTAATGTCAATTTTTAAAGGGTAAGGAAAGTTTTATAGAAAAGTGAAGGACTTCGCTGACCCTTTAAACAACGCAATGAAACCCCAAACCTAAATAGATGTTCCACTTCATGCTGACCAGCCAGTACGATTGTTACCTTCTAGAGAAGTCTTTTTCAACTATTCTAGCCCAGAGGAACCCTGGAAATAATTATGAGGTCCTAGGGAACCCTATACATGACTTTATCTAATAGAATAATAAGGAAAATGGAAAAGCTGAAGTTTTTGACACCCAGAGTGGGTTATTTTTCAGCACTGTATTTCTCTATATGGCAATATTAATGAAATACATAATAATGGCCAGAAAAGAAACACTGTAAATAATGTGTTGTTCCCTCACACTAGGTACTTGTGGAAAAGTGCCCCCTTTACATTAAAGGTGAGTAGAAAATGGCACTAGAAGTCAATGCAGAAAAGCCCCTTTACATTGACTATCCTCATAGAGGTGAAATATATGTTGAAGTTCTCTTACATTGGTGGTCATTGTAGGTGGAAGGTCAATCTGCCACTTTACAAGCACCTCTAACCACCTTGGTTAAGAAAGTATGGACTAGTGGCCACCTTTAAAACTCTTTTTATATGGACCATTTAGTAGTGTGGTCCATTTTGCTTAGTGCCCCCAAAGTAATCTTTAGCTACCCAAATAAATTCCATGGGGATTCAACTTTTTTAGCCACATGGGTTTCTGTGATGGGAATCCCTAACACCTGATCCAAGAATTAATTTTCACACTTATCATCAACAGGGGACCGATTTACACTGGGTGGATAGAGGTTAGGCAAATGTCAACGTATTTCCATGAAGCACATTTTACCTTTACTTGGGGTAGCCTACTGCCTTAGGCTATGTACACACATCAAATGATTCTCACTTGATACAAGCAGTTGGGCTCATCTCGGGCGAGAATCTGACATGAGTACAGAGTTTAACCAACATAGTTCATTGATCTGTTCTGTCTGATCCATGAAGGCAAGACGATGAACGACCGCAATAGAAGGGAAGGAAGGAGAGTACACCAGGGTGCTGCTTGCTTATTCTCCCCCTTCCCCTCTCTTTAGAACAGCACTATATGCACAGTGCTCATCCCTTCATCGTCTTTTGTTGCTGGAAACAAACATGAAAGATCAATTTCAAAGACAATATTTGAGCGTGTGTATCCAGCCTTACTGTTCTATAATGCACTTTTAAGAGATACTTTGATTGGTTTCTTCACCAATAGTCCAGCCACAGTAAATATTCACCTAGCAAAATAATAAGGTTTTTTTTTTTCTATTATTCGCACATCTATACCTGGCTCAGTGGTTCGCCCCCGATGCCTGCAATGACCTGAAGGTTAGAGATGAAGGCCTGTGCAATGTAGTATATATAATGGACTATAGAAGGTGGTGGTGACTTCCAATTAATTGGCTTCATTTCTTAGGAATCTTGACCTTCAAGTAACCTATTTGTAACAAAACAAATCAGCTCAATTTAACTAAAGCTCTACCCAATTATTTCCCAGAGACAATGGAAAATCCTGCTGGGACAAATACTTTATTGTTCAGAGCCAGAAGGACTGTGGTAGCTCACAAAAACAGAAAGAACGCTTGACATAAACACTATACATGCACAAAAAAACAAATTTTGTGGACATTCTCTATTTTTTCTTGAAAGTTTAGTCTTGTTGATAAAACCAAAATCAATATTTCAGTATTGTAGGATTCTAGTTCCAAGTTATATAGATTTAATGCATGTCATTCTGCTGTGCTTGCTGCAATTGGGGGCTACATGGCAGGATCCCACTTCCCTAACTTCTGAAGTATGTTGAGAGGTAGTATACAATTTGACCTCAAGATCAGTATTGAAGTTCTGGGACCATTACATGGGCAGGGGAAGTGAATTCTGAGAATGCCAAGTGGTAATTCCAGGACCTACATCAGGGCAATATATGCATAACTCCTATAGGGGGCAGGATATTCATTTGTAAGAAATGGACACTTCAATCCCAAAATAACTTTAGCTGTCATGCAGAAAAGAATGCATCAATGGTAGCCAAGATAAGCATTGCAAAACCATTGTTTAGACTGAGTGAATGTCTCTGGAAGCAAACAACTTGAACAGGGAGTCTCATACTACTTATTTATTTAGTAAACAAAAATGTTAAACTCTTCATTGTCAACAGTCTTGCATCTGAAGTACAATTTTAAATAAAAAAAGAAATGTCTATAATTTTAAAATAATATACATGCAATATGCACAATAATTAATTTTTGATCAGCTGGTCCCGCATTGTACATGATGAGGTCAGTGTGCCTGCAACCAATGGAGTGGTGGGAAAGTCCAATGGGAGCAAATTATATTATAAGCAAAGTTGATTTGTAATGTTCAATAGTAATAGTACTTTTACGTGGCCACCATACCTCAAACCTAATACCATATCCAAAACATTCCAATAGATCCTTGGTATAACAGAGGAAAAAGAAACAGGGCTTTTAAGGCACATGACTATGATTCAGCATTAATAATGTAAAATGTCAGCAAACTTTAAAAGATATCCACATTTAAAACATAATAAACAATGAAACAGCGGGAAAAAGGGTAATGATACAGTCTCAAAACATTTTTCCAAATTGATGTGTTTCATGAACATAAATGTTAAATTTAGGACCTAAAAGTAAATAACAACATAGCAAAAGCACAATGCAGGACTTCTGCATTGTGCTTCACATCTCGCCACAGATGCGAGCAGCAATAGCGAATTCTGGGGTAATCTACTTTAAAATTTCCCGCCCGGCCACGCCCCCCGACGGACCGGTGCCTCGACATCACAGCGGAACCATCAGATCGCCGCTGGAGCGCGGGGCAAAGGTAAAGGGGGCTTCTAAAGTTACCCTGAGTGTGAATCGGGATTACCGCTTTTTGCATGTAAAAGCCACCCAAGTCACACTCGGGATTATGGCTAGGGGGGTTAATAACACAGCTCAACAAAAAAAAAAAAAAGTTTTTTTTTAAATATTTAGTGTATTTCAGGTCTGCTGAATCCAGAAATGACACATGTAACACAGTATATTATTATCAATCTTTATTTACACCAATGTTTTGTATTACATATATAATAAATGTAGCTTTATTTCATGAAACTTTCATTTGCCTTCTTTTTATTCATACATTTACTTTTTTTTACAGGAATATGAGTTCTTCAAGAAGAAGTTGTTTAACTGACCCTAATGTATTTTGTTCTATTTGTGGTGAATATTCCCAGCAAAAACAGAGAATAAACATTACAGAATTTGTGAAACAAGTATTCCTTGCATATTTTGGTATTAAACTGGGTGGCCAAGATAAGTATCGGGCTCCCCATATGGTATGCAAAACTTGTGCAGAGTGTCTACGTCAGTGGAAAACTGAAAAGTTTATTATTAATATTATTTTTTCCTTTAAATATAGCCATGAACCACAAAAGTCTTACTAGCTGAAAGGGGCCAACGCTTTAGACCGTTTAACTCCCACTGCAATCATCTTTCCCCCAGCCATTCTCTTCTGCGAGCCAATAGACGTACAGTAGAATTTGATGTGACATGGTCTGCAAATCATTTCAAAAAAGAAAATGTGCTGTAAAATGAATGGGGCATTTTATTCCAACTAATTTAAATGTTTTTATTTAAACAGCACAAACGTTTATCTTAATGGCAAGATATATCGTACAATTATACTCCTTGTGCCAACGTTTTTTATTAGATGAGCCGTTTCGCTAGAAATACTCTACAATGTCATTTTTTTCCCTGTCTCTTTCTCATCTCAGGAAAAAACAGCTCACTAATGGACTGTAACCAAGAAAAAAAGGGTTTTGTAGGATATTTTAATTTGCCAATTAGGGTCAGAGCTCCAAAGCAACCCAACATGGTCTATCTCATGAGCTTTAAAGAACGTATTATTTATTACAAGAAGAGGCTGATATAGATAAAAGCACCAAAAACAAGAAATATTTACAAAAAATTTAAATGCAATTTTGACTTTTTACTTTATCAAAGGTCATTTAAGAGTTTCCAGCAAGTTTCTGTGTACTATGCCACCTAGAGGATCAAATATCTAACCACCCTCCCAACATTGCCATGATAGCCATACCAGAAAAGTGTTTGTTACCCTAGTAGTGGTGGGGAGGGAAACACAGGAAAGAAAAGACAATTGGTTGTAATAGGGGATTCTATCATCAGGAGGACTGATAGAATAGTTTGTCGCCTGGATCCCTTCAACCGAATGGTTTGCTGTCTCCCTGGTGCCCGGGTTCGGCATGTGGTGGATCGAGTGGACAAACTACTGGTAGGGGCTGGACAGGACCCAGCTGTCTTGGTCCATGTTGGAACCAATGACAATATAAATGGAAGACGAAGGATCCTTAAAAATCGGTTTAAGGAACTAGGTTTCAAGTTGAAGAAAATGACCTCCAAGGCTATATTCTCTTGAACACAAGAAAGGCAGAAGGAGCTTAGGCAGCTAAACGCATGGCTTAAGTCCTGGTGTAGAAGGGAAGGGTTTGGGTTCAGAGAGCACTGGGCTGAATTTTCATTGGGGTACAACCTTTATGCCAGAGATGGTTTGCACCTAAATGGAAGGGGGTCTGCTGTGCTAGGGGAAAGATTTAGGGGAATGGTGCAGGGATTTTTAAAGTAGCACAGAGGGGGGTGGGACGGTCAAATAAGGTGGCAGAAAGGTTAGTCAGGGGTCAGACACTAGTGGAGGGTGGATTGGGTATAGTTGGAGGGAGGATTATGAATAATTGTATGGAGCTTCCCATGTTACAAACAAACATTGGATTGTGCAGTACTAGTTGTACTGAAAACAAAAAATGATTTGGCAAACAAGGATGGTAAAAGCAGCAATGGTTTAAGGAGCCTGTTCACCAAAGCTAGAAGTCTAGCAAACAAGATAGGGGAGTTGGAAGCCTTAATGGGTGAAGAGAATTATGACTTAGTTGGCATTGCTGAATCCTGGCTTTGTTCTTCGCATGACTGGGCTGCCAATATTCCTGGGTATAATCTCTTTTGTAAAGACATAGTCAAACAAAAGGGTGGTGGTGTCTGTCTGTATGTGAGAAGTGATCTGAAAGTGAATGTGAAAGAAGAAATTGCAGATGGAACAATCAATGGGGTTCCGGCGTTATGAATGGAGTTAAATGTGGGGTTGAATAACTCACAATTAATGATTAGAGTCTGCTATAGGCCCCCCAGTCCTAAGGAAGAAATAGAAAATCAACAACTAGGACAGATAGAAAAAGCAGCAAAAAGTGGAAGTGTTTTAATCATGGGAGATTTCAACTATCCTGACATTGACTGGAGTAATGGCACTACGGGAACAGCAAAAGGGAGGAAATTTGTGAATTTAATTCAAGATAATTTAATGGTACAGTATATAGAAGCCCCAACTCGAAATTATACTCTGCTGGACCTAGTTCTTTCTAACAATGCAGGGCTTATAACAAATGTGCAAATAATATGATTTCATTTAATGTAAGCTGTAAACAGGAAGCAAAAACAGGAAAGATAAAAAACATTTAATTTTAAGAGAGCAAATTTTGCATATTAAGGGTAATAAGTTTAGGAGGCTAAAATTAAAACGTATGTGGCCTACAGATGGTGTTAAAAAAGCCATAAGGAACAAGAAAAGGGCATTCCAAAAATATAAAACTGAAGGATCACATTCACCATTTGAAACCTATAAAGAAAATAACAAAAGATGTAAAAAGGAGATAAAATGTGTGAAACTTCAAACTGAAAAACAGATTGCAAAAGAAAGTATTATATTAATAGCAAAAAGTTCAGATCTGAGCATGTAGACCCTTTAAAGGACGTTGCTAGGTTGGTAACTGGGGATAAAACAAGGCATATTTACTAAACACTTTTTTTAGCTCTGTGTACATGAAGGAAAATGGCAGAGCTCAAGTCCGAATTCATTATAGCAATGTCACTGCCTTAAATGAGTCACAATGGCTCCGAATTGATATGATTGAGAAACAGCTGGGAAAAATTAAGGTTGACAAAGCACCAGGACCTGATGGATTACATCCGCATGTCCTCAGAGAGCTGAGCTCAGTTATTTCGAAGCCATAATTTCTAATTTTTAGAGACTCTTTAGTCACTGGCATGGTACCAATGGATTGGCATAAGGCCAATGTGGTTCCTATCTTCAAAAAGGGAGCAAAGTCATTACCAGGTAACTACAGACCTGTTAGTTTAACGTCCATAGTTGGAAAGATCTTAGAGAGTTTGATAAAGAGCCACATAGAGGAGTTTCTGCTAGAAAATAATATTATAAGTGATAGTCAGCATGGCTTCAAGAAAGACGGAAGTTGTCAAACAAATTTACTTTCTTTTTATGAGGAAGTAAGTAAACAGGTAGACAGTGGAGTAGCAGTTTATATAGTGTACCTGGATGATTCATACTCTGAATGGTCTAAGGGTATTAGTGGTGTACCCCAGGGTTCAGTGTTGGGACCTTTACTGTTTAACATCTTTATAAATGATATAGAGTTTGGGATTAAAAGTCTGGACCAACTATGTCTTATAGGGTTTTATATCTGGGATATGTTTATTTCCCTAGTGGTTGAACTTGATGGACTTATGTCTTTTTTCAACCTAACTTACTATGTACCTATGTAACCCTCCTGAGACCTTCTTCTTGTCAAAATTGTGCAAGTAAAGTATGGATTAGTCATCAGTATTGCTTGAGGTCTTCCTTTCTCCATTACTGGCTTATCATGCCTTGTTCTGCACCATGTCTCTGTGTAGGGGTTTCTTGGTATAGGGGCTATCTTGATGACTGGTGGTCTGATAAAAAGTGTGATAATGATTAAGAAACAGCAGGAGAGGTGGAAAAAGTACAAATCCACTAAATGGATGAAGCAGAAATGCAAGTAAGGCAAATTCATCACCAAGTCCTATTTAATGTACAGTGCTGCATAATATGTTGGCACTATATAAATCCTGTTTATTTTTTGTAATAATAATATCAATATTAATATTAAAATCTCACTTTAAATCTCAAATTTCTAGAAGTCACAAATCAGCGGTTTATTAGATGATCTCCCATTGCAGATATACAGCTTTGAAGCTTTAGGTACAAGGGTTCCTAGGCAAACTCCCAGAAAGAGCACTTCTATTTTTTAGGAGGAATTCAAGAAAAGGTGTAGATTATGTAGAAATTAACATTTTAGTTTTGTCCTCTATACCATAGTTGATTTCTAATTTTGAATTCATGTTCACCTAATATTATTATCTTCATTTACGTTTTTTTCTCTAGGTATACTAATAATTATTTAAATAACTTTAGGCTACATTTATTATTACGTTTTTAGATTTATTTTACCCTAGGGAACTGTTGATAAAGAATTTGTTGAATGAATATCCCATCAAATCCTTCATAAGAAGCATTCCTTCTTCCCCAGTGAGATTTAATAAGAAATTAACCTGACATTCTGCAATTGCACTCACCATCATTTTTATAAAAGAATGTATGTGCTTCAGGTAAAGGCAGCAGCCAGAGAAGAGCCATTGAATGTCACTTGTACAGCACATGTAAAGATTAGCTTTTGCCCTGCAGCTAATTATGCATGCAGTAGCAGTTTATACACAGCTTCAGCACCAGGAGGGTTTACTGTTGTATTTTTATGTAAAAAAAAACATACAAACACAGATTATCTTCATACCAACCTGCATGCAATTCATCAATAAAGGGTGCTCTGAGAGTAGTAGGGGTTCACCTTCCAAAGAAACAATGAGTGTGGTGCATACGTCACTTTCTAGGCATGGGGTTTAGCAGCAAGGGGAGAGTTGTGTGCCCTCTACATGCCCCCAAGTAGGTAGCAAACTTTTACTTCCTAAACTGTTTTAGGGGTATCCTTGGTAGAGGAATCCTCCACACTTTTTAAATACATTCAATGAGCTCCAGTTTACAACTTAGGCTGGATCATTAATAAATGTCCATAGTTAGTACCTCAACAATGCAGTTGACACAGTAAAGTTGGAATTTTTGAACCCTAAAGGGTAATTTATTAGATATTGATTTGATTTAATGAAATTAATTATTTAATAGAGTTTGAAGTCTTATTTAAGACTAAATATATATACAACTGTCACACATGGAAAGACAGGACCACGAGGGGGCGCTACAGCTTGAACAGAGGGGGTCTGACCCCTGAAAAGTCTAAGCAGTACCCAGGTCTTCTCCAGAGCGTCTGATGGTGAGGATGTTGTGCCGCTGGTTACTGCCAGGTTGCGGTCCCTGGGCATACCAAGGTGGGCAAAACATGGTAGCAAATCACAAAGCAGAAGGATAGTCGAGGAAGGCCAGGGTCAAGGCATGCAGTAAGCAAATGAGGTCAGGTGACACACCAGGGGTCAACTGCAAAGGATCCAGGAGACAGACACTAGTGACACAGGGTCAACTGCAAAGGATCCAGGAGACAGACACTAGTGACACAGGGGCCACTGCGGGCACAGGGAACACAGGAGACACTGGAAGCAACAAGAGGCACAGAAGACCCAGGGATATCCACAGGCAGACAGGAACACTGGAACAGCACAGGGAAGTTGGCTCAGAACCAACAGACTGGATAACAAAGGGTTAATGCAGGAACTGGCAGAGGAAACACTGAATTAGACATCAGGTGAACAGGAACTAGCTAAACGGAACTAGGGGCTTGATACAATGGAGACACGTTGCACGAACATTGAGTGCAGTGTGTGAGATAGCTAAATAGCCAGGGATGATAAAGAGGCTATTTAGCTGATTACTGATTGGCCAGTGGATTGAGCAAAACTGATAAAACTTGGGATTAGAGGCCTGCCCAGGGTCAGAACTGCCCGCATGCGCAGGGGAGAGATTCCTGTGCTTTAGCGAGGAACAGGTAAGTGTGACAACAACTACACAGTTTTCTACAGGGAATTTATTCTAGAATGGGTATGGTCCAGCACTGAAAATATTACAAAACAATAACAATAAGAATCTATTCCAGATTTGCTTGATCACCCAGGTTCTCCCTTGATAGTCTTGATAATATTCTCTAGTCTAGGAATGCTTCAGTAAATACACATCCCTCAAGGAGTGTCAACCTGATGCCTTGCACAGAAATTTTACTTTATCAAGAGCCATATACCACTGGAGGAAGATCTAAGAAGGAGGCAGGACATGGACACCTAGTGACTTACCTGGAGCCCTTAAAAGGTGGTAGGTATTTAAAAGTAAAAAATACAGATGATTTCATAGGTGAACTAATCCTGAAGTTAAGGTTTCATGCACCATTACTGTTAACATTCTATTGCCTCCTCTAGGTGCAAGTTTCTCAAAGTTGTATTTGTTAGAAGAAAGAATATTTATATATAAAAAAAAGAAACTGAAAATGAAAATGGTTGTAATTGGAAAGGAAGCATTACAAATCTGATTTATTGTAGTAATTAAGTAAATTGTGTGAGAAACTAACCATTTTAATATATGCATTTATTCCGCACATGGTTGCTGAATGAGCACAAGATGAAAAGAGTTGATTTAGCATAAATGAAAAATAATTTCATCAAGACTTTTTGTGTTTAATAGCAAATATTTTGGCACAGGCATTTAAGGTAGCTAGGTCGATGGTCTGGACAGACACTGATCATCTCAAAAGACACCAACCGTAACTCGTAGAGTCCTGGTTAAAGAAAGAAAAACTGAAATTATTGTTCTGTAGCATTAGTATTGTAAGAAATATAATCTCAATACAGAATGAGGAGAATTTGTAATGTGCTGTGTCTGTTTTGTTCCCAGCACATTTTAATATTTTTATCCCATTGTTGAAGCTCATTATCTGATTTAGGAATGCAGAGATACAATGGACCTCTACTTCAAAGTGCAATCTAGGATGGCTTTCTTCCACAAAGACGTCCAGACCCTCCATATCTGTATAACCTTTTGGTGGAAGTATAGTTTAGTATCTAACAAAATTAATTATTATTTTTTTTTTAGGGAATTTATGTTTTTCAGATTCTAGCCTTAAAGTAAATTTCAAGTCAAAATATATTATTAAGAATCTTATCCCCAGTCTTAGACATTTCCAGAATTGGACCTATGCCTCCAGGATGTATCAGACGCTTAGGTGAGTGATTTATTTTCTTTTTTTGTAGGGTGGGGTGTGATCAATTTTTACAAATGCCTTTTTAATTCCAAAAGTGGGAAGTGGAATGCCATCAATAAAATGGTCCTTAAGTTTGCTTTGGAATGAGCTTTGCTTTTGAAGCTAGCTTTGGAAGGAGTGTTATAATATATTGTTAGCCACTATAGACTATATAAGAATTTCCCAACCTTTTTACTTTAAAGGAACCCTTGAAAAAATTGAAGGTCTCAGAAAAACTCTTGGCATGACCAGGTTAATAGGGGTCAATAGGAAAAAAACCATCATTGGGAATAATGCCCCTCCTTATAATGGTACTCAGAATGCCATCATTACAGACAGCTAAAACAATCACTGATGCCTTGCAGCTGGCTCTACAATGAGGCAATGCCCCTGAAACCAAACAGGGACCAAAAAGCACTAGGTAGGCATGAATGAATGGTAATCACAAATCAAGGAATCCCTAGCAACCTCTGGAGGAACCTCTGGAGGATTCCTGGTTGAGAATGGCTGGTCAATACTGTATACTATGGAGTATCAAAGATAACAGGCCTGATTTATTACAAATCCCCAAAGCGTGAGTGCATACACTTTTTTCAGCAAACCTGGGTGATCTAGCAAACCTGTATTGATAGCTTCACTGGTGAAAGTGTATCTTCTCCAGTCCTGGGGAGCTTTAAAAAATCAGGCAAAATGGATCTATATAAATAAAAAAATTAATAATAATAATAATAATAATAATAAATAATATTAATAATAATGATAATAAATAAAATATAATAATCTTGTTTTGCACATTAATACTTAATTAGAATTCAAAGTTTCAGCTAAAGAGATAACACAAGAGAAGCCACCTGCTTTGCTGCACAAATTTTCTAAATCTTGAAACTGAGCCATCAGATAAAGAATACATCATCTCTAAGTACTGCACGTGGGACTCCGAGTCCCGTTGATGCGGCTTCATTAGAAGCCAGGGCAATAAGGAAGATAGACGTGGGAAGCAAGAGTGGATGCACCTTAGGTAACTTTTCTATCTTCTTGGAAGACGTACTTTTTTGATATCCAGAACAGAGCCCAGTTGATTATTATAGTAATCAACGCTAATTATAGACCAATATCATTATCCTAAGATTCATGTACTGGGGGGGTTTAAAGTAAGTCTATTTATGTAAGCCATATATTTAAAATATAGATGCCAAATACTTTGAAAATAATTTGGCCCTATAAGTGTGGTGTTTTTTTGACATACAAACAATGTTCAGCATATTTTATTACACTTTTTCTCGTATATTTAAAACGGGTTCAAAAATTGTGAAGACTGGAAATTTAAAATTACCTAAGAGAAACAGTCAGACGCTTTTGACTACCAATTAAAACATATAACTACATACATGGAGACTAATGGTAAATTATATCAAAATTTTAAACTGCACTTTAAATGATGAAATCTTAAATAGGTGCATCTGTACACAAGTTCTATCTGAATTTGCGACCTACATTTGGCCTCATCATTTGTTCTCTCTTTCTGTGAACCCGCATCTATTATTTTGGAAGAGACAATCTCAAATGTGAACCATGTAGTATCACAAGGTAAGTGGCTTGTGAAAAAACAAATAAACATAGTTATACTGACATGAAGTTATGAATCAGATGTTTTATGCATTTGATATAAATTTAAATTATGACGTATTTGTTACATTTTAGGTCTCTATACGCTGCTTTTCTGAAGAAGCAGATATAGCTGTGAAACGCGTAGAAACTCTGTATTTTTGTGAGACTATGTTAGATATTATTTGCACACTGTAATATGTACCGGTGAGTGACTGGATTGAGATGTCTTGCTGTTAGACGATTTTAATATTATCTTGTTTCAGAAAATATCTTAATTCAGAAATAAAATTGGTATTTGATTTTACTTTTATGCCTGCTGTTTGCGCACAAAATGTTGGTATATGACAATGATGTTTAACATTTACATGTGAAAAAACAAAAACTCCTGTGGGGTTTCTTTGACCCCGAATTAGTAAAAAAATTTGCAAAACCACTGAATGTTCCTAAGTTCCAAAAATAAACATGCAACTTTCTCTTGCATAGGCAAATTACAGGTTCTCTTTACAAACCAACTTGATTAAAGTTCCATGGATAAACTTGACAAGCTACTTTTGAGAATTAATTGACAGCTCAGATTTTAGGGTTAATATCATTTCTCAAATCAATGTTTGTGCTAGTCATACTTCTAACAGAGGACAGGGCAGTGGGTTTCAACTATATTAATTATTCCAAAAAGAGGAAGAGATTGGATTGCTTTGAGCTACCAGATTAAACATTTAGATACCCCACTTTTATTTTTTTCAGGCAGCTTCTAAAGTTACTGGACTTTTTGTCCTTTTACAACCAATGTTTATCCCAGCTGAGGCCTCTACTGGGTTCTATTTTTGAGCCTCCATACTATGCTGGCGCTATTTAACCTTTTTAGCTAATTCATTCCAAATTTTTTTAAGCCAACATGTCTTTCGCTTAGGAAACCAACGATGTTCACACGGGAGCCTGCAGGAATCGTTTGGTTGCGGTTAGTGGGGTAAGTAGTTGGAAGCAGTGGGTGGTAACACAAAAAAACTAACCTCTTCCAAATTTACAAAAAATGGCAAAAGCACATAAAATTATTTGTTTTTGTATTTCAAATGTTTTGCTTTGCATGAATTATTTTTTATACTTGCTACAAGCCATAAAGCTTGCTGAAAACATAATGTAGTTAGTTTCCTAACACAGCTCCTCCCTTCTTTCTCATAATAGCAATTATCTTCTCATTAAATATCTATGTATTGGCCCAGTTCCTCTTTCTTTTACCTCCTGTCTGCTGTAGCTGCTAATATCACTTCCCAGATCAAGGGTGTCAAAATCAAATACACTGTGGGCCAAAATGAAAAATTTGTATATTATGTAACAATAGGTATTCCCTACATATTGGGCCAGATTTAATAAAGCTCTCCAGGACAGGAGAAGATAGACTATCATGTTGTTGAAGAGAGTTGTGGCCACTCCACCATTTTTATTTTTTCTTCTCACTGATGCCAAAACCATTATTCTACACACTGGACCCGATTTATTGGAGTTCTCCAAGACTGGGGAAGATAGACTATCATGGGAGAACCTGGGTTTGTTCTTGGCTTCTAGGGTTTCTGTAGTGGTCTCTCTTCTCAAGTCTTGGAGAGCTTTAATAAATCAGGCCCCATATGTAGTAAAAGGATTATTGGGTTTTCCCATGATCGTCTGTCTTCTCTGGTCTTGAAGATTTTTGGTGCAGAAGGTGCAGAAATATTTTGCAATCAGTGCTCCCTATATGAATTAATAGCCTTCTATGCCTCAAGTTACCTGGGAACCTTTTCTGGCTTTTGTTGATGAGATACTTTTCATATATGTAGCTCATACATTTCTTATTCAAATACTAATAATATGCCAGTTGCTTGTCACAAGAAAAAAATGTCCAAAGCCTTTCATTACAAGATAAAAAAAAATGCTGGTCTGTATTTTAGCTTCAGTTTTAATTAAGGTTTCAGTCAATCATTCAGTCATTTGCCTCCTACACTGACACCCACTCTAAGCTATAGGAGCTTATCTCAAGCAGAAGAAAAAAAGCTTACCTTCGCAGGTGTACTGTTACTTTAACCGTAGAACAATTCCTCGGTTGGTGAGAACCAGAGCCAGCCAGAGGCTTTTCAGGAATATGTTCATTTCTATTATTTAGCACCTGTGCAATTTCATTGACAACCTACAAAACAAAGCGAGAGCGGGGAGCGAATCTTGCAAATTTCTTAGCATTCAGAAAGGAAACTGCCATCAATTCCACCTTGATTGTTTCTTTCATAATATTTCCATCTACAATGTAGGAATGATTTCAGAATGTTATTCACCATCAGCTGATTCTCTTTCCTGTTTGGAAAAGATTTTCTAGGAAAAAAAAAGGATAATCTTTCCAAAACAAGAAATATAGGTATATAGGTATTGCAGATTCTTTTGATTTTTTAGTTTGCATATTGCAATGTGACCTATTTACTTATACATATATATGTGCTGAGCAGTCTATTTCAATTCGTTTTGTAGTTCTTGCAGATGTAAATATTACTTTTGTATTAAAATATGCAAGTTTTGCCCTCAATTTCCAAAGAGGCATGCAACAATTTTCCTATTTTGCAACTGTTTTTGAATTAAACCTCTTGGAAGCCACATTTTTATTTTCTTTCTGGTACTAACCTGTGATAACTCCTATCCCGTGATAAGTCTGTATCCACTTTACCCTCAAGAACAAAATGAAGCCACCTTTATTTCTATTTTGAGTAGGGAGAAGTTCAATCCACTAGATCCTCTATCAGATTTACCCCCTCTATTTGTAGAAGTGACCGTTGTCTCGAAGAGGAAGCAAAATGTTACAGTTATCCCCAGAACAAGAAGTATGGGGAAATCATTCAATATGGACATTTGTCCTGGTGAGAACAGTCCAAGATTTCGAGTTGGATGTATTCTAATTTTCTAAATTTGTGTCAACCTAGCATAACCTATAACCTAAGCTAACCTAGTGAATGTGTTTTATTTTGTTTGTTCTATAAGTGCAGGTTCTCTAGGTTCTAGTTGAGAATTGTGGACACAGCTTCACATAGTTATAATAGCCCTTTGGGGGTATCATCAAGGTTATCAAGGTTAGAAATAGTGGCTCTTCTGACTGACTCTGATAATGCCCTTTTGGATCTTTTAATGTGGAAACATCATTTGCAATGCTGGCAGTTTGCTTATTGGTTTATTTGGATCCATATTACTGTCTGCTTCCTGGTTAGAGAAATGACCCCTGACTTTGTTCCAATTACACCCCATCATAACTTAAAACAATGAGTATCATTAGGATTGAAAGTATGGGGAACTCTCAAGTCTAGATACACACAGCAGTATAAACCAGAATATGTTTTTAAACAGAATACCATTTATTTTACACAGTTAAAATATAAATAGTTTGGTGTTTGCTATAGAAGTCTTCTTTAGGGATGAGCAAGCATTCTCGTGAAAAATTCCTCAAACTTCTGATGGGTCCAAAAAATTTCAAAACCATCGGAAGATCAAGGAAATCATTAAAGGAGGATTCTTAGGGCTGCATTCATTCTGGCAGCCCTGGGAATCCTCCTGTTTGCTATCCCAGTGGAACTGCAGATGAACTTTCAATGGAGAAACTACAATTTTGGTAAGTAAGAACGACTGAATTCGCAACAAGATCGAGTTTTAAAAACTCGCTCGCTCATCCCTAGTCTCCCTTTGTCTTCTTCTCCAGCAGAGGTCAATCCTTTTCTCGGTTTATTGATGGTCAGTGTCATTCAACTAGCTTTCTCCGAGCCCAGGTAATCATATCATTGTTCCTGGAGGTGCTTCGTCACACCGGTCCTGGCTCAGTGCTGCTGAGCTAAATGTTTGTAATGCAGTTTAATGTGCAAGAGTGAGCACAACCACATTGTAAAAGATGAAGAAGACCTGTGATGTCACTGACGGCCCAAACAGTTTTGGAAAAATTTAGGTATACAGTTTTTGAATGATAGGGACTTACTATTTGGAGAAAAAAATCTTTAAATCACACCACATCCCTATTTACATACCTAAAAATTTGAGACTTTTTTAGAGTGGGACACAGTAATTTACCAAATTTTATAAAAAATATTTCCAAACAATTTTTCTTGTGCTAATACAAAAGTTCTCAAAACATACAAAACATTGGTACGCATAGCTATTTCTTTGCCGGAGTACATAGACACTATTTGATCTTTATTACATTTTCCATTCTCCTGTCCTTGTTGCGTTTCACCACAAGGGTTTCCTCAGAAGGACATCTTATGGTAGGTACATCAATTTCTTTATATCCTTTAGCAAGATAGAATACACACATAATGTTTGAATCTTATTCTCATGGCAAATGTGTCACAGATCAGCAGCACTGCTGCACTTGTTGTCCTCCTGATAGTGTCTGATTAGCAGCAGCGGTTCCCACCTTGCTCTAGCTGCTCTGCCGATTCCGGACTTAAGGGCGTTGCCGAGCCCCTTGCTAATTGATTCTCACCTGTCCTACTAGTCCCCGCCCAGCTACCCTGTCAGTCTCCCTATATATGCTGTGCTCAGTCAGACACCTATTGCCTCAGCAATACTACCTGAGGTTCCTGTGAGCATTCAGATTCTTCAGTCTTGTTTTCCTGTTCCTGACCTTGGCTTGTCCTGACCGTGCCTGTTCTCTGCCTGCCCTGACCTGGTCCTGTTTTCGGTATTTGAATCTGCCTATCGATTTGGTGCCTTCGGTTATCTCCCGCTGTCAGCTGCTACCTGCACGGGTGAGTCTGGGGGACGCAACCTGGGTGCCGTTCGCAGCAAAGCCCAACACCCCTTGTGGAGTGCTCTGGTGAACACTGGGCGGTACCTTAGACTCTGCGCCTCTGATATCACCTCATCTAAATGTGCTGGTAGCACAGAGGGTCCACCTCCTGTTCAAGTGTCTTTTCGTGACAAAATGGTTGCTCTAAAAAACCCCTGGATGCAAATCCCGCACTCACTTATCAAATTCCATGATAAAGATTATCCATCATCTCCATAGGATTAATAAAATATTAGATAAAACAATAAAAGTTGATTTGAGTTGTGTAACCTTTATGTTGGTATATCGTTCTCAATACAATTCTCCAAACCTAATTAATGTGAACTCCTCTTTTGAGGTTCCAATGTATTGTGATTCAGCAATGTCAATCACCTGTATATTTATTTTCATTCTCATTAGTAATGAAAACCTTATGATGATGAAGCAAATTTACCGTAGGATATATATAGCAGTTTTTTTTTAATTATCAATTCTTATATGATCAACAGAGATAATTTCCCAAAAATTATTAACTATCAAAAATAAGTAAACTTTTTATTTTATTTATAAGTATACATTTTTATTTCCTTTAAATTTTTTTGAATGTTGAAGAGTTCCTTAAAATGACCTTAAAGTGTGCTTAAACTCAAGAACGCTTAAACTCAAAACTCAAGTGCTGTGTAGTGCAAAGCCCGACTGTGTTTGCTGCTCTGCCTCACGCAGAAGCAACCACCAGAGAGTTACATCATGAGTGGCCATCCAATGGCCGAAGAGGATTGCCATCCTCATGGAAGTCCTCCATGGAGACTGCTATGAAAATGGCACCTCTCTGATGAAGAAAAGATTGATCAAGGACCTATCATGCCTGCAGGGTGGCTGCATACCAGATAAGTTTGTACCATAAATATATATATATATATATATATATATATATATATATTTATTTATAGTATTTATATTTACTGTATATTACAATTGAGGGAAAGAGCAGAAATAATAAACTATCCCATACTCTTCCATCTTAAAATGGGAAAACAAAATAAAAACAGCCTTCAGTCAGCTATGTTAGCAGGAATACCTCTTTAATATATATTATTGTTGTGACAATCTCATTCTTCCAAACATATGCCTTGCTTTAAAATGGAATTTCTCGAAAAACTGCTATCCACTTATAGAACAGACATGACATTTCAATGCATGTCACCGAGGGACTGACAAGGCTTGGCAGTCAGACTTTTTGTTTACAGTCTGTTCTACCAAACCTATTACACTGTGCAAGATTGAAGTTTTATCAGTAGCGGAATTACATCTGTGGGGGAATTCTTGCAGAAAGCAATATATTCTATTCTATGGATATATTCCACATGTCTTCCACACCTTAAGACAAGATTGGGTTTAGCCATTTCAGGACAGAAAAAAGCACTTTTATACCGGTACTCACAATATTTTTATACTCACTAGAAAATACTTTTCTTGGAGCCCATTGAGGGACACAAGAAGCTTAGATCTGTTCACCAGCTGACTACACCAGGAAAAAACCTGGCAGAAGGACTGAAACATCAGGTCCTGCATAGAACAGGATCCAAAAAATCTCTCTTGACCCCTCAAGAACATTTGTTCCTTTTATGTAATTGTCATGTTGCCGCAGGGCAGGATGGTGGACCCTCCGCATCACCAGCTCAGTTGGCACAGATGTGCGCAGGGCCTGGTCTTCACCAGAGCCTCTAGAGGTGAGGATGTTACACTGCAGGCAACTGCCAGGTTGCGGCCCCCATGCATGCAGATGAACCAGCGGACAGGATTTCTGAACAGGCTGCAGAGGAATGTGTGGTGGGTGGTACAGGCACAGATCCCCTGGTTCTGTGACATGATGTGCTATGTCTATACCTAACTAGAACCTGATCAGATGCATGAAGAACCAGTGATAATAAAACTAATCTTGCCTGCTGAAGTTCTGGAGAGTGAGTTGGAAGATGAAATACGTTTTGCAACCAGGTTCCTCCCTTTGGGAACCACACAATCTCTACCAACAGGGTGCCACTGACTCCTCCATAGATCATAATGATGAAATCCAGGATAAGGAATTATCAAAATGTGTGGCGGTGGAAAGGTCTTCTTGACTACTTCTTGAGTTAAAGGACTGTTCCATAACTGTCATAACAGGGTACAGAAAAAAAAAAGGTCATTAAAAAGAATAAACAATCTCAAATTTTTAAATTGTGCTTAAGACATGGACAACTTTTTTTAGTTCTTTAGCTTATTTAAATGAATTAGCAGCTTTACCACATGGCATATCTGGCTGTAATGCACATGTGCTAAGTTGCAGCAATAGTGTGGGTTTTAAAGAAAGACCTTCATTGCAGAGATATTGTACAAAATGAGTTTTAAAGTGACTTGCTAATGATCAAAAGGCTGAAAGTTATGAAAGCATGGTCCCACACCCAATCTCAGAACTACAGAATATGTGGGCGTTGGAATGGAATGACAGAATCACAAGGTGACCGATATATTCTCCTGAGGAAGGATGATTCACCTGCGAAACACAACAAGTCTATTTGTATCGGCCATACAAATCGTACATTGGATGTACCTATGTCTACACTATTTTTTGTGTTTAATTATTGCATTAAAGTAATTTTAACGTTTAAAATAAAAAAATGGGCAGAAGGAGCCCTTTCATCAAAAAAGAAATAATTATTTTTTCCCATCTACGTCACCCGATATCGTGCTTGCTTCGGGTGATGTCGTGCTTGCTCTCCCCGAACCAGAGAGAAGATGGCTGCGCCTAGTGCGCCAGCCCAAGCACGGATTCCGGGACAACACAGGACCCGATGGAAGAACCCTACGGACGGATCGACTACTCTGCGGTATTGAAGGTAAGGGGATTCTTTTTTTTTGTCCTTTTTAGGTTTACTTCCTCCTTAAGTATGTTATTCATAAAGCCATAATTTATTTTAATGTTAAAAATAATTTAATGTATATAAATTATGTTTTTTTGCATATTTTTGGATAAACTTTATGAGAAAATGTGCTTTAAAGTCCATTACAACATCTATGTGTTCTGTATGTCAATGACTTGATAATAAAAAGAAACATTGCAATAGAAACATTTTTTATGTTTTAAATAGAAATACTCTGCCTTGTATTCCAGAGCAGAAAAAAATATAATCTGTTCTTCCATAATTCACATTACTGTGTCATTGCACCTAAATGGAGAAGAATTGTATTTCTATAAACAAGCACCAAGATAAAAATAATTCAGCTATCATATTTCCTTACAAATAATTTCAATAGACACCATCTAATGCACATTATTCAGCAACAACGATGATCCAGCAGTGGTGATAATAAGAGGGATTCGCTGCATCTACTTAGTGTCAACACAGTTTTACACCAGTAGCAGAACAAAATGACAACTGTTTAGGGTAGTTATTGTATCAAGCAAACAATAGGTTTGCCTTCTATATTCGTCTGCGCCGTGTTATGCTCATGCCGTGGTGATGTTTGTGCCGTGGGAAAGATGAAAATATCATCGGATATATTTCAGAAATCAAGGACTTTTTAAAGGGGAATTATGATTGAGTTGGGTCTTTTCATATTTTTATATATATAAATTTGTTTTGTTGTTATATGCAATATTTATTTTGCAACTAAAAATCGAATACAGGGTTCATGCACAACATGGATATCCCAATGCATTATGGGCTTTTGTTGGCTTAGAGCAGCTTTTCTCAATTATGGTTCTACCTCAGGTCCTTAGGAGGTTACTTTAGAAGTAAGCAACAGTAAATTAATCTTTAACCTATATTTACTCTCTACATTTATTTATGTAACTACTTTAGCTTGCAACAGAAACCCATCTTAAAATACATTCAACATGTTTTCCATGAATAATTTTCCTTTTAAATGTCCAAGCCCGAAACGTTTCACAGAAATAAATCCTTTTCTTCAAGAGCACATTCTCTCTGGAGGAATCATGCAGGTGTTTATAGGAATAAACATGAAAAGCATGCTTATCGATTCCAGTGATTTGAAGGAAGGAGGGCGATCAAGAACCAACAGCAAGGGAAATAGAACCAAGGAAAATATCCATAAACCAGGCACACAACCCAAATAGGCTTTACACTAATCTTGAGGTAATGGTGAATCCACAAGTGCCAAAAAAGTGCCATCAGTTCCAAAAAGCAATGATTCTGTTCCTCAAATCCTATTTTGGTCTATGATATCTCCTCAGGGGTGGGTCTGTAATGGATTACACAGGATACACATTTCCGTTGGTACAGTTTTACCTAACCATTTAAATAGGATTTGTTGATCTTGCCCAGTTTTCTGGAACTCCAAGCTAACTTCACCACCACCAAACTGAATATTTTATTTCTTTTAGAACTTAAGTCGAAAAAATTTTTATGCTCTCACTTTTTCTAGCAATATTTTTTTTTTGGGCTTTAAAAGAATATATTCCCCCATCAGTAATCGTACCAACAACATCCAATTTCATCTCACCTTCAAGATTAGAAGACAATTTAAGCAGAGTTAAAGAATACTGTAGCATTTTCAGGTGGAGACATAACAAGTTGACAAAGGTCAAAGTTTAAATAAAACATATGTTCAATGAAGGCCGATCAATATTTTATTTGTTAAGGAGAAGTAAAAGTAGAAAAAAAAAGGCTGTAAAGGCTGAGCATAAAAAAAAGTGAGAAATCAATTCTGCTTAATTCAAAATGCTTGAAGAGTCACCTATGCTGTTATGTATGAATAATTCAAGAACGGGATTTTATTGCAGACACATTCTGTGTGCTTTAGAGTTAGCGTTACCCCTCTTGACCTAAATCCTACGCGGAATAATATTCAACAAACTGAAGGAACATTTTGCAAGCTCAACGAGAATGTCTTGTGCTAGTTTTCCAAATATATACTAAAGAGAATGATTGATTGAGTAAGATACTGCCAACTGTTTGCAAAGAACCCCAAAGGTCAGATATATCAGATAAGTATATATGGAGGCAGGCTGCCTGTCTAATTGTATTCAGTCATTATGCCGTGGCAGCAAAATGTTTTTACCTAAAGAGCAACTCCAGCTAAAAAACTAAAACCGAACTTCTGGCAAATTAAAAAAAAACAACACAGCTATGAAAATGTAAAACAAAATATTAATAAATTGAGATTTCACTAGTGCTAGTAAAAGTATGTCCTGTCTTTTCCTTATATCAGCTTGCTATAAACCCTGTCATGGCATAACTTTGAGAAAGGAATTACTAGCTCTAGAGCCAATGGGCACTCTTTTGATTGTAGGGTGCTATTGGTTTAAGATTTCAGGACTGCTCAAAGGAAAGGTACATAGAAAAAATATCCTATTGGCTTGTTACTGCTCCTTAACTGTCCAATCAACAGGCTGGAGGTGGGGTTATGATATAGAATTTTGGGAAGTTTTTGGTAAATTCAATTTATGAGAGCACTTGGATTACAGGAACTGAAGTTAGATAGGTGAAGTTTGTACGTGAAGGGATTCCCTGGAGAAAAGAACATGAGGAGATTAGAATTTTCACTTAACAAAGCGTGTTATGATGATTTAATTAATTTACGCTTGGTGAATTTGGTAAAAATTGAATTTGCATAGCATACCCTTTTATATGCAAGGAAATGTAAAAACCTGATTTTTGCTTGAATATTTCTGGATGGCTGCATCACTAATTAACCAAGCTAAGTGAATTATTCTTTGCCAGTGACACTTTGCTAAGTGAACAGCCTAACCCCCTTTAGTAAACCCCCTTAAGTTTTAAAAATGAATTTGTATTTTGCTTGGAGCTTGAAACATATATAAACTCAAAAACAAAAAATAAATATAATACATATCAGCTTTGCAGTCCATATAGATGGTGGCAGCATTACTCTTTAAACCTCTATTTTCTTTATATTCACCTGGTGGTTCACCTCTTCAGTCCTAGCATGACAACATTCATTGACCGTTCTGTGGTGAATAGCAATAGCTAGATAGGACTCTGGAACCCAACCTCTCACCTATCATCCATAGCAGAGAGAGCAGAAATATATATATATAAACAATTTTTCAATGGTATATTTATTGGATCAAAAGGGTAGAAATAGGGTAAATTTGTTGTTGGAATTTACATTAACCTAATGTATTTTTAAGAGTAAGACCCATTCCAAGCCCGATATTACATTTTAGTTGGCATGTAACTGTTCTACGATCAAGTTTACAGAAAGATATGAAAGTTTTTTAAAAAAAGTTAGGACTTTATGCATATAAGTAGCAGGCAGATCTCCTAATATTGTGCAGGCTCCTCTTGTGCCAGTAAAACAGTTTTGTCCTGTTGAGGAATCAGGATGGACCCCACAAGATATCTTAAGGTCCTGTGCTTTTTATTTATCAGTAGATCTTTTAAGTCACTTTGTCATAATGCATCCTGCTGCCATATTTAAAGATAATCCACCCAAATTTAGAAAAATGTGATTCACCAAACCAGCTCACCTTCTTCTGTTGCTATCACAATACCTGTTGGTTCCAGTGCTCTCCGCTCAACTATCCTGCAGGCCCATTGAGCCCATGCTCAGTACTCTGCTCCATCTTTCCTCCTCAGGTGGAGTTACTCAGAGGGGTCCCAACCTGGTGACACCCAGCAGAAAACAGCCCAATGGGTTAACAGCCCTTCACCCTATGCTGGGTGCCTTGGTAAAGGACTGGTGCCACTTAGACTCGGGTGATCCTACACAACCTGCCTAAAGAGACACTGGCAGTTACTCCGTGGTTCTCCATAGCACACTAATTGCTTTTTGGCTTCACAGCCCCATTTACAGCAAGCTGCAAGGTACTCTGGGCCTAGTTTATTAATGCTCTCCAAGGCTGTAGAGAATACACTTTTAACCGTGAAGTTGGGTGATCCAGCAAACCTGGAATGGATTTGTTTAAAGTCATTTGCTTTTTTCTAGCAAATGTTTGCAATCCTGAACTGGATCCATTCCAGGTTTGCTGGATCGCCCAGCTTCATTGATGAAAGTGTATCTTCTCCAGCCTTGGGGAGCTTTCATAAACCAGGCCCTCTGTGTAGTCAGAAACCTTTATTTCATTGCCAACTTTACATTAACAAGTTGTGCACTTCTGAAGAATCAGAGCAGATGAGCTAGCCTTCCCTTATGCCCATCAATGAACCTTGGGACCTTGTTGCAGGTTCACATTTGGTCTTACTTGAACAACTTTTTGCAAGTACTAACCACTACATCTTGGGAATGCTTCACCAGATCTCCTTTTGGAGATATTCTGACCCAATTATCAATCCATTACAATTTTGCCCTTGGAAAAGTAACAAAGATGCTTATGTTTGTCCATGTTTACTACAGTTTCTAACTTCAATATGTTGTCATAAATATTCCATCCAATGCAAAGATGTCATTAAAATAAGATAAACAATCGTAATTATTTCTGACTGATATGTACCATATAAATACATATACTATGTATATGTAAATCTAATTTTTATAGCTTTATATTTTGTCCATTGTGAGGTATCACACTATTGCATTTACAGAGAATTGGGTTAATCAGGAAAGGTCTTTTTCTTATTTCTTATTAGGAAAAAAAAACAACTTCAGCATAACAGAAGACAAAATAATTAAACATTTTATCGTAGGAGAAGTTGCTGGCAATTTAGAATAAGAAGCTTCACTGAGCATGAGTTAAGTGGCCTGTAAATAAAATTGTAATTATACCAAATGCATTTTTATTGAAGCATATATCATTATCCCCCATTTAAATTATTCAGTGATTCATAAGGAAAAGCAGTATGTATAACTAATCTGTTAAGTACAAATTCTTTGGAACTGTTATAATTCTTGCCAAGACCAAAAGCAGTTATTAGGGCTTCAATAATGAACCCAACATGTTTCCCAGTCTGCCTTCACACCATGTCAACCTTTGCCAGTGTAAATAAGTAATAGGGCTTAATAATAATAATAATAATAATAATACCAAAATAGAATAATAATTTTGTCTTTATTAAAGTGCACCTGTGCACAGACTTGGAACAACAATGTACTTTCATACTGTGATCAAGCAGTTAAAGCATCTTTAAAATAAGCCTCCGTAGCTATAGACATATTAGCAAAGTTTATCCTCAATGGTTGCAGTATTTCACACCAGAATGTTTGTGAGCATTTTGCTATTAACTGCAAACAGAAACACAACAGGTAAAATAGCATAAAAAAGTGTATTTGGGCATTTGTGGGGCATTATGTGGTGTTTATGGTAAATTTGGGTTTTTTCTATCCTTGAAAACACCTACATATATATGCTCATAAACACATAAAACACCTGCACTGAAATAAATGGGGTGTATATATGCATCGGTGGCCAATTATTGTGGTATATATAAGCATTTGTGGGTATTTTGTTGTGCTTATGGGCATTTTTTTATTGAGCCGACAACTCTGCAGCTCTTGGATGGTGTTAAATTGACCATATTCACATGCATATGGCCAAAAATACAAATTTATTATACATTTATTACACATATGCCCTATGTAAAGCAGGACTATCGCCATTTTTCTTTTTTTACATTAAGGTAAATTAATTTTTTTTTTAATTTTAGGGGAGAACCCCTTCTGTCTTTCGCAGGAAAACCTAAAGCCTCCTGAGATACATACATCAAAAGGGGTTTTTCTGGAGTATAAAATAAAACTACTGATCTCATGCAAGTGCAGTGAGATCAGCGCATTTTTTTTTTACATTTACAGGAAGGTGTCCCCCAGTCTCACACCTGTGCAGTGCGAGATCTGGTGATGTAAGAAGAAGAACCTGGAAGAAGAGGAAGAAGATGGCGGCGCTCAGTGTACAATCTGCACAGGAAAGAAGGAGGAAGATGAGACGGAGCAGAACTGTCTGAACTAGATTTTTTTTTGTTAACTGAAAGTTCTGCTTTAACATTGCCCCTAAATTTATTATAACATTTAGAGAAGTTGAGGTGGGAAAAAATTTTAATTTTCTGATAAACATTTAGCAATTGTCTGAGGACTGCTTCGATTTTACCATTTGACAGATGACGTTTTACTGCTTTTTTTAATCTGTAATTGTTTTAATCAAAATAAGTGTTCAAACCCCTGGGATACCAGCACTCCACCCTGCTTTTACACTTGGGTAAATATGAAGTCAGGACCCCAAATGCCCATTTCAGCTCTCTACACCCCCACCATTTTGTCAGTTGGGGTCCTGGGCGATTGCCAGTTTGCCATATTCTGAAACTAACCCTACATTTATAGTTCAAAGATAAGGCTTTAAGTGCTAAATCTGTCTAGAAAGACAGTTTCAGGACCATGGAGAGCTCCAAGCCACATATTCACAGTAGAAGGGAAACTGAACTGAACTCACAAATGGGGGCTGATTTATCCACCACAAGATATGTTTTTTTTTGCAGTTTGCAGAAAAGGTTTCTCACCCACATTATGTGACCAATAATTGGTGTATGGTTAGTTCAGGACGTTTTTGGTATAACACAAAAGTTCCTTTAAATAGGGGCCTAGGTATCTGCCCCCCACCCAGGGGAATCAGAACAAGAGAATAAGGGAATAAGAGATATTATAGCACTTTGTGACCATTTACAAAAAGCAAACTAACCACATCTGAACATGCATTTTAATTCTTTTCATTTTTTTTCCTTGAATATCTGAAAAAGTTTGTGAAAACAGAAAAAGTTTGAGTTGAACTCCAGAATCAAACTCAAACCTTATCATTAAGACTAATACCAAGTTATAAAAAGGTATCTAAATAGCTTGCATTTGAAAAAAAGTACATTTGATGAAACCGTTTGTGAGTAATTATAGAGCTGTATTCATTTGTGCCTTATAAATCTGCCTCAAGTTTAGTTTTAAAGCTGTTTTCGCACTTACTGTACAATTGGCTTAGACAACTATAGGCTGTCAAATAGGTCAAATGTGCGGAATGTTGCAAATATATAGAGCCTGTGAATATGCTTTGTAAAAATGACATGTGCAATAGAGCTAGCACAGAGAAAGATGTGTTGCTCCTGCTCTCAAGCCATGTCCGCATAGAGCACTATAGCTTGTGGTTGGAAAAGCTGCAACATATCAGGCAGATCTTCTTCAAGGCCCTACTGGTCTACTGCTTACCCACGTTTTTTCTATTCTGGCAACCATAGCTTCCTTGAGATGAAAAATAAGTCAATAATAAGACTATATGCTGTTGATTAAGGTATAGGGATTGGTTTAAAAGTACCAACTTGGATCCATTCTTTTTTCCACAGCTAATATATAGGAAGTATTTATTTGGATTTTTTTGTTTCTAAAAACAATGCAAAAAATATTAGGAACAAATTGTAATGGGTTAAGGCCCAACTCCATTTTTTCCTTCAACCTCTAATGCCCAAACTCCACCATCAGCCTCCAAAGTAAAATCTCCATAAGTATTTAAGAACACATTT
>NC_092862.1:6969648-7023833 GCF_032062135.1 Pyxicephalus adspersus | reverse complement strand
ACTTATGCTTGAATATAAAGTGTTAGGTCTCAGCTACAATTCTTCATACAGGTCATAACACTTTGAGATGACCTCATATTCCTATTCAATGGTTAGAGATGAAACATTCTTTAATATACAACTAATATCCGCTAAGATAAATGTTAACCAAACTGACATGCTGGCATTACAATCTGGTTGCCATAGGATCGAGGGCTCTATGATGTAATGTTCTCAGTGTATAATGACCTATGGCAAGCCCCAGCTGTCAATTGGATTTGAACCTTCTTCCCTCCATAACCCAAGATCTTTTTATGAAACTATGTAATGTAAAATGTGAGTTTGCTTATAACATAACTTACAGCAGAAGAAAAGTTAAAATCTGATAATTAGATAACCCTAAATGTGGCTACTTACAAGACCTTGTCATGTCTATAAAGACATAAAAACACCAGTAACTCTCACTGCGAATTAGATGACCCCATATACTCACGTCTCCGATGGCTTGCATCCTACCTCCCTAGTTCTGCAGTCTCAGTCAAACTCATTCTACTGTTCCCAGAGTGTTGGATGCCTGTGTCCTTCACAAGATGGAGAGATTTTATATTTGGCATCTGCATTACTAGAGAGATCTGGGGGCATTCAATTCCATTCTCTGGCTTCTATGTCAGGGCATGGAATAAACAGGAATAGATAACAGCATGGAATCCCTGTTCAAAGGAAAAATGTCGAGAAAGACCAGTTATCACTATTGCCCAAATTTTTGCTACAATATAGCTTTTTGCCCTTGATAGACTTTCTATGATTTGTTTTTCATGCCCTGTGTGAAGGAAGGCTTTTCTAATGTCAGAGCTGGTGGAGGTGGAGGTAACACAGGTCCATATCATGGTTGAAACATAAGTAGGGAGGTTTTTGCAATGTAGGTCCTCAGGTACAGCTTCCTCTCCAGCATGGAGAATAATGAGCTAATGAGCTTCCTATGAAAAATAAGACTCCATCAATAGACAGCATAGAAAGCCAGGATGTCTTAATAAATGACCTTGATCCAACCAACACCTGTCACCCTACCGCTTTCACTGAGCAAAGATTATCTCTAATTATAGTACAAAACCTCTGTTTCTACATTACAATAGGTGGAATGTGGTCATACTGTGTAAGCACTCCTTACATGCTTAATTTAAATCTAAACATATGAATAAACAATAAAAATATCCACAATTGCTAGATTAAAATTGTTTAGGATTTGCTCACTATAGGGACTTTTTTAACCGCCCTCCAGATCATTATCTCTTGTGCGATCTTCTACATAATTAGGTTAATGTGAATGGGAAGGTTTATTTATGTGGAAATGAAAACAACAATTAAATAGCTTTTAAAGTAGCCTTTGTGCATGTGAAATAAGAGGATCATGTTGTTTCATGATATACAAAAACCACATGCCTGTGGAGAATTATCTACCGTACCCTGACTACCAAATTATGAAAAGACACTTTAGGATTTCTAAACAACGTAATTAAACTGCTTTTCTTACAAGATACGGCTGAGCGGTTTCATGAGTACAAATTTAGACTTTGTTGTGTCTTTTTCCTTTCTGAAGATTTCACACCAAAGTAATCAGGCTTATCCATACAAATACTGTACCTTGTGACTTCTCGTCACCGTGAAAAGCATTCTGTTGTTCTGGTGCCCATCTGTCGTCTCTGAGGTCATCGCGAACACGAAAAGCTTTAGTGTGTGTGACTTTAGAATCAGACAACCAATGCTTGGAAATAAGACCTTGGTTACATTTTATATTGTTGACTAACAAATACAGAACCTGACTTTACATAACATCTAGGGCTTACGTTTTCTATGATTTCTGTGATACAAAAGGAAGGCAGAGGAAATCTGTAGAGTAAGAATAGTGCTTCCTAAAAATGTTATCACCATAACGTGTCACTGTTGGGGTTTTTACCCCACCTCTTGTTCTGATGGCCTGTGATGACCCCAACATGATTAAAACAATACCTTTTAAACTTTCATTTGCTCATGCGTTCCTGCACTGACCATCTTGGATGTTATAGCAATGTCGAGTTATCTGAGTTAAGCTCTGGGATCCAGTGTCCCAACCAATCAAGAGATAGCTCTATTAGTGTCAAGTATATTTAAGATTTAGCAGCGGGACACTCTGTGTATGAGCAAAGAATCATGACCAGGGTAATCCTGAAGCCTCCCCCCTCAAGCCATCATTTGGCTGCTCAGCCCCCCCATTTCCCAATAACCGCACTTTCACCTCTTTATTGGACAAATGGCTGAAACAGCCTTTTTTTATTAACACAACTTCTTAAACATCATACAACAGTTACCAATATCAATACCGTAACCAGTACTTAATCAAACCCATTTAACCCAACATGACCCTTTTTTGGCTGCTGTTCCTGGAAAGCCTCCAAAACCAAAATGTCAAGCCACCTAAGGCTACCTTATTTTGATATGTTGGTTCGCAGCTGCCACAACCCTGGCTCAGGTGTCGATATGAGCCATACACATACCCCTTTTCCGGCCTAAAGCGAATTACCTTTACCACCCTTTTTTCCAAAATTAGAAGAAACCCATACCACAGATGTTTTCCCTGCACTCCACAACACATCCAAAAATCACTGCATTTCAGAAATTCAGCTGCAAATCTTGAACCAAAAAACACCACCTAAAACAGTGGCGGGCAGAAAACTTTTGCCCCTTTAATATGCCCCTCCCCTTGGCACTTCCTTTTTTATACTTCCCTAACAACTCCTTACCCTTTTTCCTTCTCCAATCAGCTCACTACCCCGTCTTTATTTTAGTACTATATTTAACCCTTCCCTTACCAAGATGCTCTTGGCACCCTGTCATATAGGTCTTGATCCTACACTCCTTCCCTCCCTTCAGGCTCTGAGCCTATCTTTAAATAATGTTGAGCCCTCTGCATCTACCTGTAACCCACATGTCTACTTTGACTGCTTTGACCCCAGTGTCTGTTTTGACCCCAGTGCTTCCCTTCATCTGAATGCTTACTCATTGGCCTCATTGCCTGCTGAGATGTCAGAGCCTCCTATGTCCCAAGTGCCTTCGGCTACCCGAGTGACTTCTTGTGACTTTGATTGATTTGGGCATTTTTGTATTTATTTTTTTAAGGAATGAAACAATTTACCCCAGGGATTTAGAGAAATGGCACAATAATGTTTTCCAAATGGGACATGTTTTCATGGGCCACAGGTTCTCCTACTCTAACCAACACGCACCTAGCAATTGGGAAGATATTACTATATTACCATGTTCAAACACTATGTAATTAATTCAAGAGCTTAAAAAGTAGCTTTAAAATATATTTTCCTGAGTATAATTTATATTATCGAACTCTGTTCTTTTTTTTTTCAGCACCTGCAACACGTTCCTATAGCCTAAAATCCCCCGCACCAACCCTGACCCACCTCTGTGCAATTCCGTTTCAGGCACTTTAAATTTGACTCAGAAAATATTTTTTGGTATAATAAAATCTGCTGCTACAATAGAAGTGTATACATGGACAGGTGGTACTCCTACCCTATAGTCCTATAGTAAGAACCTATTCCAAACATATAGACTCTGTATGTTTTTGTTTCCACTGGAGCTTAACTGCCCCCTAAGAGCCAGGTACCTCTCTATACTAAACTAAGGACCCACTCCAACTCACTGACATCGCACCATCGGTCATTATGCCCCTGGGAAATTGGATCAACATTTCTTCTGTCTTCTCTTGCATATTCCACCCTTGTAGAGGGTCAACAAATACCTTTACTTTGGGGGAAAAAAGTTTAGCATTAGGTCCTACACCCTACTAATACAAGTGGGCTATGGACCATGCATTGTAACCAATCATAAATTTATAATTGAATGTATACCATTTGTTCAATATACTTATTATGCTAATAAAAAATCTGATGTTCTCTTCTTTCTCTTCATATATTTTTCTCTACTTATTTATACCATAAACTATATAGAAAAAACTTACTCTATCACAAATGCTTTTGGTGTTATTACACTGTTCAGGGGCTTTGCCACTAACTTGAAAAGTAAGCAATGTATGGTGCAAAATAAGCTTAATTTCACTAATTTCATTTTCAGAAATATCATAGAATGCATGATTATGCCTACTGGTGACTAATTCTTTGCCCCTGACTACTTTTTTTAGGGGGACGCAGCTTTCAGAGTACCTTTTATCCTGATTTCCCTAACCCTTAAACCTTCATTAAACCGTAGAAGTTCAAATAAACCATTTTTTTCCTGATCTCAAAAGGAACCAAACCCCTAAAATAAGAGCCAACACTAACATTTGAAGAAGATAATTAGCTATTTATAAGCCTAAACTTAACATTCCTCTACCAAACTCCCGACGCCAGAAAATGACTAATAATGCCTAGAATACAGGAACTCTGCATGTATACAATGTAGGTCATGTCTTATCTTTATCCACCATTCGGCTATAACCTCTTCATTGTCCCGATGTCAAAATATATTTTAAACTATTATTTCTTCTTAAGAAAATAAGTGTTCCAGGAAATTTTCTTTTATTTATCAAAATATTTCACAGTGGTAGGAAGAAGTGACCTTTTTCAGTTAACTCAAATAAAACATTTACCACTACTACTTTTCCTACCACCCCTGAGCTTATCCTTATCTCGTTCACCTTTTCAAAAATAAACATCCGCAGGGTCCCAGTTGGAAAGTCATTACACGGCTGCAAAAGGCCTCTCCAGTGTACACAGGAAGATTAAGCTGTAATGTGCAATGCTTCTGTTGAACAGTGGGAATAAAGTGGCTCCATCCTATTTCATGCCTAAAAATTATTGAACAATTTTGCCATCAGGTATTCAATGTCTGGCCAAGGTCATTCAAAGCATATCATTCTTTGTCTGATCTCACGCTAAGATGACGTAGTTAGTGAGCATATATTGTTATTTCTTTTCTTTTTTTTTTGCCAAAGCATTGTGAAAATCCTAAGAATTCAAGGTTGCCTTGAATTCTTGCAGAAGAGAATACAATAATTCTTATAGCTGGAAACTATTATTAAATAGAATTGAAACCATCATGTAAAATATGAAATATTTCCATAGGCATTGTTGAGTTTTTTTTAGCATAGCTGAACAGGAAAATGTTAGAACTTCATCTTCTTTAAACAGGACATAAAACTGACATGGTGTATTCATTATGATAATCCGATTTAATGAAAATGTAGACCTGTCATGTGCAAAAAAAAGGAAACCTCTACGCCTGACACCTCTTTGACTCTATGAAAATATAATCAGTTGTGGTATCATGTTATGTGCCGATAATACGACCAGTGTACTGGTGGAACTTGTTTTATTTAAACCTCATGGCATGGTGTTCTCTTTGCTATTGATGGTTGCTGTCACCATGTTGGGATTTGAATAACTCTCTATGACCTGCAAAAAAAAGCTGTAGGTGCGTATAGGTCCAGGAAAAACGTAAAAAGATCATCAGTTCATTTGATCCACTTTATGGAAGGTAATCTACCGTTGGGGCAGCATGGTTGACCCAAAGGACAGCATTCTCACCTTTGCAGAGCTAGGTCACAGGTTCTCGGCAAGGATGCTATCCGCAAGAACATCATATTATCTCCCCATGTTTTTTATGGGTTTCCTCTAGGCAATCCAGTTTCCTCCTACATCCCAAAAACATACAGTTAAAATAACTGGCTTCCCCTCAAAACTGGCCTTAGATGGAACTATGATGGACATATGACTATGGTAGGGTTATTCGATTGTGAACCCCTTTGGTCTACAATGAGAATGTCCTTTATAAAGTACTGCATAATATACAAGCTAATAAGAGTGACATTTGACGTTCCCAGCATTGGAAGTGCACCAGGTAAAAGACTGCTGTCTAAAAAGAACATTTCAGCACAACTAGTTTTTCATGAAAAATATTGGTAAAAAGCAGTCAACCTATTTGACACAAACTGGAGAAAGCATTTCAGAAGAAGAACTTTATATCTACTGTGAAGCATGGTGATTGCAATGTTATGGAATGAGTTTGCTTTGCTGCTTAAAGGTTTGGGCAGCATTTTTATCATCAAGTCAGCTACCAAATCTGAATTATAACAAATGTACCTGGTCAGAAAGTGGGACCCTCTTTATCTTTACACATCTTTACCTGTGGGCAGTGTTTATTTCAAAATCTGTTGTTTTCTGTTCAAATGTGTTGAAAAAGTCAGTTATTTTCATGAAGTGTGACTGTAAAAACCCTCTTTCACGTATCTATTCTGGGATAGCACCTTATGACTGCCACCAACCCTCCCCCATTCAAGCAAGTTATAGGATTAATAGTAAGATCTCTGACTCAAGAGTATATTACGTTCATTCATGCTAAGTATATGTAGTACCTATAGGTATTTCTATCCTCTCTCAGTAGGAAAGCTTGGCAATGGGCCTGATTTATTAAAACTCCAAGACTAGGGAAAATAGATTATCATGGGTGAACATAGATGATCCTGCAATACTGGAAAAGACTTCAAAGATTGAAAATATTTGCCAACTATAGAAAAATAGAAACTACTTTATGAAATCCATGTCAGGTTTTCTGGATCACCTAGGTTCACATAAGATAATATAAGTCTATATTCTCCAGTCTTAGAGAGCTGTAATAATTCAGGTCCAATGCCTTCATCTGTCCCGATTTGTTTAAGCATCATCTTGGACCACCATCTACCTCCTAAACTTGGATGCAAGCTCTGACACGACACAGCCATAGAAATCCTGGTGCCACTGTGGTTCTCGGATGCAGTCACAAATGTCTGACACACGACCAATTTTCCTTATTTTGAGATTTTCTACAAAATGTACATTCAGATCAAAGCAGTAGATGGAGCTGTGTCCCCATGTAAAATGTGTAACAAACTTGCCATCTGAGACATAACACATGAGTTTGTTACACACATTTTATTATGACACAGCACCATCTACTGGTGGCCAACAATAATTTTACACAGCAAATAATGCATCTTAACCAACGTTTGCTATTTAATTGTTTTTCACTTTTACAAAATGTTTAAAATATAACTCTATACATTATTATACATTATACGTATTTTACGTTCTATTTATTGTTTTTCTTGATTACTTCTTTAAATGTTAGCAGTGATGGTGGTATTTTGTGCCCTATGTTTATAATCCAGTCAAAACATTTTCTTGTGCTCTCAAGTAACTATAAGGGCATTGGTTTATTTTTAGATTTATATTCAAGTATATATGACATATGTAATTTTGCTGTATGTTGTGACATGTCAAGAAGATATCTATGCAGGTTGGGTAAAGTACAAAAGTGCATTTGAAAACTGTGCAAAAGCAAAATATCAATGGAAAAATATATTTTGACTAAAAACTTTTTCCTACTATGAGTCTGAAAACAATTTTACAAAATGATTTGAAAATTTTTTTTTTACAACTTTCTATCACTAGTATTATGTTTTTCACCCAATAATTAAAGAGTGTATTGAAAAAAATACATCATCAGCAAATGTTATATAATTGTAATATTGTATCTGTGAATTGCTCAAAATGCTTGTGATAGATATACTTAATTAAATTTTATAGAATAGAATAAAAGTAATTTTGACATTTTATTGGCCGATAGGTAGAGTATTTGCCAGCAATTTTTTGGAAGGGCCAGAAATTGTTTTGTCCTAGTTTGCGTCTTTTTTCCACTTTTTATTTTTTTTTTTGGATTCAGTAGAGAGAATTTTTACCAACGGATGAACCTTGCTGTCATGTTTCCAACCTGTCCGACAACAGAATTATTAACAAGCCAAAAAACAAAAAGAATAGCATTATACGCAGCATCTGTATTCTAAAATTTGCAGAAGAAAAAAAATGAAACAAAATCTCTAATTCTGGTTCACAACAGAGGGAATACAGAACTTTTCTGATCCAATTTGTACCTGAAAGAGCAAGAAAAGAATGTGAGAAGAATGAAGCAACAACGGGAAATTAAAAATAATTCAAATGTTCGAAAAATTAGAAAAGCCTAACAATCAATATCATAAAATAATTCCTTTGTTATGACTGTAAGGTAACTACCTCAGAAGCGATCCCACGTCGTCCTCACCCTCACCCCAGGGATCACGGGCAGTGTAAAGGAGACCGCTGCAGCAGGCAGCGTGGCCGGGGATGCCACCGCTCTGTTCGCAGCATGTCTCCTCTCCTTGGCGGAGGGATCCGTCCCGGCCGAACAGTAGTCCTCAGCATGCTTGCAGACGTGCACAGTACAGCACCGCCCAGAGGTCCCGCTGTAAGAGGTGCACATGCTACTATGTGCACCTCCTGTCTCCCCCGGGGTGGGGCATGTATAGTTTGATTTCCCTGCAGCCAAATCAGCCGCAAGGGATTCATTATTCAGTATGTTTCTTCCAATCCAATAGCTCCAGGTGGCACAATGTGATTGGGCACTCTGCCCATTTAATAAGACCCTTCTCCCACTGGTCACGCCATAAAAATTGGCAAGCGCGTCCTGGAGATGGCAGGGGAGTTACGGGTGCTCTCAGGGCAAGGTCCGTGCCAGAATCCATCCAGTTCTGTGGTGCCAGTGGAACCTCCAATCCCATTACCTGACAAATTTCCAGGGAACGGACAGGACTACCCCAACTTCTGGGACTCCTGTCTCCTATATTTCCTGCTCCACCCAATTGTCCCAGGGGCAATGCGCCAACGCATCGGAGTAGTCATCTCCCTCCTAAGGGGTGAGCCCCAGAGGTGGTACCCCTTGGGGAGATGCAACTCTTCTCCATCGCTTTCGTCAGGGCATCAGTGATCAAGTCAAGGACCTGCTGTTGGGTCTCCCCTCTCCTACCACCCTGGATCTTGCAGTATAACGCAGATATCCATCTGCGTTGATCAGCAGACCTGGGAACACCGCCTGGAAAAGGTCACCCATGGAACCTGGGGCCGTTCACTTCCTCAGTTAAAGCCTTTTCCTCTGATGACCCTGACCAGTTCTCCACCATGTGCAAGGATTTCATCTTCTTTTCCTGATCCTGAGGAACCCATAGAGATTGGTTCATCCAAACTCACTCTCAAGTTTGCTGGATCCCCCAGGTTCATCTTGGATAATCTATCTCAACTTTTTCTTCAGGGAATCTTTAGGGAACCCCCGCTATAATTACTATATCCACAGCTCACAGTACATTAGTGTAGTGGTCAGTGGGAAGAATCCCTCTTACATTGCTGGTCATTGGGAAAAATGTCACCCTTACAGATAGCCAAAAAGATCATTGGTGTCACTTAAACTGACCTGAGTATGACAAACTGCTCATAGCTCAGGAACCTCCAGCAACCTTTGGAAGAACCCTGGACATACTAGTGTATCTTCTCCAGTCTTGGAGAGCTTTAATAAATCAGGCCTATTTTTTAGGTATTGGGTGCGTATGCAAAAACCTAATGGCTCACAATAAAATCTGGACATGGAACCAAAGAATAAAAGCAAGGTTGAAAGAGGGTCATTAGTCTTCACACTGGTGTGGACTATCCAACATCACCAGATTGGTGGTATCCATCCAGCGCACTCTCCTTCCTGCTACGACCTCCCTAATTTCTGGTATAAATATATTTCCATAGAGGAAGTACCTGAAATAAAAGAAAAATGGATATTATCCTATAAAAGTGTGTCATGTGGAGCTGAATATATCAAAGCAGTAAGTCAAGGGCATAGCGATGATTAATTTTAGCCAAACAATGAAGATTTAGTGGAGGGATGACTGATGTCAGGAATTTCTATAATGTAATGTGTCCATCATGAGAATTAGCTCAGGAGATGGAAAGAGGATTGTGTCCAGCCCACATCAGTATGACTGCCTGCTGGGATTTGGTTTGAGTGTCAAGTCTGCCAGGGAAGGTTTATAGATCTTTTTGTCAATTAAATATTTTGTTGGGAAGGATACGAGACATTGAGAAATGGTCTCATAATAATGAAATAATCCACGCTTTAAATTATGCAGTTAGGAAAAAAATAGTTAAAAGGTATCTGTGAAAAGGTTTTATTTGCTAAATATCATTATACAAATATGCAAATCAGAGTAGATTAAAATGAACCCCCAGCTGTACTCTGCCAATATTTACTAAGTCGCTTACCTCCTTCTATTACCCCCCCCCCACCACCACCACCGAGTACAGAGCCTATTTATTAAATCTCTCTATAGACTATCATGGGGGAACCTGTGTGATCCAGCAAACATACTATTAGTATTAGTGCTATTGGTAGGCAAATGCTTTTAATCCTGGACCAGATTAATTTACAGTTTGCTGAATCACTCAGGCTCTCCTATTATTGTGTGTTTTCTCCAGTCTTGGGGAGCTTTGCAGGCCCAATGTGTTGTGGGATGCTGAATGTAGTACAGTCGTAGTCTATAGGTATATTGGGGTTTCATTTGAATGGCAGAGACATTTTTTGAATTATATTGGCATATGGTACCTTGTGTTGTAGTAACACACACAAAAGATCCTAAGTCTCCAGGTCAAAAACTCATATAGCATCAAAACCCATATAATTAGGGCTAGCCCAGATGTACCCCTACCAGGCCACCAATGTCAGCTATTCTATCCTATGCTTAAGGATTAAATATGCTTTGGACAAACACAAACAAAAAACATTAAAAAGTATAACATTATCAAACTAAATAAAACCTAAAATAAATTTCTTATTTTAAAACCTCTCATAAACAATCAGTGCGCATATGCCTGTTGCCTTGCTATTTGTTGCACTTGTCAAAGCTGAATTCCAGTAAAAAATAAATTTAAAAAAATAATTTTTGGAAGAAAAATTCACCTCAAAGCAATTGTTGTTTCCTGCAAAAATACATCTCTGCCACTAGATGTACTACTTAAAATATGGCCAGCCCCGGAGGGACCACAACAGCGTGACCCTGGACTATTCCTGCACTGAACAGTACTCATACATCAAATTAGTGCACATGTGCCTATTTAATTTTTTGCTCATATTGCCTTGTTATTTCATGCACTTGTTAAAGCTCAGTTCCAACTAAAAAAAATTACAATAATAGTAAAAATAAGTACAAAATCAGTTTTGAAGCAATAACCACATTCTATGCTGTGTTGTCTGCTGCAATAATTAATTGCTGCCACCAAATGTTAAACTCTGGCAAGACCAGGAGGAACCACACACAGCTTGAGCCTAGACAAATACTGCATCAAACAGTGCTCATACATCCAATCTATGCACATTTACCTGTTTTGTTTCTTTTTTGTGTTGCTTTGCTGTTGTATGTACTGAACTTCATCTAAAAAAATAAATAAATTAAATAGTCCAAGAATAGTAAAAATAAATTAAAAAGTTTTTGAAGCAAAATCAATTTGATGCTGTGTTCTGCAATAATTTTTTTTTTGACACTAGATGTTCTTGGTTAAATTATGGCCAGCCCAGGAGGAACCACAACAAATTTAGCTTGGATTAGTGCCCATAAATCAATATGTGACCCCAATTAAATTCAAAGGTATAGACCGTCCACCACTAATGGAGAAGCAACGTCATTAAACAAGACAGAAGACCCTGAAAAAAGGTATGTACTGCATATGTTTTTTTATTGCTTTTTGATAATATTAGTAGGCCTATGCCTTTTTTTCCCTTATTAAAATATTTACCCTTGTTTGTAACGGTTGCTTTGCCCAGCACTATGGGAGATGATGGTGTAAATAATTCATACCATTGCAGTAGAATTTTTAATCATAATTAGTGGTTGTATGATACACTTGTACAATATTTGCAGAACACCAGCAGTATAAAAAAGTAGAATGTGGAGGATATAGCTAATATATCAGATAACAATGCATGTCAAGCCCGAAAATATATTTCAGCATTTACTGTTACATTTAATCTCAAAGTCCTACCAATCATGCTGGAAAGGGGAAATTTAGAGTTCATAATGCAAAATGCATTTTGTTCAATTTATATAACTTATATAGCAATCATTGTGCCGCATGTTGTCATTAATCTCGGCAACTAGATATTAAGCTGAACTAAAGTTCGACTGATGGATCTCCTATGTGGGCACTGCCGTACTCTATAAATCTGCAGGAAATTCTTGCGTAGTAAAAGTCATCTGCAAGGATTTACGGAAAAGCTGTGTGATCCTCGAACAGTCCTGGTATATTTTTGCTGTTGCATCATTTCATTCTGTGCTTAAGTATGGAAGTGTAATGATGCATGCAAAGCAGGAGGAGATTGGATGCAAAATAGATTTCATTCATTTTTATGGAGCCGGAATAGGTTCCAACGAGCTCATTTATGCCATTGACACAATCTAGATTTATTTTGTGTAAAGAAAGGAAAAAGTGATACATTGGTGTTTTTTCCATACAAAGAGAACTAATGCAAAACACTGGGACTGGGAATCCAAAAAGGTAGTGATCTCTTATTTTGTTGACTTTTGTAAAGAAGTAGCGGTATCGTGGAATGTGGTTGCTTGCTGACAGGCTACCTTTGCTCTTTGCTCTCCCTTGAGAGCTGGTACTAAGAGGAGACCAACACGAACACATTACCACTAACATCTGCTACTGACTGGTCTCTTTCTTTCCATATCTAATACTCGCATTGATCATGTAGTTGAGCTGTGCTTTTTTTAGCAGGAATAACTAAGAATTGCCTTCAATCTGCACCATTGGTATATTTTGTCCCTCTTGACCTTTTGAATATCATTAACTTATACTCTTGCTAATGCATACTCAACCTATTACCGGAGGCAGTTCCTTTTCTATCCTTACTACTATATCTGTTAATGCTAAAGGTTGTGTCCTAGTCTCCCAAGAGTTGCCGTTTATTATATAAAATCCCCTGATGAAGCCCTTTGTGGGGGAAACGCACTGGGAATAAAACACACTACAACATTTCTTCTTCCTAAATGTATCAACGAGTGGGACTCGTTGATAAACAATCTCTAAGTATTTGTTTTTATGTATGGGAATCATGTAACTGCGTTATTGTTGACCCTTATATTCGATATCTTGAATTTTGAGTTTAATTAAGTGTATTCTTTATTTTAAAATAGATTAAGGTATTACATTGGTGCCTAAAGAGAGCCTTCCTTCCTCTTTTCTTTCTTTCTTCTCATATGTTTGGACTATATTTGTTTATATAGTCAAGGCTTGGCCCCACCCTTTCTCTATAGAGTTTAAACTCTTATATATTTGGGTACACTACTTTGCATTTTTTGACTTTTGTAAAGTTTATCAAAAGAAAAAACTTTTTTGCCTAAGTTTTGGATACAGTTTTGAGAGGTGAGAACCCTTAGGTTTTTACTGTGGTCTCTGACCCCATAAGGCAGATTCACTTTTTCTATTTCTCTTGGCGCCCACTAGTGTTGGTCAAATTGTACTCAGTTGAGTTTAAAGTCTCACTGGCCAACCTAAACAAAACAATTGGATTTGGATATTTATCTTACCTTCCCCAACATTGAACATTTTAAATTGCAAGATTAGACTGGATTATCATCATCCAGGGCCTGACCTCATTCAAACTGGTGAATTACCTTTTCCAGAAAGATCATTTCGGAAGAAGGCAGGAAGACCCCTTGAATAGATCATGGTCACTGATCTTTGATATGTATAAAAGGTAATTGTTGGGCTTTGGTTGTTTAAAAGTAAAGGTATTTCTTTTGAGCTTTGGAATGAAGAAGAGAATGGTTGGTAACTCGGTTGGGTTTTTATCATGGCCCATATTCATCCTCTTCTTCTGTCACCTTCAAAGGTTGGGAAATTCAATATTTTACGGGTGTAACCAGAAGAGCAATATTGGGGTGATTTTCCAGTTGGAAAAAGTGTTCTAATGACAACTGTCCTTACCCTTAAAACATTCCTTTCCACTTCCTGTTCCGAACAGGAATAGAACTTATTTTATGTTGTATTGCCATCTGCATTCCAATTGAGGACATTTTTCTTAATTTTCTGTTGAGACAGAAAGTGATGGGAAAATTCTCTGGAGGAAAATGGTAATGTCAATCAAACTATGTCTGCTAATTTCCTTTCTGGATGCAGTAGGAGAAAAAGCACTCTATAAAGAATGTTCACCTGAGCTGTTGTGCAAAATGACCTTCATCTCAGTAGTGTCTGCACAGTCATGAAGTTACAAAGAGAACAGGTGGAGGAAATGGCATACAAAAGGTAACAGACCACTAAACACAATTCCTACCACTGATACAGGGGTACCATACCTTCCACTGAAAAAGTGCCGTGATTCCTACTACACACCACCAAAACAAGTTAAGTATTACTCATGCACTCAGCACTCAAGGACGCTCTGATCCTCGCTTATTTTAGATGGGATCACATCTTGCACAGCCTCAGCCTGTCATCTATCTGTCTCACCTTTAAAGAAAAGAATCCTTTCCATCCTACCAACCTTACATCTGAGGCGCTAACCCATAATATTTGCCCTGGTGAATTTTTAGAACAAACCCTCTTTTGACCTTGGTGGAATATTTAGATAAACTCCATTTATCCACACCACTACTATAGGTATGCCTCATTGATTCCTGAGTAATTGATCTGAGGATATCCAAAGTCTATCATTTGTTTACCTCATCCACAGTTCATCATCTTTTAAGGACAAGAATCAATTGCTATACGTCTATACCCCCTAAAAAAACCAATAGGTGAAACGTGTCGGGTTTTACTATCGGCATTTACTATCTCACAATGGATTAGTGTTTTTGTTGTCTAGTATGACTACCTTAACCCCATGATATTTAATGGGAGGGGATAACCTTGATTACATATATGTATTGCTGTAAATTTCATGTTGCAGTACTGAAATACAATTTTTATGAAAAAGTCACTCAAAACCCCTGGTCTTCTCTCTACAACCAAACATTTCCTTTATGTAAAACAGGGGTTGGCTAAAAAATAACGTTTAAAACATGAGAGGAGTTTAAGCAAACCTAATAATATGCATTACTTCCATCGAAATAGAGTTTTTTTTCACTTCAAATAAAGTTTGGACAACAAAGTATTGGCAATTTCACTCTAAATGACATGCAATGCCGGGGCATTTTTCACTCTTTCTGTCCACAGTTTGGCCATTAAGCATTGTGATGGGCAGTGAAAAGAGCTTTTGTTCAAAAAGTTTAGGAACCCCTCATTTAAACTCTTTGATGATCTACAGGACAGAAAATGACCCCAACCCAACATTCAATTGCAGTGATAACTGGGGTAAAATCAGGAAAAGAAAACGTGTCATGCTGAGAGTTTTTCCTGGACAATATTCAATATATTATTCAGTCTTCTCGCTACAGACTGCTGTAGTGAATTAGATTTTGTTCATAATATTACTATTTCACATTTTATTATGGACATCAACCTGTCATTACTAAAATTTAAGCTAAAAATGTTTCATTCACACAGACTTCTGCTAAACTTACTCATGTACCTTAATACCTGCACAGACACAATTCAAAGAAAAACGGAGAATTGTGTTTAATTGTGCTGTCAGCAGTGGCAGAGGAGATCTGATAACAAAAGTTTGGAAGACTTGCTCCTCATCAGCATGAGGTATGGGGCAAGTTTTAGGTTTGCATACAGTGCAGTGTTAACAGAGGGGGAAGTGTTTGTTCAAAATTGGGTCTCTTGTGCTGTAAGGTAAAAGTGGTAGCCACTGAAATACCTTCTCGTTTCCTCATTCCTTAGCATAGGGGGTCTCCAAGTACAACTTCCTCTCCAAAAAAAAAAAAATACTGGTAGTCCCCTAGTTACATAAGAGATAGGGTCTGTAGGTTTGTTCTTAAGTTGAATTTGTACGTAAGTTGGAACAGGTACAGTATTTTAATAAATGCAATTAGGACAGATGTTTGGCTCAACATATTATTAATCAGCATGCTGTCAGTTACTGTATAAAATCCTCACTGTGAGCTAATCACAAACAAAAAAACTTTATGGAGCCTAGACATTCATTAACGTCTGCAGCAAGCTGTGCTTTGATATGCAAAAAAAAAACAGCTGCAGGGTTTGTCTTGGTTATTAAAGAGTTACAAGAGCTTGCCGGAGAGCTTAGTCTCAGCTGTGTGTGCAAACTGCCCCCTCACCCCTTCAATCCTCCATGCTGCACACAAGGGAGCAGGGAAGCCTTGTTTGTATTTAGGAGTCCCCCGTATGTCGGATGTCCTTAACCTGGGGACTACCTGTAAATAATGAACAGCACAGTTACATTACTAAATCATTACTAATTTAGAGTACTGTAGCAGTGATCTAGATTATCTCAACCTGAAGATATATAATATCAAGTTCATGGATCAGAAAATCTAGAAAAAGTAAATGTACTGCTATTTTTCAGGAGGAATTAAAGAATTAAAGACATAAGGCAGTGAAACAGCAAGAAATGTTAATGCCCAAGCCAAAAAGTCAATGTGCACCCCCACCCCAATGAGCTGTAAGCTATTTCAGGTCCATGGGTTAAGTCTCTCTTGGCCCTACATTCAGGGTACCTAAACCTAAATAACACTTATAGATGTTCCCAAAAAGGTCGGAAATCTTCACTTTTTAGAATAGGATCCACTTTGTTGAGTTTAACAAACACATTTATTGTTAGAAATATAACAATAGATTTTATATCTATTTTAGCTTATATTAGTTGCTACAGATTTTTGTTTCAAAATATTTTGAAAATATACCGTAACACCTAAAAACCCCCCGGGTGTCTCTTTTTAGTATTTGGAAATAGACTAAACTGGGAGGGGTTAAAGCAATTTTGGGTACATCTGTTACTATATGTTTAATTCATAAATCATATAAAGCGATAAACAGGAATTAGCATAACATTCATAAAGGCCTCCAGATTTCAGATGCTATAAAAACCTGTAAAATTCATAATGTAATCTAGAAGTAGAAAAAAAATATCATAATTCTTTAACGGGTATTTTTGTTCTTTTTTGTAAACATCAAACTTCTTTTATTGAAAACGTTGGTCCTCCCTGATTATTATAATTTATTAAAATTTTAGTTTTATTAAAAAAAATGGAGAATTAAATAATTTAAAATTAAAGTCTAGCCAGGAACTTTGACTGGTGACTTTGACATTTCCAGCTGGGTCCACCAATGGGGTCCTCACAAGTTCCCAATGATTCCAGGACCATTCAGTGGTACTGCTAGATAGCAACACTCTCGTCACTCCTCGCTCCGTGAAGAGACATTGTAGACGGTCACATAAGTTTTTTTCAAGAAAGAAAATCATGGTACTACTGCATTGTATTTGCAATGCTAACCATGTGCCTACACAATACAAAACAACTAATATTGTGATTAACCACCTCACTGATGTCTGGATTTCTGTACCAAAAGCGGTACACTGTTTTTCATGAATTTTTTTTTTTAAATTGTAGACCTGTAGCTTACAGAAATATGTCCGAACAGGGGTCTAGTAGATATCATGAATATAAAAAAAAAGTTTGAAACACACAAAAATAAAATTTACTTTTAATTAAAATTAAATAAAAAACACAAAAATCAGCTTAAACAAGAATACATAAATAAATCAAAAATACTGAAAATGCAATAATTCGGTACACTGTATAGTAATATATTAGTCCAACGTCACATACCTATAGACAAAACCACATAAATATATTTTGTATTATTTTGTATTGGATTGGATACAGGACTTTGTATTGAATCCAATACAAAATATTTGAATTTCCCGCTACGACCCCGTCGACGGGCTCATGCACTGACATCATCAGGAATCGCCGAGGGATGCTCTAATTCTTTCCGAACTTCTGTACTTCCATGCAAAAAGTGTTTTCATATTTTGCATGGAAATGTATTTTAGATTGTGGGCTTTAATTCCCTGAATTACTCAATAATTACCTATAATTCACCGAATTACCGCATAACTCACTGAAATATGTCCAAAATTTTATAAATTTATTAATAATTTTTTTTTTATAAAACATAAAAAGAAAAAATCTTTAAAAAAAAATAGTGTATACTGTAATGTAATTGTACAGTAGCTTATACAATATATATATATAATACAATTATATATATATTATATAAAGTTTTCTTCGTACAATACAGCTATAGTATTGAGTTTAATACAAAGTGATTCCCGCACCGACGCATGCAGCGACGTCACCGGGAAACCTCGGAGATCGTCACTGCACTCGCCGGGAGAAGAAGGAAGAGAGAAGACGTGTCCGGAGGAGCTGCGGGGACCGGGTAAGTATTTTCTTACAGTTGTAATCCGATTGCAATGTATGACAATCGGATTGCAATATAACGTTTGTTTATATTTTTAACCACCCGAGAAAAGTTCGGGTTTAACACTTTTTGCAAGTGTTTTTACCCTGAACTATGTCGGGTTTAACGCCCAGGTGGTTAATTGTGCTGTCAGCAGTAGCAGAGGAGAACTGATAACAAAAGTTAGTGAAAAATTGGGAGACAAGCTCAGCATAGAGGCAGGGAAATATAGTTTTGGTGCCTCAGTGGTTAGCACTCTGACCTTTGCAGCGCTAGGTCCTAGGTTCAAATCTCATCCAAAGCACTATCTGCATGGAGTTTGTATGTTCTCCCCATGTTTGTGTAGGATTCTTTGAGTACTCTGGTTTCCTCCCACATTCCAAAAACATGCAGTTAGGTTAATTGGCTTTTCCCTAAAATTGACCTTGTACTGTATTAAAGACATACGATTATGTTAGGGACATTAGATTGTGAGGGAAAGTTAGTGACATGACTATGGACTTTGTACAGTGCTGCGTAATATGTTGGCACTATATAAATACTGGATAATATTAATTGGGGTTTACCTGTTCAATATAATTTATGCCATATCATACATGGTCTGCAGAAAATTAAGAACCATGTATGATATGTAGGACAAGCAGGGTGAATATGTTGAGCTGGGAGAGCAATGGAGACATCTGATGGACCAATACCAGCAACTAGCATTGCATTACCCTGGTATATTGAACTGCAAAATCACTTAAAGTGCACCAACATTAGTACATTCCTAGGATGTCACAATAAACATCAACATTATCATTGTTTCAGAAATTGTTCACCTTTTATCAATAATTGTCACCCTGTTCTCCAGTTCATTGAGTTTGCCATGTTTGGCATAATGTCATCTGTCAGCAGCAAAAGCAAGAAGCTACTGACACCATTGTAGACACAATCAAAAATGGTGCGGGCATCGTGATTTACAAGGCTGTGTCACCTCTGTGCATTTCAATCTGTTATTGCTTGTTATGGTTAAGTGGAATCAACTAAAGGAAACCAAAATGCCTTCATATAATCTACTGTGCAGTGCAATATTGACAACAGTAACTGATTTCACTGAAATGTTGTGATTTTTTGGGGCTAAAGATCAATACTCATTGCTTTAATTTCATAAATCTTGTAGAGGTGGATACTGCATTTAATATGTGCCACATTCTATAGTTAAATATTCTAAGACATTTCCTAATAAGATTAGGGGACTTTTCAGACACCAAATTACTCCATATGTCACAATTTTATAAAGGATTTTTTTCATGCTTCATAAAGGTTTATTTTGCCTTCCTCTGGATCTGTGCATATGTTGTTCTATCTGGGATATTCTGGTTAGTAGTATGTTTATTTCTGAAGTCGTTAAACTTGATGGACTTTCTGTCTTTTTCCAACCTAACTATGTAACCAATATAAAATTTTAGAGACATTTATTAAAATATCTCATTTATCATGATTCAATGGGTACAGAACTTTATGCAGATCACACCTTCAACATTAGTATCATATTCTCTTCTTATTTGAGGCATTTCACAGATTTTATTTTGCTTCCTTGAGAAAGTTTTTAACTTTTGTCACTTACCTTCTCCTTGGCATCTTTCTCCTGAGCATGTGTGCAGTTCTTCCTGTGTCTTCAGTGACCCCTGTGTCACCCATGTCTCCTGTCTCTTCCTGTGTTCTCCTGTGTCTTCAGTGACCCCCTCTTAACTGGTATCTATTTTTGGTCTCTTCTGGTACTAGACCCCTGGCTCGCTTTCTGACTTCTCCTGTTTTCTGCCTGCCTCGACCCTGGCTTTTATTGACTACTCTTTTGCTCACTGATTTTTGTACCTCACTCTGTTCTGCCCCCCGATGTACCCAAGGACGGCAACCTGGTAAAAGTCTGCAGCACAACACCATCAACTCTAAAGGCTCTGGAAAAAACCAGGCTGCCACTTAGACTCTGCACCTTGACCCTTCTAAGGGCTCTCACCTAGCAGTATATAGCATACCCTGTTGGTTCTATCTCTCGGATCATGACAACTTTCACAATTAAAAAATGCAACCAACTATTGGAAGTCTGAGGCAGAACAGACATAATATACAGTTCAATATATAATAGTTTAGGCCATTTCTTCTGAACTTTACTCTGAAAATTAAAACCTGGTACGTTACCTGGGCCGGCTGTGATTGCTGCGACTGTCCTCTGCTTTCCCACTTGTTGTCATCCAATAAATGGAGATATATCTAGCTATGCTAAAGGTTATCTTTGGAATTGGAAGTGGTTATAGTACATAAACAGTGTAATATTCCTGTCTTGAACTTTTCTTAATGGAGCTGATTGAAATCTGTGAAACATGTGTAATGAGAATAGAATATGATACTAATATTAAAGGTGTAACCCCCAAAAAGTTCTATATCCACTAAATCAAAACCAATGTTTAAATAAATACCTCTTAAAATTATTAGTGGTGACTGTATGTTTGTGTCATTTAATGATAGCGATAAATTATATTTTGTGCCTGAAAAGTCCCCTAATCTGATTAGGAAACTGTCTTACAATACTCATTTCTACTGTTGAGTCACTGGGCCTGATTTATTAAAGCTCTCTAAGGCTGGAGAAGATTCACTTTCATCAGTAAACCTGGGTGATCCAGACATTTCTTCAGTCATTTGCTTTTTGTTAGCAAATGTTTTCAATCCTGGAGCAGATTAATTTCAGGTATGCTGGATCACCCAGGTTCACTGATAAAAGTGTATCCTCTCCAGCCTTGGAGAGCTTTTTTAAATCAGGCCCACTGCTAGGAAGGAGAATTGGTGCTCCTGCTGTAAACTTTGAGAAGAGCAGACACAAAGGTCACTGAGGTCATTGTATTAAAGCTCATTTACTGTATATGTAAATTCTTAAATGCCCAAAGTATTTTAAAGAGTATTAAAGAACGCCTAAAGCACAAAGTTTAATAGACCATTGAAGAAGAACTCAACCAGGACATTGGCTTTTGGAAAACAGATTACTCCTGCCTCCGCAGTGTTCTTTTGAATACTTTACTGCAGATCTTTCGTACAGTGTTTGCAAAGTGAATGCAAAAGAAATGTTCTTTCAATACAACGAGCCCTCTAAACGTGTCATTGCTTTCATTTTCTTTTATTAGTTCATATCCTTTTTTTACTTGTATTCTGGCACTTTCAGTGTCCATAGTGTAATCCTAATAATGTCAAACCTTATTCATTCAGTATTGTTACAATCAATATGTGCTTATTTCTGCCATAGACTTGCAATTTCTTCTTATCAGATAATTATTTATAGATCTTTTTTTTTTTCTTCTCTTCAATCTAGTATCCCTCAAGGTAAACAATAGCTCTAGCAAACACTGCTGATGAATTATGTCAACAGAAACCATTACCATTCATGGCTTATTCTTCCAGGGTTTTCTTCAGCAAATACGTTCCAGGCCGTTTTGTGATTATTTAAAGGGTTGGGTTCAATGCTTTTCTGTAATTTATGTGTAATAGAGTAAAATAGTGATTGGACCAGTAAAAGGTTATTAATTTGGGTGTTAAGAATTTATTTTCCATATAGATGAGGACTTTTCTGTCTTAAGAGAACCTGTGCTGTGGAGCAGTCCAAAAAAGGAGCAAGCATAGACTTAGGTTTGGTCAACAGTATTGCCGGCATTCTTGTGTAGTGGATGATTTTCCCATTACTGAATTACTATGCCTTGTTCTACATCGGGTTTAGGTTCCTAAATGTTTATCTAGGTGAAGGAGCAGGGCTTTGCTTCCTCAAGTCAAAGTTGTCCTCCCCACCCTTCCCTAATAACTGGTGATTTGGTAACTGGTGTAATTATGTTAAAAAAAGTAGCAAGTGGATGAAACTCACACCCACAGAATGAATAAAGAAGAGGCAGGTTTATTCTTGTATTGTAGATCCACAGGTACAGCTTCCTCTCCAGCAAGAAAAACAGTGAACATCACAGAAGAGATATCAGTGAATCTCATTTCAAATTTGGAGATATAAGACATATGGCACAGAATTGCCTAGGCAACAGAAGTATTTGAAAACTGAAGTCTAGTCAGCACCTTAAAGTACCCTCAACCCCCCCCCCCCTTCTCAAACCCATCCACTCTCCCCCGTAGTGTCCCTTGCTAACATCTATGACCATGTAATTCCCCTTCTTAGCCTCTGAGACAAAATCACAGGTGCTGCAAAAGATCTTAGGAGCCAGGAGAAGGAATCCAAACTCTTTGCCAGTCTCTGTGACCCCGCGTGTTAGTGCTAGGAAGATGGGGAGAGATCTTTCAATGACTCCCACAGCTCACCCTTATACAGCTTCCCAGTGTTTTGGAGAATCAGTGTAACCCCCAACCCTATGTAAAAACACCAAACTCCAAGAAAACCAAAAATGTCAGACCTCCCTTCCCCAATTCTGAGCTTGTCTTCCATATAGATTTTTTCCTAAACCTCTGATATCAGCTATTCTTTTTCATTCCCAGGCACCACAATGAATCACAAATCTTGTCTCTTTTTCTATTTTGTTTGTGCTATACAGAATCTTACTAGTATCACTAGTTGTCAACATTTGCCCAACCCTATGTCCCATGTCTCACTAGACCGCTTTGTAATTCCATTGAGTGGACGTTTAGCAAAAGTAAACTTTTTAGGTCACATCATTGCCACTCACACACTGTATCAGTACAAACACATTTGTACAAACACAGAAGGCATTTGCATATGCACATGAAGCTGAGACTAACTACCTGACAGGACAGAAAGCAAAGGGGAACCAGGTCAACACTGGTCTGGATTCTTGTAGTCCGCCAGACCAGAGCTCAAGATACCTGTTGCAAATTCTAATGCTTGTTGTGTGCAGAGAATCACGTTCAGGACAGGAAAGAAAGCTTGCAAAAAAGTAGATTCAGTGTTAAAACAAAGAATAAACCTTTTAAGTATACTTCGCAGGTACAATTACCATGTCTGAATGTTACCTATATGATAGCAAATTTCTTTTTCTTTTCAGATCCACTTTAATATTGATTTATCATTGAATGACCCCTGTTGTTCACTTTATCTTTATCTGATCAAAATGCCCTGATAAACACAGACCATAGCATTACCACTATGTCATTTCAGTTCAACGGAAAACATAAAACCAGACATAAAAAGCTTTTTCAGTTAATCCTAAGAAATCATTGTAGCCTCTATACTTGTCCTTTTCATACATTTTAGTAACAACTTTTGCAAAAGGAAGTGTCCTTTTAAAGAGCGGGAAAGATGTAATGAAGGTTAAAAGCAAAACATTAATCTTACGTTGGGCCAATCGGAATTTACAAGTCACATCAGGATTTTACGGATTGTCGATTCCTCTATGTATGTGGGAGTTGTAATATAAAGTGGTAATGAGCTGGAAAGGTAATGCATTTCAGACATTATATTTAGCCTTTGATGCCTTCTTTTTTTTCTCCGAGCGCTGCGTTTTGGTTCATGACCATGGTGTTATAGAGAAATGGGCCATGTGCTTCAAGGATATTTGTAAGTGCCTTCTGAATGTTGGGGAAAAATGACCCCATGGCTTCCATGATTTTTTTTCTCTTTGCCAGAGGAAATGAAACAAGGACTCGAATGAACGGAGATGACTGATTAGTTCCATGATAACACCCAGATTCTAAAAGGAATGTAAATGTGTCATATAAAAAGTAATGGAATTATACTCTTGAAGATTTAAAAGTAAACCAGTGAGCAGTTCAAAGCTTGCAAATGACAAGACTGAAGCACCTTTTCGCACATACTTTTCTGTAGTCATGCTTGGGGCTTGTTCCTGCTGCCAGTCATGGGTTCCAGGCTGAGAGACAGCCAGAGTGGATTCCAGGCTGAGAGAGAGCCAGAGTGGATTCCAGGCTGAGAGAGAGCCAGAGTGGATTCCAGGCAGAGGGAGAGCCAGAGGGATTCCAGGCAGAGAAAGAGCCAGAGTGGATTTCAGGCTGAGAGAGAGCCAGAAGGAGAAATGAAAAGTTAAACATTTCCAGGTTTTACAATATTTTATAGCACTGATGAAGGCGGTAATTATAATCTCTGAAACACATGGGCACCCTATGGCCCACCTGTGGAAAGCCTTATTTTTCCGACCTTATATAATATTATTATTTGGTGGTCAGAAAGAGTAGATAGATATTTTCAGAATGCGCCACATCCCAAAAACTGTAAATTTTCTTTGTATCACAATATATTATATGTATAATGTGGTCTAGCAAAGTTAGATGGATTCATATCTCAACTCGTTTCGCCGGTAACTCCTGCTTCTTCAGGAAATATGTCGAGACCAGTCACCACTCAGTCACCACATCACCAATCCCAGGTGGAAGTCTCTTCACTAGTGTTGATGTTCGAATTTGGGTTGTCCCTATATTCGACCCGAATATGGCTGTTCGAATTCGGGTAGACCCGACCCGAAAAAAACTGGATTCGACAGCAAAAATTCGGGAGGAAATTAAATTATTAATTTCGTATGTGTTTTTTTTCTTTAAACTTGTTCTTTTTTATTTTTTACAGGTTATCCGACAATGACATTATGAATCATAATGTCATTGTGGGATTCCTGGACCGTGGGAACTGTGCGGTCACAGCTAATTGAAAGCATGTGCCTTCAATTAGCTGTAACCGCAGGCAATACGAGGGCAATATAGGTTGAATGGAGATACTATCTCCATTCATACCTCTACTGCTCTGTGATTGGCTGAGAAATAGGAAACCCTGATGACAGCTCAAGCATCATCAGGGTTTCCCTTTCCTCAACCAATTACAGAGCAGTAGAGGTATGAATGGAGATAGTATCTCCATTCAACCCCTATTGCCCTCCTATTGCCTCCAGGATCAGTGGAGCAGAGCTGTCAGCATTGTAAAGCTCCGCTGATTGCTCTGCTCCCTGAGTTGCTGAGGAAAGGGAAATCCTGATGATGCCTTTGCTGTCATCAGGGTTTCCCTTTCCTTTAGGGAGCAGAGCAATCAGCGGAGCTTTACTATGCTGACAGCTCTGCTCCACTGATCCTGGAGGCAATCGTGTATAATAGTGCATAATCGTGCATAAGTATAATCGTGCATAATCATTGATCAGTCGTAATCGTTCATTTTCTAACAATAATTATTGGAAGTGTGTACCTAGCTTTAGCCTAAAATTGATTTGACAGGTGCTCTTTAATCTTCATGTGAAGTCCAGGGGTATGTGATAGTGTTATGTATCTTTTTATAATGTATCTTTTTATGTATCCTTTTACAATGTATCTCTTTACAATGTATCTTTTTATGTATCCTTTTATATTGTATCTTTTTACATCTGTTTGGAGGCTGTAGAAGCTCTACAAAGTGCTGAAAAAAAACCCAAATTTTTCCTCTTATTGACTTTAATGGTGTTCGAATTCGATGTTCGACCACCCAAATTTTTTTGCTATATTCGAGCGAATAGCTGCCGAATCGAATAGTGAGCTATTCGACCAACACTACTCTTCACATTGCCTGGTCTCAACATATTTCCTGAAGAAGTGTGAGTTACCTTTGAAATGCGTCGAGATATGAATCCATATGACTATGCAAGACCACATTATACATGGAATCTGTTTTCTAACTATTTGTGTGATATTTCACTTGTTTTTTAATGAATGGAAAAAAAGTTTATTTTTGGAATATTTTTAAAAGTGTGCCTTTAAAGTCCCGTTATTATATTGTGATACAAATCAATATAGGACTCCCCGTTGAATGTTTCAGCTGCTCATAAAGGCTAGAAACATTGCCTTTAACATCACAAATTATTTTTAATACATTCTGAATGGCTGGGTATTGACAAAATGCACACTTCTTTGCAGTCTGAGTATATAAAATACAATACTGAGTATTAAAAGTCAATATCTGAGCCATCTATGCATTAGCCACACTTACTGCTTCTATTTTGTTAAAGAAGACTACAAACTTACATCTCAATTATCAGAAAAATTAGAATTAAATACTCAGCACAGACTTTTTTAAGATCAGAAATACGTAAATAAATATTAAATGTCAGCCGATGTACTCACAAAACAGTTCATTTGTATCTATTTCCCTGCAGACTAGTTATGTAGTAATGTAGCAGAGAGGAGGTTTTTTTTTTTTACAGAACGTTTGTACTTGGTATTCACTGTGGCTATTGCTTTTTTCAAAATGCAAAACAGTGGCCTGACATAATTCCAAAATCCCCACTAATGGAGTTGAGCTTGACCTGGTTTTCTGATTTTTGAAAGTGTAAGTCAAGGGCAGAAATTACCGATTGGTAGCTGCTGTAGACAGAGAATGGTGGCACCACTTTCTACCACAATACACTACAAATAATAAATGCTGATCCTGCAAAGAAACCAGGGGCACATGTGCTCACCAAGAGAACAAAACTGTGCCAGACATTTAATAATAATGAAGTATAAAAATTCTTACCCATAACCTAAACAAATTATGTTTTCAGATTCACCCTTTGATCTGAACAATTACCTTAAGATCTATCATACCTCTATGACAAATTTGCATACTTATTTTTTACCCCTTAAACAACATATGATGATTGTTTTTGGTACATTGTTTTAATAAAAGCCTTGCATGTTTTATTTTTTTACTAGCAAAACTGACACTAAACTAATCAAAAACATTCAAAACTAAAATTGTATAAACTCAAATATAAACTGATCTAAATATAAAGTAATATACCTTATTTTACCAGAAAATACAGAAATATTTTTTACTCGAGTATAAACCTAGGACACAAAATGTGGCCATCACTGCTAACACTCAAAACAGTAATCAATAGAAGTTGTGATAAAATTTCTGTGGATAAAAACATCCACAGTGTCTTATTTTAAAAACATTTGTTTGGACTAAAACCTTTTTCCACTCTTTACATGTTAGAGTAGTTTGTCATTTTTGAGAAAGGTATGATGAGTTTTTTGCTCTTTATTGATCTTTTGTGCATTATTGTTGGCCACTAATAGATGGTGCTGTGTTTAAACTGTACTCTTAACTGAGAGTTTGTTCACACTTTTCATGATGACACAATGCCATCCACTGGTGTGACCCATGTATAAACTGACATTTTTTTCTAATATACTATTGTATATGGTACCTTTTGATTTTATCTTTTAAGTACCAAAAATATTAAACTGATGGCACTGATGGTAACTGAGATGTCACTGCAGGGAGAAGATGTCATAATAATCTCATGATCAGAAATTACTCCTATTGGTTCATTATGTTCTTTTGTATTACAAGCTTGGTGACAGCTTCAGGCTCTCAATGGAGGGGCATTGCTTAACATATCCCCAGCATGATATTTACAGATTGCGGGTGGAGAGGGTTTATACCATATATTTTGTGTTACTTTGGTTGATATATTGGATCTAAACTTGCTTTTTCCAACCTGTCTAAAGGTTTTTTTTAATATTACTTTTTTTTTTTAAAAATATTTCAGTCCTAAAAAGCATACAATAAACCAAAAAAAATTAACATAAATAACAAAAAATGTTTGTTGTATACTCTACATAGAAGTTGGCATTTGTTCATAGTGTTGATTTGCCTGTGGCTTTGGAAAGCAAAGGTATGAAAGATAATATTCGAATGTTCTTTCAATACATGTTGATTGCATTGTTACTTAAAAGTTCACTTTAAGCCTAATTATGCATAAAATATGGGCAAAGGTAAAAAGCACATAAAGGCTTTGTGAGTTAAAGGCATACTTCAATGTAGGAAAAGGATACATGGCTGTTAAATCGTCTTTTAATGCATTGTGTGAATGTACTTTGCCTTGGTGCCTTTTTGGATGAAAGACATGCAAATAATAAGTTTGGTTTAATGAAGGTGTAGGGGGCAAGTCTGAAGATCAACTTTCATATCGGTATATTTTCTGCAACTGAACTGACACTCAAAGCTTATGATTGCAGCATATGATTGAAGTTAGGTACAACGGAACAATTCAGCACAGTTTTACAAGCCAGTAACATGAACCTTATCATCTCTACTTAAAATTTACCACTTTCAGAATTTAAAGTGTATATCAATATTTTCAGGCAAAGTTCCCCATGCTGTTAGAACTTTGATATATAAACTATCTGAACCAGCAGCATGCACGGTGACTGGTTGTGTGCAGATCCTACACTAGATATTGGTAATCAGGTAGTGGCGTTCCTAATTGTTTAATCTTTTGGGATGGAGTTTGCTGTAAAACCTTAAATCCTTAAAGTGGACCTATACCATTTTAACGTTATATAAAAAGGGTGGCTATCTCTTATATAATAGACAAAATTAGTTTTTTTTACATTTTTTGGGGAAGACCCCTCCCCTTTCTTTTTTACTGCCACAGCTGTAAAGTAGAAACCAAAGGAACAGTGGGGTGGAAACTTCTGATCCTTAAATGACGTTATATGTATAGTGCGTACCCCAGAAAGAAATATAGGATAATGAAGATAAGAAGAAAAGCTGGGGTTTAAAAGGCAAACTGAGGATTTTATATGAGAAGTAGGTTATATTATAATTCACATACCATACATACAATGCAGAAAATAATTAAGGTAAAAATGCAATACAATAAACATATGGTCCCGTCTCCTCAGCAGGGCTAGAGGGGGAGCATTATGGAACTGGCACTCTAGACAACATGTATCTCTGTGCAGGTAAGTCCTGGTGAATAATTGTGCAGTGCCCCGACCCGTTTCGCCTTTATAGGCTTCTTCAGGGGACCTTTAAAGCAACCAGGGGTAGAGTTGGTGAAGAAGATGAAAAGAGCGATTGAGGTCAGGTAGAGAGTGAGTGTGGTAATGATATGGCTTGTAGTAAAGCTGGGAATGACAAACGCCAGATGGTCTCACGCATGCACAGTCGGATCTGAATTTTTGTTTCTTTACATTTTTTTTTTTAGAAAAACCTAAAAGAAAAAAAATGACGAATCTGGATACAACGGGGATCGTGGAAAAGAAGAGTGACGCCAAACCAATGTAGGACTCACTGGGCTCATTTCCTGAATGGATAGAGGGCTTGTCACTGATAAAGGTAAGTGAAAATAAATATATTCAATAATAATAATAATAATAATATATTTAATAAACTATTTATAATTAGATAGATCACACAAAGCATTACATATATTGAACTGATATATGTAATATATTATTCATGGTAGAAGTGATCAAGTAATTGTCACTCCAACAATAAACATTTTCTGATTTTTTTTTTTATACAATACGAAAGATTATCGTTCATTTCTTTTTTCCAGTTTGTAAAAATACAGACAGGAAATGTCTACAACAATTTGGAGCGCGCACATTTCACACAGTTGTTTTGTCTATCAGATCAGTGTGAAATCATCTCACTGTCTCAGTTTTTTTCTTTTTCCCCAACTGTCTTGCAAGCTTGTGTGACGATGACGTGAAAGACAAGCCAGGCTGTCAAAGCAATCTCAAATAATGGGTTGTGATTGGTATGAAATTATTTTACCCCACAAGCCGCGTGCCCATTATATGTGATTAATCAACGGCATATGACTTCTAGGAGACATGCAGTCCCTGCCAAAATATTCCTTAATTTAGCTGAAATATAAACAAACACAAAGCCCAGCGTGCTTATTTGCATAATGAAGATCAATGTTTGTGTAAGTTCTAAATGCATCTATTAAAAAAACCATCATGCACCTAGCAGTTAATCACACACTCAACTAATGGTAATTGAAAAGTGATAGGACATTAACTGTGACATTTATGTGATTCCACTCTTTGTCAAGAGTCCACTTAGTCAATTTAAATCTTCCAGATGGCCACAGATACATGTGATGGGCATTTATTAGTCTAGTCAAAACCTGAACAGGAATTTAGTTTCATCATGTTCCATTTTTGAAATAAACATATGAGAGTTTAAAGGGGTTGTAATCCTTAAAGCCAAACTATTCATATAAACTCTAATAGCCACTTTGTATTTAGCAAATGCTTTTGCAAACCCAATATTTGTCTTGTGAAGGTAGTAATGATGTCATTACTGTGGTATACCCTGCAGGTAGTGTTGAGTGAACCCAAACTGTAAAGTTCGGGTCCGTACCGAACTTTACGATTTTGGGGACCCGAAACCCGAACTTTGCCATAAAAGTTCGGGTTCGAGTTCAGTGTTCGGTCACTAAAAGTGATGAATGGGGACTTGTCCCCATTCATCACCTGTATTGCCCTGTATTCTTAGATAGAGAATCTCTATCCAAGAATACATAGTAGAAGCACAACACGGCAACAGGGATTGCTGTTGCAGCGCTGTACTATGTATTATTAGACAGAGTTTTTCTATTTAAGAATACAGGGCACTAAAGGTGATGAATGGGGACTACTCCCCACTCATCACCTGTAGTGCCTGGACATTGTAAAAGAACTGCAGAGGTAATCTGCAGTTCAGTTTCCTACTGTGACGTCACGTGGGAAACTGAGCTGCAGATTGCCTTTGCAGTTCCACTACAAACTCTGGGTACTACAGGTGCTGAATGGGGACTTGGGCCCCATGGGGTTGGCTTTGAGCATCACTGGGCATCATTCTACCACTAAGTTTGGATCACTGAGCCTATGGAGGACACTGCTAATGGTAAGTATTTCAACCAGAGCAGTTTTTTTTTCATTCTGGCCTCCCTATTTTTAAAATACATCAGCAAACTGTAGTTAGAGTTTAAATACAGAAAAGTCAGTTTTAGTAACTTTTAGGTAAGACAATCTGGACAACATCAATAAAATACATTCCAGTCACAGCTCCTGTGCTGCAGGCGTGTTTTTATTTAAGGAAATAAGTCAGTTGTTTTTCAGTTTGTCTTCTTTGTGTCCTTGCTTACAGTACCTACATGAATATTAATTTGGATGATAATCAAAATTCTAATTCACCCCAGCCACGGCTCTCCCATATCAAACAAGCTCACATCAAGAATATAGTTTATTTCAAATACAAACCGGGCCAGTGGGAAATGACATGGAATAATTTGAAAGTCTTCAAAGAGAACCATTGTTTTAGAGAGGGATGTTTTTGTGTTTTGGATGCCGAATTGTTTCTTGCCTTTGTGTTGAAGTGCTGGGTAAGTAATGTAGAAAAGAAATTAATAAAATGTAATGATACTAAAACATGAAATATAATGTGTACACAGTACAGAAGTCTCTTACCTTATCTGCATATTTATTTGATTGAAGAGTCTTCAAAGGAGGCATTGAAGCCCAGGTACAGTGGCTGCCAATTTGTACAATTTGAAAACACGTATTGTAGGCAGTAGGGTTGGTGTAGGCTCGAAGGGTCAGAGATGAGCAGGATGATTTTAGCAAAAATTGATGTAGTGCAAAAAGAAGATAAATCTCTCTTAGTGAGCTGTTTAGAATACATTTACTGATACATTAAATTGTTTGGTATTTTCTTAGAATTTTTTTTTAAGTCGAGTAGTATAGTATTGTTTTCTTTATTGAGCCTTTTTTCATTTAAATAATATGAAATAGTCCCAACCTATGTTAATAGTTTTTGTTGCTATTATGCTTTTCCATTGAGCAAACTTTTCCTCTGTTCCTGTAGATGGAGTGGGAAGTAAAAGTACCGTTAGAAAATTGTCACTAAGAATAGGGTTCTTATTGGAAGATTTCCCTTCAGTATCATTCGCAACTCTTTGACCTCAGTTTCAATGGCACCCAGAATGAATAAGGGAGGAAGTTTTCCCGTCCGGAGAGATTTCACCTCTATTGGTAAGTTTCTCACCATAGTGTCAATGGTAAACCAAGATAAACAGGGGAGAGGAAAGTTTCCCCTTCAAGACACAGACTATAAACCCAACTGCGTATCTAACATTTCTCCATTCTGTCCAAATGAAAAAAAGGTTTTGATACATCCCTTTATTTGCTCTTTCATTAAACCAGAATACAAATAGAGATTATTGCTTCCAGTTTGGTATTGAATGGTATGATGTTTTGCTTTTTGCAATGTAAAATAAGTCTGTATGACAGGTGAACAATTCATTGTTTGATTAATGTGAACGCCTAACCTTTGCAAAACTCCTTTACAAACACATAAAATTCCATCCCTTCTTGCAGAGCTTCATTCTGAATATTGTTCTTTAGGAGATAGCTTTTCATTTACAACATCTAAAGAATATTTCAACACCACAATTGTATTATGCTCATTATCTGGTAACAGGCACTTCGAAAAACGTCTCCGCGAGCCTAAAAAGATTGTTTGAACAGCCTGACTGTTGAAATCTATTGTTACATTGTTCATTGTGACAAAGACATAGTCAAAATAGACACTTCAATAGTTATGTAATTTCTGGGATATTCACACAAATAATATATACTTTGCAATGATAAATCTTTTGCGTCCATGGTCATGTCACTAAGTGTCCCTGGGAGGAGCTCACAATCCATTGCATAGTATAGTATAGTATATAGTATAAGACCATTGAGGCCGGGAGTACAGATGAGGTTCAGGTTCAATAAAGTGTTCACAACAAAGTTTGCAAACTTTGAACATGAGATAAGAATCACAAAACTGTTCCAAAAATTGTGCTTCTTGGTAACTTGGACTTTAATTTGATACAGAATATGATTGGCAGTGGAAGGATCAGGTAGAGATCGTATGCATACCTTTTATATCGAATTTATCTGTCACAGATCCCCACAGGACCAGGGGATTTGTGCCTTCCTCTGTGTCACCCACCTTGTACTCCTCGGCAGCCAGCAGCAGCAGATCCACCCAGGGATCCTGTCCAATAGTCACTTCCTGCTTTGACTCATGTGACTCCCTAAGTCCTGCCCTCTTACCCCAAAGGAAAATAATATTCTGCAAATGCACTCCATCTTCTTGGAGAGGTGTGAATACCACTTGAGCTGCCTCTGCTCCAGAACTCCCTCCGGTGGTGGGTTTAGTTACCTGCTGGTAGCATGACCTCCACTATAAAAGGAACTGACTGGCAACAGAATGTTGCCTGAACAAGGTGTTCTTCTAGGGTTTGCTTCCAGGTATTTGTCTCCATTCCCTGATCCCGATTTTGACTTTTTTTTTTGGATATACTGACCCTGGCTCTCTCTGATTACTCCTGACTGCTGCCTGCCTCAATCATTGGCTTCATCGCAATATGCTTCAGCCTCACTCTACTCTACTACACTTTTATTCTACCCACTCAGCAGTTACCAGCCCTTGCGTGTGCAACCTGGGCGCCGACTCCTAATCCCCATTACCCCTTGTGGAATGCTCTGGTGAAGCTGGATGCTGGAGGCTCTACAACCCACACAAGTCTCTGCCAAATGAACTGGTGACATGGTAGGGTCCACCATCCCGACCAAGATACTGTGACAATATTTATATGTTGAGGAGACACCTGTGATATAGTATTACAGATGCTGATGTGAAAGCTGACTTTTGACCCCAAAGAACTGCATGAAAAAATATGAGCTCTGTAGATTAAAGATTAGAACATGTGAAGGCATGGTGCCACATCCAATGTTGCCAAAAGTACAAAGCATGCAAGCAAGCTTTTATATGGACTTTTAGGGCACCATCCATCAATAGATCTACATATTCATAAAACCATAAATTATTTAAAAAATAAAAGTACATATACTAACATAATTGGACATACGGCACATGTTTTGCAAGACGTGCTTCTTCAGGGGAAAACGATGAAACTAGCACAATAATATTCTTCCTTAAAATTTTATGTGTCAGTTTCTTTAAAGATGGTTCATGGAGAGGGGGATGTTGGGGGAAATTCATTCAATGAGGGCTGACATCAATGCAACCAGCTATAAAGGAAGGAAGACAAGGCATAATTTTGTGCTATAGTGCTAATGAGACAGAAATAGCACTGAGCAGCTAATAGGGAGAGTTAAGAGAAAAAGAGGGGCAGGCAGTGCTTGCCAAAAAAATGGCCTTAGACTGTGTTAATGACATATAACTATGATATGGGTATTAGATTGTGATCCCCTTTGAGAGACAGCTAGTGATATAAGAATGGACTTTATCAAGTGCTGTGTATTATGTTGGCGCTGTATAAATATATAGTAAATAAATAAAATAGATAAGCATAGGCATTTTTGGACCAAAAAGGCTAATATCAATATTTACAGCATTCCAGATCCATGCAATGACATTCTGTAATTCGGGGCCCTGGAGAAGGTGGGGGCCCTGCACAGTTCCTCATATAGAGATAGACTTGTTTAATGTCCAACAAAAAAATCTTCAAAAACCGAAATGAATGCTAATTTGCCCTTTATTTTTAATTACTGCACATCATATAGATATTGTTGTAAAGAAAATGATTTTGAAAAGAAAAGATCACTTTCCTGCAGCCTTGAAAAGGTTATTGTAATTTAAAGAACAACACCACTGATAAATGTCAGAAATGTTTGTCCTTTTTTCATTTATTTATTTTTACTCTCTGACAGAGTCGTCTTTCAGGCTGGATCTCGCAGCCGCTTGAGAAATCATCTGGCATTATTATTATTATTGATGCGGATCACTGATTTTATTCAGATGTTGGCAAAAAATTGCTAAATATCACAAACAGCATTGGTCAGTGTTTTCAGAAGCAGAAGAATTTGGACAGGGAAGGAGAATGTTTTTTCCCTGCGGAGATGGAAATGGCCGGGGTGAACTTTCATGGACACGCAGCTCCTGCAGCCTGCAATCGGTACAATTTGTTGTGTAACAAGGAGCTCGTTAGTTGACAGCAATCAAAAAAACATGTCAACACTAGACAGCGATAAAACTGCAGAGGATTCTGAGTGCCAAGGCTTAATAGAGGCAGGCCGTGTATTCAGTGACAATTTTGCTGCAGTAAAAACTGTGCAACTTCTTCTTTTTTTTGTATACAAATGAAATAATTATGAAAATAATTAAAAACTTTATTTTAGGTATTTACATTTCTAACAACAATCTGTAAATACATTTTCATAAACATGTTGACTCTTATAATCAGATGTTAATTAAAATATTAGCGTAGAAGTGCTAATAACATTATGACCATTCATGAAGTCATCATGAGGGATGCAGCTTTAAAAAAAAACAATGTAAATTAATGAAACATTTATACGATGATTCCTAAAGATTACGTGTTTATATATTTTTTATTTACAAAAAAATTAAAAAATCCCCTCCACCCAGCATAATAACTCTTTCCAGGTCCCAGACCCTTTCTCATGCATGGAACCTGGCTGACAATGAGAAGAGGGGTCACAACTAACATGTGTGCACCCATTTCCTGCCCATAGCATTACATATGCCCCCCCTTCAATTTCTTGCCATACCAGGCCCCTACCTGCTCTCAGCAGTGGAAAGGCTCAGAGCTGAGACTCATTCTTACAAGACTTTGTGGGGTATGCAAGCAGGGAGTTTATTGAAAACTGGAAAACATCTTTAATAACGTAGCCCCAAGTATTTGTCCCTTCACCTTTGGGAAAGAATAAAGATGTACTTTGTACCCATTACTTAAGGTTTATGCCTTGAAATAAACACACAGCACATAAGAAATGTAACTTTATTCTTCCTAATCTAATATTTACCTATGTGGGGTCCAGTGATGCCCAAAAATAAGATCCCATGTGTGTTTGAGTCTCCGTTTCCTGGCTAGCCAGGTTTTAAACCTTAAAAGCAGTCTGGTTTTAATGTTGAGGGGAGCCTTTTGTTTTAAAAAAAATTAAACACATGCTATGAAAGTATCTTTTATTCACAATATATTTTTAGTGATACCATTTCATAGTGGACATAAAGGTGTCTGTGAATGTTATCATTTATCCAGGTCATTGTAATTCTAGTAGTAAGTGGTCACATTCAACTGGAATTGCTCTTGATGATGTTTCAAAGTTTTCCAAAATGTTTTATGAATTGTACCTCAGCATTTAAATCCACACAGCACAAACAGTCACTTCTAAACACATTGTAGGGTGACACAACAGATGACCGTCCAAGACAAGAAGGTGTGACATTTGTTGAACCTCCCTCTATTACCAGAATTCCATTCTTTGTGCCAGAAAGTCTGTATAGGTGAAAAGTTTTGAATAAAATGGGTAAAGGTCAGAACTTTTGTCAAGCAGTGAGGTAGAGATAATAAAATGCCATTATAGGTGGAAGAGAGAGGGTGTTTAATGCCCCCACCCCAGTGGGAGTCTGGGATATTTCATAACTAGTTGGAAATGTTTGTAATATGTTTAGTACATTGAAGAGGCACTGACAACCAAGTACTGGCATATGATTTACCCTTTGGATTTGAAAGAATACTTGACTACTTTTGGAGTCAAAAACTTAAAAGGACTCCCTCACACCTGCCAGATCTCAGCTCCCTCCTTTTTTGTGAGTGTCCTAATACTATCTATGCTAGCCCGGATAATCTGCTCCTCTGTTCACCTTCCTCCATAACCTTTTATGTAACTACTGGAGGTAACACAAGAGGGTCACTTGGGTGAGAGAACTAAATCTCCTGGGGCTACTAAGGTTCAAGGTAGTGTGCGCCTAGTAGTAGTCTCAGGGCTTCTGAAAAGCCACATGAGGGGCTTTTACAGATAAACAACTTGCATTTTATACAATTATTATCTTATGGTAAACTTTTATTTGAAATTGATGACCTTGCATCAGGGTCTCTTTAGGTGCATATTCATATTTTCCTTTGGATGTTTTCAAATGCTGTCTAATATTTTGGGAGTTGCTGCAAGATGACTAGATTTGTTGAAGAGTTCATGAAATGTTATATTTATGTTTTCTATATTGCCTAAGAAAGAGTATCGTAGCTGACACTTTATCTACTTTTACTGACCAATCACAAGCTGAGGGCAGGGGGGTGACCTTTTATTCAGCATAGAAAAACAGGTCACCAGGCTGGCCAAACGGCCTGGCATGGCTTTGTAAACCTAATGGAATGGACAGATATACAAATCTTTTGACATGTGAAAAAACTATGTCCTATATCCTATACTCATCTGTTTGTAGCTATTTGTCTTGCTGTAACCACTTTTATACGTATAATCACACACATTTATACAAATGCATATACAAGAATATACCTACAATAAATATCTTATTTCAACATTTTTTTATGCCATTCAGACAACAAGCAGACATGCTAGCTACAATATTACCACCATGTTTACCTGTGAATAATACACTATACTTCTTTTTCAAACAGCCATACAAGATCACAATGAAGGAGAATTACAAAGCAGGCTGTGTATTTCTTGTTTTAAAGACGTCAGTTCTAAGCCGTGCTTCTCTCCTCTTCAGTAGCTCAATCACTTCACAACGGAAACATTGCAATAAGTGGATTAGGTTACATCCAGAGGCATTCATTTTAACTTAAATAACAGACTTAAAGGTTATTAATCACTAGAGGCCAAACAGAGTGATGCATTTTGACATTACTTTTTTTTCTAAAGTTAGGATTTCCACTAAACTTTGGAGAAAGTGCACTCTGGCATTCATTTCAATGCTCTGGTTGATATCCAATTCAAACCTGGTATTAAAGTAGACCTAACATTAATTATGAATAAAATGCTGAATGTACGCATGCCAAGTAAGGTGGTTACCTCCTATAGAGATCACAGTATTCCCTTGAAATTGCTATCATCTGCATCTTTGTTCAGGGATCATCCATAGCTACCATATATTTTCTGGACTGAGATGATGGTTCAGAGGTGACCCATTAGAAATTGCCTTCTCTTCTGAAGGATGGAGATATCTTTGTTTAGGCATCATCCAAGATCACCATCAACTTCTTGGACCTATATGGCGGCTCAAAGGTAACCGCCTTGACAAAGTAGTCTTGTTATGCTTTTCTTTTCCAATGATGGAGCTATCTTTGTTCAGGCATAATCAAAGATTACCATTTACTTCTGGGACTTAGATGGTGGTTTAAAGATAACTCCTTTGACAATGCCATCATCTGCTATTCTCTTTCGAAGGATAGAGCTATCTTTGTTCTGGCATTATCCACGATCACTATCAACTTCTTGGACTTAGATGGTGATTTAAAGATGATCCCCTTGATAGCACTGTCATCCGCTTTTCTCTTCAGATAAATTGAAGCATTTTTGTTCAAGCATCATCTTGGCTCTTTATCTACTTCCTGGACTGAGATGTTGTCACAGACATTATCCCCTTCTTAATGTTGTCAACCGCTTTTTTTTTTCATTAAGATTAAACTAACTTAGTTCAGGCATCATAGAGAGTCTTCATCAACTTCCTAGGGTGACATGCTAGCTCAAAGATGCCCTCCTAGACAACATTGTCATCTGTCTGACTCTTTAGAAGGATGGATCTATGTTTGTTCAATCTGGGTTCACCATCTACTTCATGGCCTAAGATACCAGCTTGGAAAGACCCCTTGTCAATGCTATCATCTGATCAGATGGATGAAGCTATCTTTGTTCAGGCTTGTACCAAAGTCACTATCTTGACCTGAGACCCTTGCTAAGGGATGAGACAATCATGCAATTCTCAGTTCTTCTGTATTTATTGGCTGTGTTCACAAATGCCTGGCAATGATCAGCCTTTGCTGCAGCCTCTTTTCTTAGGATTTTGTTTTGCTTGCACCAGGTTGAGGGTATCATCTTTGCCTATGCACCTGGCCTAGGCCTGTATCACCAGATTGGGGCTCAGATGGAGATGGAACGTATTAGGTCTTGGTATTTTAATAGGGAAACATTATTCAAACAGAAAAAGCAAAACATAGTTGTGTATGTTGGCTACTATATTACTAGGTTATGTCAGGACAATGTTACAAACTGTATTTTATATAATAAATCCTATTGTCTCCCTTTGTGTCCCGTTTCTTATAGGAGGAAAGTGGCTGCAAAGCAAGTGGGTGGGCCGTGAATTACATTACAAAGCTCTTGATATAGCAGTGACTCCCATAGAGCAGGGTTTGCAATCTGACTGCAGGAGATACAGACACTCCATACCTACACACAACATATTCTGATTCCTGTTCGCAGCAAAAGTATGCAAACTGGCAGCATGAAACTGCTTCTATGATTGGCATGATCAAAATCACATTTGAGGTAACTGGAAGAACCATCAGATATGAATAATCAAAGTAATTTTTCTAGTATTCTTTTTTAATGCTACCAATTTCCCTAACTCGTCCTTAACTCGTCGGTAAAAAAGCACATCACTTGTATCCAAAAATCTATTCCTTTGAATCTAACCTTTAAAAAGGCTCCAAATTGCATACCCTTCCAGGGCCCAAACCCCCCAAATCAAAGGGGTATTTATTTACTTTATTTTATTTTAAAAAAGCATGGTGACTCAAACTGAGTATTATATTCGAGATGATACTATTACATACTGTTTTTTTTTTCTTTGGGGGGGGGGATTAAAATACACTTTAAGTAGAACCTATTTTTATGACTTGTATTCCTTAAATCTGTAAGGTTCTGTTTGTATCTTATAATTAGTGTTGGTCGAATAGTTGAGTGTTCGATTCGGCAGCTATTTGATCAAATAGCCCGATATTTTTCAGGTGATCGAACGCCGAATTTGAACACCATAAAAAATCTATGGGGGGGTTCCGTTTTTTTTTCGGGACTGTGTGGAAAATCAGGGGAGCAGAGTACCTAGCGATCCCCGGGTTAATAACCTCTAGTGCCCTGGGATCGCAGTGGATTTTTAGGGTTGCATTCATTCTTGCAGTCCTGGAAATCCTCCATTGAGAGTTCATCTGCAGTCACAGCTGATTGAAAGCACTTGTGTACCTCCAATCAGCTGTGACCGCAAGTTCCCACGCTCCCTGGGCTGTAATTATCAATGGCAAGTACAGCCCGGTGACCGTGGGAACTGAACTCAGATGAACTCTCAATGGAGAAATCTCCATTGAGAGTTCATCTGGAGTTTGCCTTTTTTTTAAACATACTTTTAAACACGAATTTGCAAAGTTGAATTGCGTGTTTTTCGGGTCTGGTCTGCCCAAATTCGAAGCGCCATTTTTGGGTCGAATATAGGGACAACCCGGGTTCGAACACCAACACTACTTATAATAAGTTACCTTGTTAGGTATAAGGTATCTTATATGTATCTTAATAGGGTGTCTTATTCTATGAGATCTACCTTACTTTTTTCCTAGTAAACATATCCATGTCAACAGAAAGCTCATTTGACCTTTATGGTACCTAATCCACAGTTTTCAAAGGTGGCAAAGGAAAAGCAGGAATGTGGGCTTGCAATGCAACAAAGAAAAACACTGGAATGCGTTTTAACAATGATCTTGTATATATAAATGAATTTGTGTTTTATTTAACTCAAAATTACTTGTGCTAACCACAAGGCTCTGAGTTTGAACCCACTCTTTTCTTACTTTTTGAGTTGAATACACAGTTGTAGAACTTTTTGGTTACATCAGTTTACTAGATCAGCTGACTGCTGTCACCTCAGATGATTACAGGAAAATACTGCTATAAATCCTTCTCTGACTATATAGAGAAAACCGTCTCTACTCCTGTTTCCTAGTCACTTTTCTGACAGAATTAATTTGCTGGCAGACGTTTCTCAGCCTGGAATGGCAGATCGAAAAATATAAAACTGGTTATATGGGTTTCACTAAACTGCATACAATAAATCTCTTACTACTCGGAGGGTCGGTTAGCATACAGAACTGCGGTATCCTGTCTGCACTTTGGGGTCAGCGTCAATAGGTTTTTGCTTGCTTGTGAAGTTTGCATTGTCATACAAGTCTTAGAGAATTCAAAATCCTTTTGAACTAGGTCAAATCCAAAAATTTCTAAATGATCTCAGAAGCATCCTAAAATATTGTCAAACCAATGCCCTTATCACAAGCCCATTGACAAAGGTCTAAAATGAGAACTAATCTGTGCTCCATCTTAGCTTTTATTAAAATCTACCAATGTCATGATGCTATACATGTACTCAAGCATGAAAACAAACATTTAAAGGCATTGAATTTTTGTTGACATCTAGTAAAAAAACATTTATGAGATTCCAATTGTAATGGTTCTCATGAATAGCATGCCCTAAAAGTTCATATAAACTGACAATTACAACAATTTTTATAAAGACTTACTATACAATATTACTTTACAATACTATATATTGATGCAGAAACTATGTGATAAAGTGGAGAAACTCAATATAGGTGCAGATGAGGCTACTAGCCATACCATGACATAGATAACTAGGAACCTTCACAGTCAAATACAATAGACCTGCAAAATGGCTTTTTTCCATTCTTTAAGGATGGGTGGCAAGACCAGAACCAATTGGACTCTGTATGCACATTTGCTAATAGTCCACCCAACAGTTTATCTCTACACTGTCATGCTCTTTGCATATTCACAGTCAGTAGACTAGGGTTGTGCTCTTGAACAAACTGTCTAGCCTAACAGCACAGGATGTTTGGGACATGGCTCTGCACTCTGGCATGGGCACATGGATTCCAAAACTGGCTGAATAGAATAAAAAATCCTTTAGCAAAAACTTGGACTTCCCAGCATATACTTCCCTTCATTTACATCCTTCACCATGAGCGGAAAAATAATACCGCTTAAGAACAAACTACTGGAGTTTTAGCATACACAGGGGTTTTGACTCTCCATGTGATAGATCACATACAAAAGTAATGGATATTCTCCTATACTGTATAAAAACCCTAAAATGTAAAAATATGCCATATTGAAACCTTTGTTTTGTGGGCCTTTTCCTTTGTTTGATGCACACTTCTCATTGTTCCTTCTAGACGTCGAAAGGCAAAACATTGCCACCCAAGGATGCCCAGTATCAGATGCACATCAGGTCAGCATGTTCTGCTTGATTTCTATCCATTGCTAACCATTTAGGACCACTCCATGCTCAGCTGTAATTACACCCCAGCATACACCACAGTACTGCTGCTAGTGCACAGACTAGAAATAAAGCCACATGATGCAATGAAATAAAGGTTAAACATGTATGCTAAACAAAGAAATGATAAAAGGAAATAGTTCACTTATAGTTACATTTCCATAAATGTTTAGGCCTTACATTAACCCTAATGTTACTCCTTTTGTCCCTTCCCCTACCTTATTGCTCCAGTTAACAAAAATGCTGTATGTTCACTTATCTAGGTCTATGGCCACATGGTATGTTGGATCTCAACTCTCTTATCACTGCAGAGGAGAAAAATCCTGTTTCGGGTACCCATGTTTTTGCATGGGTGACAAAACGGGGGACACTTTCTATTGTATGTCCAGCTCTGAGGTCTTCCAGGTGAGCTTACCACTCTTGGAGGAGGTGAAGAAAAATGGACATAAAAAGTCAAAATATTTTTTGGGGGACTTTTGACAATAAAATCAGTTTGACGTCCATTTGAGACTCTGCTAAGATCATTCCAAATTAATTGATATGGCGCACTTTAAGTGTTTCTTCTTTAACTATAGAAACATTTTGGGGAATTTTAGGACCATTTTAAAGCAAACCAGGCCCTAAAAAAGCAGGAAAGTGGGTGGGGTAAGAGAAAAGGAGAGTTCTCCAAAAAGTTTCGGTTTGCCGAAAGATGGCGCGCACACCAATGGAGTAGAGGTGGCAGGCAGAAAAGGTAGGAATTTGATAAGTAGAAGTTGTGACTGGTTAAGTTGCATAGGGGAATATATTTGCCCCCATACCCCCACCCCCCATAGATATTTAAAATTGCAGTATGATTCAACCTGCTGGAATCCTTAAATGGTTTTCTTTCCTAGAAGAAACTGAAAGATTAAGAATCACCTACAAATACAAGTCGAAGCACATGCCAGCCCATGTTAGCCTTTCAATAAATACTAATAATCTGCCTTGGCGTATGCAAATGGTATTAAGAAAAACAAACAATGAATCGAAGCGCAGATGAAAAAAAGAGCATTTGCCTGGGAAATAGAACTTTTCGTTTGTGTTGGTTATTCACCCAGAACCCCCTTGTACAATATTCCATTCCGCAGTGCCTGATCCTGAAATGCTTCGCCAGCAAGCGGAAATGAACAGTTCTGCTCCGCTTGGAATGTATTTACTCAATTAGCTGAAAATGGAAAGTACACAGAGTTTAAAAAAAGTACATTTCATATCCCTCAGTTGCTGGAGTGGCTTGTCATTTCGTTAAATCTCACAATGAAAATACGAATTTCCACATTCCATTCCAGTCAGGGTACTTGCATTTTTTTCAAAAGTTTTTTTGTGTTTTTCCCTTTTCTTTAGTTGACCATCTGTAATCCCTATATATCATATTGTGTTAATGTAATTTTAAATTGACCTAAAGGCAAGGGTTTGCTGTTTTATAGGAAACATCCAGAATTTTTAAATGTCTATACATAGCACTCTAATAAACCTACTTTTTGTTTTACATTGCTTCTGCACTTTAAGCCTGATTACCGTATATCTACAGTGTGATAAGTAAAGTGAACTGCTGCCTCTGACATCATGTCTCCCAAGATTCTGAGATTTGATGATATAATTACTCTAGTTGTCATTGCTGGAGGGAAATTAGTATTTGCGGACCTAAACTGCAAGGGTCCTTGTCAACATACTATGCCAGTTTCTCCTTTTGCAGCTTCTGTATCCATTTTCCCCACTTGTCTAACTCATGTAGTCACAGTTCTTTCCATCATGCTTGCCTGGCCTCACTAAACACCTGGTTTGCTGTAAGGAGTCAATATATTGCCCCTTGTTGTAGATCCTGTGCTCCTGCTTCCAGGTATATCCCTGTTACAGTTTATTTTATTGTGAAGAAAAAAAATTAAAAAAATTGTGCATCTTCTACCTCCTGCTGCTTCATGATTATCACCCCACCAGACACCAGTGGCAGTTTTGTCATGGGGAAGTAAAGCCCTGCCATACGTTATAGAGACACAAAGCAGACCAAGGCATGATAGGTCCTGTAAATGCCTACTACTAAAATGGAACACTATTTCAAAAGTTTTGCTTTTCTTTGGAACAAAATTTGAGTTCAGTAGGATTGCCAGTTTAGGATTTAAGAAGACAGACTATCATGGGAGAACCTGGGTTCCGGGTTTGCTGGATCAGCCAGGCTAACCCATGATAGTCTATCTTTTCCAGTGTTCAATAGCTGTAATAAATTAGGCCAAATGTGTCAACATCTACTTCCTGAACTGGGATGCCAACATAGAGATGATACCATCATTCAAATCCTGGTGTCAATGCACCATCTTTACAGCCTAAGAAAGATCAGCCCCCTATTACTGCCCCATGTGACCAGTGGAATAGGAGAAGGGGTTGAAAAAGTCTCATTGAGGCCTGGCCCTTTACTCCAGATGTCCTTTGGGGGCCCTCCTCATGACATATAGGTTGTGGTTCATCTGAGTTTATATTTACCTAATTTTAATACCTTATGATATTTATTATGTCCAGATATGCAATTTTTTTTAAAAAAAAAGGTACCTGTAAAAGGTAAAGTTAGAATTATACATAATGCAGCACCTAGGCAAGCATCTCCATCTTACTGAGTAGTATTTTGTAGGACGAAGAACATGTGATTACTAGCTGGCATTTGATTGAGTGTGTTCTCCGGTATTTTATCAAAGAAATGGTGGCAGCTTCCAAGAGATGCAGAAGATGAGGATAAAGTAAGAATATTTCTAACTTACTTTTCAGTTATATTTCTGAGACAAGGAAGAGGGGACACGGCCAATGGAGACAGCCTATTCATATTAATGGAGGTCTACTTTAATTTATAATCAATCTATTTATTATACCATTTAATTACTGACTTATTTTATGTATTACACGTTTGTCTCACTGGTCTAGCTTCGTCAGTCCGTAGACTTTACTTTCACTTTAGAAATGTGCTGTGGATGACAAAAGCAGAAATATTTGCACAACCTTTGATATGATAAGCTCATAAAAGCCATTCACATGCTGAGGTATGCAGACATGTTCATCCAGAGTGACCTATATTTATAGAGTAAAGGATAACGTAGCGAGGAGTCAAGTGTCTGTAATTTCATGGACCACCTAGAAGTGGCTGGCATGACTTCTATAATCTCAGCTCGGTTGCCAGCAGAGGATTTTAATAGGTTGAACGGGTATTAAGTAACGTTGCTCATTCTCGTTCCTCCCATTGACCTCTTCTTAAGAATGGTCCAGCAGAGATTCAGAATCTTCCACGTGTCTCTCTGATGTGTCAGGGATGATGGTTCTCTTTTATACTTTGTCTTTCAATTCACTTTGATTTGCAGGAAACAGAGCAATTTCAACACAAGCACTGAAGGCTAAATTCTACTGAATCCAGTTGTGCCTAATTTTATTCTATCTAGATACCTAATACATCTTATCGCCCTGGTATTATTGGTTAAATATATCCTACAGGCATTTCTGTAATACTGCAAATACTGTCATGGTGTCCCACCGGAGAGACTTGTATGGAGTGCAGAGTCTAAGTAACAGCCTGGTTTTCTCCAGAGCCTCTAGAGGTGAGAATGTTGTGCTGCAGGCTGTTGCAAAGTTGCAGCCCCGTGCAAGGGCCAGTAACTGCTGACAAGTTAGGACCAAAGCCTAGTGCAGGAGTGTGTGGCAGAAGCATAGTCAAATGAGCCAGAGGTCAGGACAGGTGGCAATCAGCAGTAGTGAGACAGAGCCGGGGTCAGTATGCCAAGGAATCAGGAAAAGGAACAGATTCAGGAATGCAGACAGGGACCTGGAAGCAGAGCCTAAGATAGCTACTTGTTCAGGAAACATCCTGTTTTCCAGCCTTTTTCTGTTACAGGGCAGGTCATGTGGCAAATAATGATCATGGATCCAGAAGGTATCCAAACCCACCACCAGAGGAGTTCTGGAGCAGAGGCAGCTCAGGTGGTTTTCACACCAACTCCAGCAGATGGAGCACTTCTTTGGAATTTTCTGGTCCTCTGGAGTCAAGGGCAGCTTTCATGGAGTCACATGACCAGGATACAACCAGGGGATACCGGCTGCAGAGGAGTGTGAGGTGGGTGACACAGATCCTGTAGGGATCTCTGACAAATACTCTCTCCTGTCACCTTCTTTTTATTTTTGCTCTTCCATCAGTTAAATAATCCAATGAAATTGGAACCCCATTAAACACCCCTTCTTGAATTGCATATGAGGGGTTCTCAAACACACCCACCTGTGTTGGAAGAAGACTTCCCTGTGAGAAACCATCTGTAATCTATCAACAGTAGATTTTTGAAATCTCAGATTACAGTAAATATATTGGTCCTCCTGACTTCCGTACAGGAATTACAATGTAAGACTAAATTCAGATGGGTGGTGGGAACAACGGTTCCTGGGAGGCTCCTGGCATTTGACACCTTTCACTCCTAATCACTATGCCAGTTGAATGAACTAGAATTTAAACATTGGATAGCAGGAGGCAGCGTTCAGTATTTGACTGCTCACTACCACCCCCATTCATTGGAATGGTGAAATGCTACAAATCATACATTTTGACCACAGGAACATTTTTTGGGCATGAGGAAGCGTTAACTCCACAACCTTATTGTCCATGTGAACTAGTCCTCAATAATTTAATTTCAAAAAATGTATTTATGAATACAATGTGACTTAACCTTCCTAGTGGTAATCCCAAGGGTTGATTTTACTTGCAAAAAGCGGTAATCCCGAGTCACACTCGGGGTACCTAAAAGCAAGATAAAAACCCACCTACCTTGTTCTGTCGCTGTCCCCTGGCGTCCTGCTGGTCCTCATCTGCCTCCTCCAATCTCCAGCTGCGAAGTGCAGATTGGATCTATGGGGTTTCCCAGTGGCGTTGGTGCATGCGTCGGTGGGGCCGGGACTTAGAGGCAGGAAATGTAAATAATTTTGTATTGGATTCAATACAAAATAGCTGTATTGAGTCCAATACAAAGAAATTTTTATTTAATTATAATATATATATATATATTATATATTCTACTATACAGTTACATTACATGTTTAAATATTTTTTTTCTTTTTTTTTAAAGATGTTTATGTTTTGTTATTCAAAGTTTATTATTAAATTTAATAAATATCAGTGAGTTATGCCTAAGAATTACAGCCTACAATTAAAAATAAATTTCCATGCAAAAAAATGTACCGCTTTTTGGAAGGAACTAGACCGCTAGGGAGGTTAATTCAACACTGGAGCAAAGCTACTTCACCCTTAAATAATTTGTAACCAAGATATGTTTTATTTTCCTGTACAAAATAAATTCTGCTTCTGTTCATTCTGCTGTTCTGTATTTGTACCACGTGAGTTCTCCTTTTTATGTTAAACAGATCATTCCAGTTTACTGCCATAGGGAATCAGGTTTTCTATCCAGCATCAACTTGTCACCCTTATCTTTTAATACACTTTATTCTAATCTCAAAAGACAATATTACACCCGGCCCTTGCTTCCCATTACTGACCTATCTCCATCTCTCTCTATGAATCACAACTACACTCAGAAATGGAGTGCTTATCTCCGCCTATATCCATGCAACAAACACATTTCTTGTATATACAATCACATTACTCGATTACCACAGCTTTTCTTAAAGGAAAATTCTACTTTGTTGTACAGGGAATAGTATTTTATGGTATTCTATAGTAGTTTTCAATATATATTGTATTTTATGCCAAGTATATATATAGTGCAAAGGCATTTGTAAGGCAAAACTCAATTGTGGTGTCATAAGAGAAATATTAAGGTGAGTGCCCAGAATAATTTATCTAAAAAAAGGTTTTGGCATAAATATTCAGAATCAGTCTAGAACTGCCCCCGACAACTTCTCCATGGAATCTTCGGGTTTAAATGGCATCCAGCATCACTTAACCCACTTTATATTGCTATATACCATGCTATACAGCTGCCCAGAAGAATGCTGCAGAGAAGATATCACACCGCTCTCTGAAGGATTCAGAACCAATCTCTGTAGGAGGTATTTGAAATCTACTAGATTGGTACTCATAGATAGGTACTGTAAATATAAATATGAATGCAGAAGGGGGAAGGGTGCTCCAAGAACTGGTCCAACAAAATGGTTTGGTATTTGGTTTTGAAGTTGACCTAAAATATAACAAAGCATGTAAAATATTTGACATGGTAAAGTTAAATTTGCTAATATTTTGCCATCTCTGGGCCTCTTTTGCCCCCTTTTCTATATGCTAAGGTAATTTTAACTAAAACACCTCTATTGTATTATTTGTCTGATTTTAGACTCTGTGACATTATCATAACCTTTGATTCTGTGCTCCATCTGCCATACAGACCGATCATAGCTGGTGAGAGGGATCAGAGATGGTGGAAGGGGCTGTCCGAGTGCTATACCAAGGATCCTCAAAACCTCGCAGCATTTTGTGTCATATAGACCATCCTATTTAATGGCTAAATGTGATGCCAAGACACCATGATGGAAAGGGCTGAACTCCATGAAAGAAAGAGGCTGATCAATGACAATCAAACTCTAGAGGAAAGTGCTAGATGATGCTAGAACCCTTTCAGTAAATAAGTAACCCTTTCAGACAGTAAATAAGGCCAATCTGACTTGTGGCATCTTTAAATTCAGACAGTGAGTCAAGTAAAGGGCAAGTATCAGTGGTCTCCAGCAGCAGATTACTCACCACTCCATGTGGTGGTCGCCCCTTTCAATCTGCATGCCAAACCAGGTGAACGTGCGCTCATACACGCCTACATCCCTCCTGACAAACGAACTACTGCTTGACTGCCCCCTAGTGGCAGAGGCAGGTACTTCAAGGAGCCTGCCTCTCAGCTATTTGACCCTGTCTGACCCTACACTTTAATTGGCCAGAAGTTACATAAAGCTGCACTTGTACATGGCTGCCTTGCCTATGATAGCATTGCATTTGAATAGCTGGTGGTGCATGTTCTTGACTTTCTGTTACTCAACACTTACCACCGTATTGTTTTGTAATATCCACATGGTTAAATAACTTTCTGTGTTTCATTTCTAGCCACAAATGTTCTTACATCCTGGCACCATATGCTTGAATCTCTGCCTTCCATGCATCACCCTTATCATTATGCCAAGACTTGCCTTCCAGCCCTGAGATGCCTTCCCAGGTCTTTGTTCTTTCCTCCCTTCCTGTCCACCCAAGAGGTTCCCTGCTTCTTTCAATCCTTGCCCTCCACAGTAAACACAGTTGTGTGCACTCAAGTGCTGGGATGGGGTATTTAGCCTAGAGTGAGGACTACAGGAGAAAACTGGGAAGACGTATTGGGGATTGGAGTCTGGGCAAACAATTGGCACTAGACCAGGGATATCAGAGTACAATTTCAGTACAATAGAGAATGCCTGTTGGGCAAAACTGAGGGTAAGGCTTGAGTTCAGCTTTCAGATTTTAGCGATTGGTTTTACATATACTTTAACCATGATGGAAAATGAAAAATACAATTGTAAATGCCCCCAAGAAAATACAAGAAGAAAGATTTTCCGAATATTTCCTTGACATTTCTTACAATATCAGGCTCTGAGTCCAATCACCTTGGCGGCAAATATGTTGTCCTTTCAGAGTGATGAGAGACACAAATGTTTTAGTGCTTCCAGGAGAGATGATTTCAATGATACAAACCCGTGCTGAATTAATTTGAGTTTTGTTTGCACACATTTTGCCGTCTGTCTAGAAAAACATATACATGTCTATAATCTGTTTGACAATATCTCGGAGACGTCTGTTTGCAATCCATTTCCCTGACTTTGCCCTTCAGCCCCTGTCAAAGCTTTCTTTTCAAATTCCCTGTCATTGTTCTTTTCCTGGTCACCCCTGTGCAAATACAGAATTATAGCCAGCAAGAGATTTTCTTTCAGTGTTTCACAATATAATTGCAGGTATAATAAAAATTGCAGAAAGACAAACACTTCTGCAATGAAATTTACTGGTGAATGGCAACTAATAGGTTCTCTGCCTCGAGTCTGACTTTCACTTTTTTTTCTTCTTGTATAGTAGCCTAAGCTACCATTTAGAAGTTTTAGAATTCTCATATTTTTTAATTTTTGAAATGTACCAAAGTTTAATGCCTCGGGGGTTGTTAAAGCACAGAATAAATATATAGTTGGAGAAAAAAATAAAATCATGAACTGAAAGCTTTTTTGTCTCATTATACAAACCTATTTTCTAAAGTCCTTTGGCCACCTACTAACATCATGGGCCATTCCTCCTCTCCTCTAGTGGTTCCATATTTTTGGATAGTACATTGCTTACATAATGATATAAGCACTTTGCTGTCCAGGACTAAGGTGAGCCCCAGGCCATGATGATGCAGTCCTAGGGTGTGTGTCCATAGGCTTACTTGAAGATAATTGGATGATGAGGTTGAAGCTGAACCTCAGAGAGGACATTCCTTAGACGACAGTGGCCTTCATTCTTTTTTCTGGAAGCTACAGTTGTGCTTTATTCTATATTTTCACTCATTTAACAAACACACTTCTTTTTTTCTTTGGACTGGTAGCAGGCATTTACGTGGTGGTTGCATCAACTGTCAGCTGTTGGTCAACCGTTACTGCATGTCAGTTATCACTGAAACAATTAAGAGTGTATCACTGATAGGCAGTTACAGCGTCACAGAAGATTGCTAAATTCTAGGAATTCTGATAGGCCTGATTTTTTAAAGCTCTCCAAGACTGGAGAAGATAGGCTATCATGGGTGGACCAGGGTGATCCAGCAAATCGGGAAAGGATTTCCTAACCCCATTTGCTATTATTTGGGAAATCCTTGACCAGATTCTTTCAAGGTTTGCTGGGTCACCAGAGGTCTCTATCTTCTTCAGCCTTGGACAGCTTTGATAAATATATATATATTTATTTACGATTGTACTAAAATTTCTCTTTCGCAGCCAGTTTTTGTTGCCTCCCGTCAGTTTGGGTGCTGTAATCCCCATCATTCTTCTTGGCATTCAGTACTTTTGTGTCAGATGCTGATGTCCTCCACTATGCAGTATGGTTCTATTCTCCAACCTTTGCGCCATTGATAAATCCCATAGGAGGTTGGGGATGAAGCCTCAGCTCGTAGCACTCCCAAAGTTGAATGCTAAATAAATGTTAAATAAAGAGTCTTATAGGTACCACCTATGTGTATTTTTTTTAATCCAACAAGGTTGCTTTGAGTAAGTGATTGGTGTTGCTTTCAGCAATACTGATTTACATATAGGCAGGCAAAATGATTTGTATGTTGCTATAATATATTACACTGTGTGAAATTTCTACATAAAAAATATGCTGCAGAAAGATTGTGTTTGGTGTATGTCTTTTATCCATTTAGGGTACCATTTGAAAATTTACCTTTAGCTGGACTGAATGGGCTCTATTATTATTGCAGGAAACCTAAACCGATGAAAGAGGAAAAAGAGATTTTTTTTGCAATTAAAAAGCAATAAAATTGTATTATTTATGTACTTAACGTGCACATAGAACTAGACATAGATCATTCAGTATACAAAGTACAAGAAAGTCTATTATAAATGGAGACATATGTTATCACAATGGCTTTAAGGGAAAATCAAGAGAAATCTTAATGCCCACCCATCAATCAGGAAGGAAAGCTGCTAACTGTCATTGTCTAATTGCCCCAAACATTGTGCTGCAATAAAACGGGGTATATCCTTGATCATTCAATTTCTCTAACCCCCATGACCATCATCCACTATTGGACAAATCAACAGAAATTGCGTCTTTTCCTCCGAAGAAGAAGCCAACACAAAACACGGTGGAACCGATGACACCTTTGATTTTTTCCTCTAAACCTTTGCAATACTCTACACAATTGGTATGGGCAATTTAAAGACCAAATTGAGGCAGGTGAACTCTATATATCACTTTTCTCCTCTTTCTTTGTTTTTGAACTACTGGGGTATGGCAGTAGAAATAGTGAGTGAAACCACTAAACAGGGAATCTGACATTCCCTCAAATATTCCCTGGTGGAGAATCAATTGCTGCCATTGAAACACATAGACCTGTAAGATTCCCCAACTAGGAATGTTTGAAGGAATTATTTTTTTTTAAACAAAAGTAACCCAAAAACTACTCCCCCAGAAATCATTACAAGTTTTTCTTTTTTCAAGTGACACCTAATCTTCGGTTGTTTTTGCTGCCTGTTCCCTTCCTGCCACAAAATGTTGTCACTTCAAATTAGTTTCAGAAATACTAATCATGAGGAGCATAGGCAGAATGCGTTGACCTGCCTAATAATGTAGATTAAAGAGTTAGTGAGGCTTTGAGTATTCTGTCACTCAATATTGTATCACAAAATCCCATCACCCATCACCATCTAAAGCATTATGATCATTCAGGTATATGATTGGAATCTGAGAATAATTCTTAGTTGAAGCATGAATGTCATCGCTGAAAAAACACAAAGGATATTGGAAAATTAATAGCGCTACGAGGGAGACAGAATTATCAGATTTTTTTTTTTTTATTCAACAGCGTCCTGATGATTTACAGGAGGAAAGTTATTCTTTTGGATGTGGAAGGGCTCAATTTATAAAAGCCCAACTCAACATGAAATTGAACAAGGAAAATTCTAATAGCAATCAGGTTGATAAATGAACACAAACAATATACATAAGTCAGTGATGTACAAAATAACTGTTTTATGGGCTAGATGTGCTTGTATACTATGCCACAAGTTATTACTGCTCACATCTGAATACAACTAGTAGGCAGGTCAATCGGGTGTGATCATAAAACGCCAAAAAAAGGAAGAATATTGGATGCCAGACTATATTTCTAAATATACATGGAGTCTTGATGAGAAGGTAAGACTTGTGGTCACCAGAATTAGATAAGCAGTTGTAAGAATTTAATTTATTGACAGGAAACTAAAACACACAAGAATCTATCCTGGCTATGTGGATTGGTGTTGGTGTTTGAATTCGGGTTGTCCTTATATTTAACCCAAAAATGGCTGTTTGAATTCGAGTAGACCCGACCCGAAAAAAAAAAAAAACGAGATTTGACGGTAAAAATTTAGATTAAAAATGTAAAAAAAGTGTTAAAAAAATAAAATTTAAATATTTTTAAATAAGTAATGGTAAATAATTTATTGAGTGTTTGTGTTTAATTAACTAATTTTTTTTCTTTTTTTTTTACAGGTTATCCTACAATGACATGATATTTCTTACTCTGTAACACTCTTTGCAGCACAGAAATATTATCATACATTTGTTACATTTTTCTTTTATTCACTGCAAGAAAAATGTAACAAATGTATCATATTACTGTGCGTGTTAAAGAGTAAGAGATACTTCCCGGCCGGCATCATACTTGCCGGCCAGGAAGTATCTCTTACTCTTTAACACGCACAGAATCTGCCATCATTGAGAGGAGTGTGCGATCGGTGGGGCACTTCAGGTTAAAAAACATGTAGTGCCCCGGGAATTGCACACTAAGCTAATCAATGATTGCAGCCAAGGCTGCAATCATTGAGAAGAATGTGCGATCCCGGGGGCACTACAGGTTAATTAACCTGTAGTGCCCTGGGAATGGTAGTGGAACTGCAGAGTTTATCTGCAGTTCAGTTCCCATGGTCACATGACCGTGGGAACTTTGCGGTCACAGCTGTGACTGCAGGCGATCCCCGGGCACTGGAGATTGAATGGGGACAAGTTTCCCCATTCATCACATCTAGTGCCCTGTGTTCTTGGATAGAGAAACTCTATCCAAGAACACATACTACTAGTACAGTGCAGCAACAACAATCAGGATCGCTGCTACAGCCCTGTAGTATGTGTTCCTGGATAGAGTTTCTGTATCCAAGAACACAGGACTCCCTGTGTTCTTGGATAGATAATCTCTATCCAAGAATACATACAACTAATAAAGGGCTGCAAGAGCAATCTGATTGCCTGAACAATTTCTTACTATTCGATTGAGTAGCCAAATTGAATAGTGAGATATTGGACCAACACTAGTGTGGATAGATGCACAGCTACACAACGGCGTTTTCAAATGTTAAAAGTTTAATTTCAAAGGTAATACCTAATATTTACTCCAATGTTCAATGTTGGC
>NC_092862.1:6966458-6968169 GCF_032062135.1 Pyxicephalus adspersus | reverse complement strand
CACTTTGAATTACAAGGATAAGAAAACTTTGATATTTAATGCAGGACTTTCCTTATGCTTACCTTAAAATAATAATAATATGAAAAAATAAGTTCCATCACATTCAGCTTATTCACATGGGGGTTTAAATGTTCCTTTATGTTTTTGTAAATCAAGTCTATTCAAAAGTCAGCAAAGAACAAATTGTACATGTACTAAAAATGGAGAGAGAGCTGTTTCTTATCTTGAAACAAAATACTCTTCATGAAAAAGGGATTAGTTTGAGAGAAGCATTCCTTCCCTATGGCAAAAAATAACACTTAAAAAAAGGCATAGAAGGAGACAGAAAAATCATAATCTCTAGATTTAGAACTTAATCAAAAGATTACACTAAGGCTGGCGGGTTTATTTCTTTTTTAACAATTTTGTCATTCAGGACATTGCGGCGAACAAACCCGATTGCCGACATTTCGCACTGAACATTTCTATTTGTTAATAAACTATTGGAGTTAATCTCCTTTAGGAAAGGGACCGATTCAGCAATCTGGTGCTGGATGACTGTATATGGAGAATGGAAGCTATTACTGGCTAAATAAAGCAAATACTGGGAATTCAAAACAATTCAGAAATGGCTACAAATGCAGTTAAAGTGCTGAAATCACACAAAATGGCTCAGCAAACAGCGGGGAGGACGTTATTACCACCTTTCAGCTATTTCTGCAGATTGGTATATTTGCAATCCTGTAATATACTTTTTTTTTATTATTGCAAATTACTTAAGAGGAAAAAAAATCAAAACTTTTACTCTGAACACAATACCTACAAACATGTGTTTACATATTATTTCTCTTCTACTAATTGGAGGTAAAAAAACCAAGAAATCGTATTGTACCGCAAAGAAAATGGGAATTGTTTGAATGTGAGTTTCTGTGAGCTTGATAAAAATGGCAATTTTCAGGCTCCTGCTGAGAACAACAGTCATCATACGTATAAATAAATCAAAACACCTTTTTATATTCTCCTACCTCCTCGCCAGGCTTTTCCTCTCTGCCTCCCCTCTATGCCTCGCTATACTTTCTTATTAACTTGAATGAAACCTTCAAGGCATTATTTATTGAAAGCGTTACCTGCACCTTTAAAGGGGTTGGAAATTGCTTCCAAAAAGTTCCAGCTTTATATTACAGCAGTAATACAGACTTACAAGGAGATTGTGGAGTCATGAATTTACTTAGAATATGGAATGGGGGCAAATAAAATTTTTGAAGAAACTTTAAACTTAAAGAGGGATCTTTACACTAAAAAATTTCAAGTTGAGTATTAAATTAGGTAAGATGTAAAATTCAATCTTAAATACAACTATAAGAGTAGGTTCACCCCTTAGCACATGCAAAAATGAATATGCATTGGCATGAGTTGGCTATGCGCACATGTTTTGTAGCCTATTGCAAAATGTTGTAATATCATTTTCTTGGGCCCCTTTTATACTTGTGTTGAAAAATCATGTGGCTAGCTGTCTCTTGGACTCATAGCAAACTGCTGGGAATGGCACTACAGATTCTTCTTCTGGTTCAGTTCTTTCTCCAAAGAAGGTAAAGCAAACTGTTGGGAGTGACACCACAGGTTCTTCTTCATGTGCAGTTCTTCTACCAGGAAAAGCAACAACTTGTTGCTTTCTTGAACTGTGCCATGTTCCACTGCAGTGATGTGGACTAAATGGTCTCCAGATGCTCCC